>NC_036628.1:346055-692110 GCF_900079805.1 Fusarium fujikuroi IMI 58289 | reverse complement strand
TCAACCGACGAAGTGCTTGGGCAGCAGACTTTCCAATACTAAAAGGCCTCGCTTCCTTTTTATCGTCGCAGTCGCCTTCTTTTGATAAAAGAATTTCCTCCCGCTCGGTAGGATCTCCCCAGCAATACGACAAGGCGTGAAAGTCGATGCCTTTTGTCTCGATTTCCTTCAGGCTTGCTAAGCGAAAAGAACATCGGATCGGATCGTCAAAAATCCCTGGCTCAACATGAAGGAGTCGAATCTCCTGCCTTTCGACACCCAACGCCCCGGAATAATGCGAAGAATTTGAGGTAAGTTGCATGGCTTGAAGTTCCTCTTCCAACTCCCTAGGTTCGTATTCAATCTTGATGCTTCCCTCGTCGATGATGTTCACCCAAGCCATATACATAGCGCGAGGAATCAACTGAATGACGTCGCCTGGTCGAAGTGCCTCAATCCAGAGTCTTCTTCTAGGTCCATGGAAAACAGTCCACCGGTCAGACCATTGCTGGGGTTCATCGTTTGCGAGACGGTTGTTAAGGACGGTGATTGTTCGCAGATCTCCACGTCCTTCTGGGCGCTTTACTGAAGCATCCCACCATGTGAAAGAAACTGCTTCTGATCTGTCTGCCCAGCCTGTATGACATGTTAGTTACATATAATGATGACAACAGGCCAATCCACTGACCTTGATCGCGAGATGTTCCTCCAAAAGTAACGGCAGTGACTCTCTTCGCATCTTGCGGCACCTCCAACTCAACGTATGGCCGCTCGGGACAGTGATCGTGGATCTGGATGGCGTCCTTGCGTTCAACAAAACATGTTTTCATTTCGGTTGCCATTTCGCTTCAGAATAATTTGAACTGATAGGATGCATCCCGCCAAGTCTCACGAGTGAGCTTGAGTTATTAAAGCTGGTGTCGAGGAGAGGGAACCAGAATGTCAGCATATACCCTTGCTCAATTGTCGCTAAACAGCCAGTAAGAGGCTGCGGATGCTCTGCAAGGCCTGACAGGGCTGAGTGCATGGGCGCAGCACAGCGATCCTGGGGGCTAAGCATCGCTTCCAAAATTAGACCTACGATATCGATAACAAGGGAAATGGTTGGGTAACAAGAGCAGGATGATTTTGTTTTTAAAAAAAAAGGTCGATACCGAATACACGTGCTGGGTAAATAGTCAAGAACTGAAATCTATGTAGGTCCATAACCAACCCTGGTACTCCATCACTAAAACCCCTCGCTAATCTCATGATCCATGAAACCCTTCATAGATCCTTTAATCTTAGGACCCCAAACCCAAGCGACAAAAGTGTAGACAAATCAATCCAAGGTATGCTAGCGGACTCCCTCGAAAAGTCACCACTCAAACCCCATCCATTGCCACGGCACCCTCACCACAATATCAGGCATCTCTGCCGCCTTCCTCGCCTTCTCAACCGCACTAAAAAAAGCCCTTGGATTCTCCAAATCTTTACACATCACACCACTACCCGTTTCAATCAGGCTCTGCCCGTCTTTTATGTACCACGCAATATGCATCACATCAGACCTCTCGACAAGAAACTTGAGCTGCTCATCTACTTTTGCTCTCGCCAACGTCGCTCCATAAGCGTCGTTATGCTGTAGAAGAATGGTCATTGATGAAGTGTACTGAAAGATATCATCTGGAAACGCTGAGATCTTGGTGGCTATCTGGGCGGTTATCTTGGGGGGTACGTTTGGATGCCGAGATAGATAACTGACTGTCTCTCGCCGGATGTTCACGTCGTCATCGTTGAGAAATTCTGCGAGGGCATAGAGTGTTCTCGTGTCAGGAAGGAATCTCTTGGTCTCACGAGTAAGCGTCTTGATCATGCCATGCCTCCCGTTAGCGTGTCTGTGTGTTAGAGCCTCGCAACAGGCTGCCGCAGCTTCATGAAGATTGCCGGGAATATCGGGATGATAAATCCAATATGTAAGAGCATTGAGTCGTATGAGATCATCTTTATCATGTAGAGCCTTGTCAATCGCTTGCCGCAGAGTCTCTGGACAACCGGCTGTTCTGTAAACGGTCTGGAACACCAAGTCTCTCTTGGTTCCATCTTTGACATCCAGATGGTAGTCTATAGCAGAGTGAAGCTGTTCATTTAGATCCAATCGATGACTCTCCAAGGTCTTCATCGCTTGTCGACGGATGGGCTCATAATCGTCTACCAGACACTCGATAATTGCTCGTAACACAGTCTCGGAAAGCTTTGATTGGCCATCGAACAACAGTAGCGATCCCCGCCGGATCTTTTGATATTCAGATCGAAGATACGGGATGACTTTGTTGAGTACCGCTTCTGAGAACGGCGGCATAACATCTGAAAACCCTCCAGGGATAAATAGGGGCTTTTGGCTCCCTTTTGGTGTAGTAGTTTCATCGTTGAAACAGCATATCATACGTTCCATCACTCTCTCGGATAGGAAATTCTGGCATCGCAAGATCCTTTCCGCTATGAGTCGTAATTCTGAGTCAATGTCCAAAGGCCCGACCCTCAAAAATCTGACAAGGGAGCACAGCGTATCTTCCATGCCGGATAGCTCGCTTCGCCCCTCGAGTGCTTTGATAGCAGCAAGCTGAACTGCACGGTCTGGGTTATCGAGATGATCAGAAACGGCTCTTAGATCTTCAATCTCAAGATTCGCCTGCCTGGCTGTTGCATCCAAGGAAGCCAGCTTGATAACTACATCATCTCGCCCAAGGTTCGTCAAGATCTTGTTGATAGCCATTCTCGGTAGCTTCTGGTTTTGGTAACCAAGCGCCAAGGTTGCGATACCAACATCCTCTGGGTCTTCGTACTCTATGAGCCTCAGACCAGTCTGCACAAGATCCACATCGCCACTTTGTTTCTCACCATCTTGACCCTGTGTTGCCTTCAAAGTCAGGTACTTCTCCCAGTAAGACTCAGCTGTCAGGATGTCAAGAACCCTTTCTCTTGCGACACGTGTCTCTTCTGACCTGCACAGAAACTTTGCCATCCGATCAAGAGTCGACTGGGGAAGGTTCTTCTGCCCGCTCAATCTTACCATGGTCCGCCATCTTAGGCTAGCATCATCAGAGTCAAGAATGGTAGAGATAGATTCGATATAGGTCGCTATAATCGCTGGATAATCGCTCAGAGCAGACAGAATACCAGATGCGACCCAAGGGTTCCCATTCTTAAAACTTAGACTTAACGTAAGTTTTACACTTTCTGTCCAGTACTGTGGCGAACCAAGGGTCTTTACTATCATAGAAACATCGTTCTCAAGTAAAACTCCGCCATATCTTTGTGTCTTCTCAAGGCCAGCTTTTCTGAGCCGACATGTCAAGACATGCTCGAATTCAAGTGGGGTCATAGACCCTGAGCGCATCCTCTTCTTATAAGCCATTAATGCGACTCTGAAGGTCACGGGGTCCTCATTTTGCAACATCATCAAAAGTGCCTTGTGGGGGAACTCGGGCTCGTCGGCTAACGTACCCTCTTGGAGCTTCCTACTTTGAGCTTGGAAAGTAACCCATCTCACTAAATGAGCCTCAAGGCGGCTTCTGTGACTTTGAAGTCTTTCTGACGATATAGAAGGACGCAGTTCCGCGAAACAATGCATTGTCAGTCTCTGATGGGCCACGCCTATCAAATCGAGTGGTTTGGTGTCGATGGCCTGGAGAAAATGTAACGCCCGTTCATCGGAGCCGTTCCTCCCTGAGTGCAATAGCCCGGTAACAAACCGCCACATGATGTCGTAGCGAGATGAGTATTTGTTTCGAGAAAGGAAGTCCTTTGGTTTCATGGTTGTGTGAGACGAGGTGTGTGCATATACTTTCGCATTTTGGTCAAAGTTTATGCAGACAAGATCCGCCTTGTTGTTCTGCAGCCAAGTGCACACAAAGTATCGAGCGGCGAAGTATTCCTGTAGAGTCAGGTGCAGAAAGTGATAGGTACGACTCGGTTTTCCGACTGATGAGTCTGACGTCCGTAGAAAAGAAAGCTCTGGTAGAGTATTTTTGACGAAGGTAGGGTGTGCGCCGATACATCGGCAAATAGTATTGACGTGTTTGTCCTGAAACTCGACAATGTTATTACACAACCCAGCAAATGCGAGTTGTTCAATAAATCTTGCTTCATCTTCGATCAGGTCTTCAACCTCCATATCAGAACCCTTGTCCTTCTCAGTTAAAGGTGGTCCCTTCATTGGCTTTCTCAATCTCACAGTATCCTTCCTCCATAGACCTTTTTCGATTGACTGGTAGAGGTCCGTCATGGTCTCGGGGCCCTGGTTGTGAACTTGATCCCAGCCATAGCAAAGGGCATCGAGTTGAATGGGGATACGGACGAGGTCTTCAATGAGCGGGCGAGACGAAAGGAATGCCTGAATCTCTTCATGTCTTTCGGGCTCCATGTGCTTGACGTATTCGTAAACCTGATCTGTGCCAAAGCCGATCATTTCGAGTTCCAGGTCAAACGGTTGGATGCTCGACCGAATCGGAACAGAGGGACGAGATAGTGCCAGTACATTCGGTTGGTTGAGGAGACATATCACAAATTGTGCGAGATCATCACCTGGCTGTAACAAATGCCAGACCTCATCCAGGCCGTCAAGCAAGAATAATGTCTTACCGCCGCCGGGGTCCGTACACGCATCTCGTAACGCTCCAGCGAGGTCGCCGCAATCTGGATGCTGCGAGAAGAATTCATCGCAAAAGAGCTCCTTTAGGTTGTGCCCTCCATTTCGCGACAGCAGATTGCGTAGTCGAACCCAGAGAATGCGATCAAAGTGTTGTTTCCAGACCCGGTTCTGCACAAAGTCATGAACAGCTTTCTTGCAGAACGTCGACTTTCCAACACCAGCTTGACCACGTATGAGGATCCGTGTCGAGTGTTTCGATGCCGCGCCGTGACACCGGGCGGCGTTGAAGATGTCGTGGAATCTGACTCTGACGCCGCCATCCGGGCCCTGGACATTCAACCGCCGGAACAAAGACAGATTTGCGATTTTGTTACCGGGTGTAAGATTTGAAAGTCGAGAAGTCTGGTTCCTGGCGTGAGGTATGACCATGAGATTGATGTAGCATCGTTCAAGAGGTAGTCGCTCGCCTGAAAGTCGCTCTATTTCGAGGTTCTCTTTGGCATAACAATGCTGAAGTAGCCAGTCATCGGCGGCCTTGAGACAGGACATCTTGTCTTTTAATCGAGCAGCTGCGAGACTTTGATTCTCTGGCGATTCTTCAGGTGATCCGGCATATTGACCAAGCTCTTCTAAGGACAGTTTGACAGTTGTTGAGCGCATATCGCTCAGCCCGGCTCATAAGACAGTAGTCGTCTGGAGGGCCACGGGTTTAGATGCGCTGCTTAAAGTACCCTGGTTGACATGCAAAATATGTGCAAAAGAAGAGATTGTACGTTTCTAATCAAAAAGACAACACTGTAGGATCTTGATGAACAGATAGACAACACTCGTAGATCCGAGCATCTTGGTTGCAACAGGTAAATGCGCAAATGAGAAGATAAGGAATGCAGCCTATAACACCCCTGCTAGCCTGGGCTTCCCTCCCCCAATCTGATCGGCCTTGATGCGCCACAGCGGCTAACACGGAACTATTTTCACCCCAGGATGAAACTCCAAGATAAGGTAAGGCAGCTAGGACACCCCAGATGACCCTGATGCGTCGGCGCTAGAGATCCTCAGCCGCACTAGGCTGACTGCCCTGTAGCAACGGTCTACACTGAACCTCGTGGCCTTTGTAGTGAATATATAGACAGGATCCGCTAGGCGTTCATAGATTATAAACTCCAAGATCTTATAAATGTACCGTATAAACTCACGAAATTGAGTAGCGCCTGTGGATCCGAGCTAAGATGATCATTTGACCAATTGCAAGATGTTAGATCTCTATTTGCGTCTCGACCTATCGGCTACTTTAGAGAATGCCAAAAAGACCCACAGGCGCTACTCAATTTCGTGAGTTTGTACGGTATTACTTGTTTTCGCAGCCTAAATCTTAACCTGGCAGTCATCAGTAGACTGCCGGTGAGGTCACAGAGAATGATGATAAGGCAATGCAACGAGTCGTCTTCTTTGTTAGATGCCCAACCGCTAGAAGGGCAGTACCTTTTAATAACTATAACAAGGTTTATAGCCAGGCAGCAAGGGGTATTAATATCCCCTCGAGTCGTTTTCCTAGCAGAAACTCTGCTTTAACCTATCGGCTCGCTGAATTTCTAAGACTTGTATTTACTACAGCTACGATTTATGAGAATCCTTTTCCTTGTCATTTGTATGGGATCTCCACTACATCGTCATCAAAGGGAACATGTTTTCCACCAATACCGTTGGCCCTCTTTCGTCGTTCCCTCTCTTCACGTTCCCTCTTCTCTCGGCAAACACTGCATTCAGCTGGGATCCTTGTCTCTGTCAGTTGAAGACCAATGCTGCACTGTCCCAGTTTGTCGAGTTCAACTTCATCACATGTCGTACATGAGATGACCTGATCCCACGTGTATCCGCAACCACACTCTTCGGATTCAGTATTTTTTAAACACATCTTCGCTTTCTTTTTCCCTTTTAATAAGATATAGGGTGATAGGTGAGAAGTTGGGAACGTTGCTCTGTAGTCGGCTCGAGCGTTTAGTATGATATACAATTGTTGAGGAGTATGAGAAGAAATCTTACATTGTAGCTGGAGGGATTTTACTTATCTGTTTATAAACGGAGCCAGCCAACACCTCTTGTCTAAGCATGATTGCGGGTGACGCAATTACGTGTGAATTCCTGCTAGAAATCAATAATAAGGGCAGAAAGACCAAGGCTTTATATTCAGAGTCCTTTGAGGACTGACTGGAAAACCGTCTCTGAAAGGCTTTTGATCACTAGCGGTTTGTACATCACTTTCACACAACCAGGGAACAATCAGACCCTATAATGCAACAGCATGTTTGGGGAGCAGTCACAGGCTTTCCTTGTTCATGACTCACAGAGCGCGCAAGCTGGGCAGCTTCTCATCCTTTGACGGGTATCGCCGCCGAATCGCTCAAATCTCCACACCATAATGCCAACCGCAAATGTCCCCAAGTAGTCATGTTGTGTCGATCCACGCCCTCAAACAACATTCCAGGACTCCTCACTATTCACCGTCATATCATCCGTCGCCACACTAGCACCATCGTCCTCTTTCTCCTCCTTCTCCTCATCCTTTTTCTCGTTCTCAACCTCCGGCTCAGCCTCAGGCCACGCCGCGAGCCACCGCCTCCTTCTATCCGCCTCGACTTCTCGCACGCGCTTGGTGTGGCATTCAATGCACTCGATCGGTTCGGTAACGCTGCGGTAGCTCATCCCGTTGCGGCAGAGTCCGAGCTTGTGGATGGAGACCTTGTCGCAGTTGATGTTGCGGATGATTTCGCTCTTGTACTGTCTGCAGGTGGTGCAGCAGCGGACTGTTCTGACTTGCTCGCACATTTTGCCGGTATCGGGGACTGCTTGGCTTGGTGAGGATCTGCTTGGGGTTAGCTTCTAGGTACGAGGCCAGAAATATCAGACTGAAGGGAGAGTACTTACTGATATAGTCCTCGAGGGTCTCTGAAGATGTTGCCGGTTTTGTAGGTTTAAAAGCGTATGTTGCTTGTGGGTGATTTGCTGCAGCTTGCTTTTGGCGAGTTTGAGAATCAGGGAGTTTCTTGGTTGAGATGAAGCAGTAAAATAAACTGACAATAGAGAGGGCATCACATTCACAGTTGTAATCTGTTTGAATATGGCGCAATATGTAGCGAACGGTGAAAGCTATCGGCGTAATTGAAATATCGTTTGCCCTGATCATCACTGCCACGCATTGTTAGCCCATTAACTGACAGTGATCACTATATGGAATCTCGAGTCACTTTGCATCAACTCAATATATGGCTTAAATGGCAATGATGTTTATTTGAACTATCTGAGGCATGAGTATGTCATTCCAAGGATCACCGTCTCAGCCGCCTCATCGTCTCCTTGCCTCTTCTTCCCTCTCTATACATTCCGCGCATTTCTCTCCGCCATGCCGTTCCGTGGTTCTTGCGACGCCGCTGCAAGTTTTCTCAGGATCTGCTGCATCGCTACATTGATCAAAGGTATACCAGTCAATGATGTAGTTGCCGCAATCATCGCAAAACATTGTATGAGTTGTTGCTACACACATTTCTTCGTTTTAGTATTGTTTTACGTAGGTAGTTATAGGTAGGAGTCCAAGTTCGACGTACGATCTTGGCGACTATTTATATTCCTCGTCACGTGGTGAATCGACTGGATATTCCTCAGAAACCTCCCTGAATCTGGTGTGACAGAGTCGGTGATTGCCTGATTTTGTCGTTTCAATCGAGCTATGCAGCGTCTTTGCAGCGGAAAGTCACTGTCGCCGTTTTTCGGAGCTGTAACCTGTGGTCGGAAATTTTGGATCACCTCACATAAATCCAGAATGGATCAGTGAATAAGCTTTAACGTTTCAATCGATCCATTCAGCTACTGTTTTCAACAAGGTCTCCTCGGCCATGATAAGACAACCCCATCACCCCTGTGACCAGCTCAGGTAATAACACAACCAAATAAAACATCTCACTTATCGCCCCGAACGATTTCTCCTGCGTCTGATCTCCTCGCATGTCCAGCATAAAGAGTGAATGAGATTCTCCACGTGATAGGCTCTTGGACATCGCCAACCAGGGACCAGGTAAACACAATCTGTAACGTTAGCTCGTCCAGGTTTCTGCTTACCGCAATCCATGCAAACCCATATTGGGTGCTCGTAAGTGCACATTTTGTCGGAGTGCCTGGAATCTTTGAAGTTCGGTGATTTGTTGGGGGATGATTGAACTAGTGGTTGTTGCAAGAGGTAAGGCAGGGACTCGATACTTCGAAATCTGACTCGACTCCAATGTCAGGGGATGTATGAGTACTTACAGTTATTCCTAATGACTGAAGAGTCGACTGCCTGTCCTGCATTTAGATACCTCCTGATCACTTTTCAGTACACGTTTTCGTGAGTAATCACATCAGATTCACTTGAGCCGACCTAAATACTTGGGCATGTCAGATGAAATTGGTATTTATGATATACCCAGCTCCTATCCGTCTACGCACTTTTATATTTGCCCATCACATGGCTGAATGACTGATCTTTTTATTGCGGTACTCTGTTGATAACTTCCATTCAGCCTAGATGGTGACATGTGTTCATTCGGCTACTACTGCTACATATTCATTTACTTCAGCAACGCCTCAGTCACTCTTATGTCATCCTCGCTTGCTTTTAATACTGACTAGGCAAATTCCAATTTGCATAGTTCATATAGGCTTTGGGGTACTGGGTCTCCGTTGAATGAGGCTTGAAGCCGGCGTCATGTGGCTGAGTCGCCCTTCCGGGTAACCCGGATATCGCGGAAACCCCGGATCAAATTGAACAGCGTTTATATGGCGACCTCAACCTCGACCTTTCCACCATTTCCGAGATTGTTAACATAATCACGCATTCCTTGCCAGAAGAAAACTATTATCCGAGCGATGTGGCGGCTAAATCGGGAGAAGAACCGGTCTTGAAGCGTAGGCGGGTAGCCCAGGCATGCCAGACATGTCGCCAGATGAAAGCCAAGGCACAGTACCCGGCTTAAGCTGATCTCAGACAGAGCTAACTATTTGCAGTGCGACAGTCGGAGACCCAAGTGTGGTCGCTGTGTGGTTTACGACTTCACTTGTCTCTATGCGAAGACCAGGTCCAGACGTCACGAAGTAAATCAAGATGATGGTTGGGATGCATCAAGCTCCAATGCCATTGATGAGCTTCGAGATGGCATCAATGCTTACGACGACTTGATTCGTCGACTCTTACGCAGAAAAACGGAGGATAATCTTGACCCCAAAGAATTACATAATCAAGTGAAAGACAGAGTCAAGAGAGCCCTCGATCGAATCGCCTTACTCACGGACCCTCGTGCAGCTACCATCGCTTCGCCTTCTGACCAGGATCCATCATCCCAATCGCCATTCTCACAAAATCAGCATCGATACTTGGGAGAAGTCAGCGATGTCCACTTCTTCAATCTTGTCAAGGGATTTCTACAAACTAAAGATTCGTCTAATCCCGAGCAAGGGTTTGACAGCTACGAACAAGATGGAGAAGTCTCGACGACCAATAATAAAAGCAATGGGCATACTCTGCCCCCTGCACCAGTAGACACAAGAGAACTTGTTGAGGTGTACTTTTCTACAATTCATATCGCCTATCCTTTCATTCCACAGTCTCCCTTCATGGCGAATTTAGCCAGGGAAGGGGGAATTCCGAACAACGCGACTGATCTCGCTATCTTATGTCAGTTCCCGACGAGTTGTCTCTATCCATGTACAAAGCTCACCATATATCTTAGACGTTATCTGTGCCATTGGATCATATTATACGTCTTTTCCTGGACGAGACGCAGTTTCGCAAACCCGTCATGAATGCTACTTTCAGCGTGCCATGGCCTTGACTGCAGCGACGAGTGGTCATCACTCTATTCAGCAAGTCACGCTACTACTCGTGCAATGCTTCTATCTATTAACTGTATCCAAGACTGACAGGTCAGTTTGTTTACTAAGGGGCCCCGAACATCAAGGTCTAATACTTAAACAGTTGTTGGACGACACTTGGACAAGCAGTCCGTATAGCTCAAAGCATAGGGCTACATGTTGAATCTCCAAGTCCCAAGTCTAGAAGTGCCACTGTGCTAGAACGTAGACGAAGAATATGGCACTCGATATATGTTCTTGATCGGTTACTGTCTCTTCAGCTAGGTCGACCACCAGCGATTCATGATCAAGATTGCAACGTGGCGCTACCGTCTCGGCGTGCAGATAACGAGATAGATTGGTCTTCCGATGCAATGGAACCTCCCGAGGAAAGCCCTTCGGCAGGCGATTACTTTATTGCGGTCATTGGCTTTTCCCAAATCGTGGGCTGCGTCCTGCGCGATGTCTATGGCCCAGTCCATTCGAGGCCGACCCCAGAAATGATATTGGGCACGCAAAATCTGGATCGCAGGCTTGTTGAATGGAAGCTGGGCCTTCCTCAGAAGCTACGCTTCGATTTGGGTCACTCGTTTGACCAAAACAATATCTTTAGACGTCAGGTAAGCTACGCTTTTTGTTCTCAGACGCTTTGATGTTAATAGAAAGTCGCAGAGAAACATGCTTGCAATCAAATTCCATCATTTACGAGCCCTTTTACACCGTCCATACCTATGTTATCCTCTTTTACGACAGCGGGATGACTCTTCTATGAGTTTGTCACAATTAGACTGGCCACTGATTGCCGTCTTCGAGAGGATTTGTATTGATGAAGCCCAGGGAACTGCTCGTCTGCTCCACCACGTTTCTGATGAACAGGAATTAGTGCATGAGTTCCCCTGGTGGCAGATGATATCTTGTCTGATCTGTGCCGGGTCCATATTGCTTGTGTCGAGCATCTTCGCGCAGCAGCTTGATGATCACAGTGGATTCGACAGTGAAGGTTTACGCGATGATGCGGAGACGTGCTTGAAGATATTTGAGGCGCTGAGCAGTAATTCAAAGAGTGCAAGGATTGCGAGGAATATGATTCAAGGTCTGAAGCAGTCTGGTTCAGAATGGCGAAGTAAGTACACCACTCCCCAATCATATCATATGTCTTACTTGAGATCCAGAACAGGCTGGCCAAGGGACTGACGTAGTCCCATTCTCACAAACTTTGAGTCAGCCTGATGCCTCGATGGAGCTTCAACATACCTCTGCTACTGGAGTTCCGGTCTCGCAAGAAATGCTGAGTCTGCAAGACCAGAACGTTGAATTATTATCAGATGCCATACCAACTCCTCAGAACTGGCCAGCTGAGATTACAGATTCCATGGCTTGGTCATCGCAGTTCTTGGACACATTTCAAGGAGATGGAAGTTGGATTTGAAGGCGAGAGGGCATGACTAAGAGCTCCCGCCAATTTATTCCCTGGATCGTCTCCAAAACTGGTTGAATGGGATCTTGCTGAAGGTTTACATCGTACGGGGATAAACCAATGCCATCTTTAAAGACGCTGTATTGAGTTAACTTCTAATAGGCTAAGGCTGAGTCCCGGAGCACAAGATAGTATAAATATTTGGTGTTGTTCATGGTGAGCATGTAGCAGGGAGATTAACAGTCTTATTTACATATAAACATTTCTCTTAATAGTTCCAAAACTCAAGTAATACTTCTTAGATAATAGTTACAGATCCCGTTCTCTACTGCGGTAAGCATCTGCTGTCTATTACCCCCCCCCCCCCCCCCCCTCCCTCTTTCATAGACCGCAATAGTTACGCAACGTCTATCCTCAACTAGATGTCGTCTCTGGCCCTTCTCATGCGCAGACATAGTTTGTCTCAGATGGATCCTCAAAAACGATCTTGGCTTGGCTATCATACCAAATCTTCTTCGCTTTGGATTGTCGGAGCCAATCCACGCCGTTGTTCGTCTCGCTATCGTGGTAAAAGAGCCACCATTGGCCTTTATATTCGACGATGCTACCATGGGTTGTCCAGCCCGAGACCGGCTCAAGTAGTCTGCCCTGATAGGTGTATGGGCCATAAGAATTGTCGGCAGTAGCGTAGACATAGTAACGAGTGGTACCAGTAGAATAGCTCAGGTAATAGATATCACCTCGTCTATGTATCCAAGGTCCTTCGAAATAGCGACGGTCTTTATCACTCGAAATGATAGGTTGACCAGTCTCGGGTGCCAGGATAACCATGTCTCGCGGAGCTTCAGCCAACGTATGCATATCGTCGCTTAATAGAGCGATCTGAGGGCTCAGAGCATACTCGTTATCATCTGGCTCCTTTTGCCCAGACCAAGAACCGTCAAACTGGGTCTTATTCTGCCAGCACTGAAGCTGTCCGCCATGAAGTCCGCCCCATGCTAGGTATGTCTTTTGATCGAAATCAGTGAAGCTCGCTGGGTCAATGCTAAAAGTGCCAGGAATGTAACTCTCATCAGCTTTGAATGGACCACCAGGGTCTTCAGAAACAGCTACGCCGATTCGGAAGATGTTTTCTTTATCCCTAGCAGGAAAGTAGAGATAGTACTTCCCATCCTTGTAGGCAGCATCAGGCGCCCACAACTGTCGAGAGACCCAAGGAACATCCTCTACAGAAAGGGCCAGGCCATGATCGGTAACTGGCTCGGAACCGTAGATATCTTCCATGGAATAAACATAATAGTCTTTCATGGCAAAATGATCGCCCTCCAAGTTCAGAGGAATCCCCGCATCATAGTCGTGAGATACATAGAGGAAAAGCTTGCCTTGAAAGACATGGGCGGATGGGTCGGCAGTCAGCCTTTTAGTAATAAGGGCGGGAATTTTGGCCATGGTCGACAGTGTCGGGGAGGTTGTGAGAAATGGTCCGGCAAACTTGGATTATGAATGTCAAGTGCTCAGTCCGCGAGTTAAGAAATGATTAAGTAAGTAGTGACAAGAGCTACACTCGAAGATTCTAAATATTATATAGCTTTATAGCAGCGGGGGCACTTCTAACACGTTACTAGCCCGACCATGTTGATGCGCCTTTCCCTTCTCGAACACTAATGAAAATTAGCAGTCCCGGTGGGAGAGGAGGGGATATCCCATGATGTACTTGAAGCTAAGTCAGGCAAAAGCAAGAAAAGACTTGCAACTTGGATTTTCAGGCCTTTGCAAGAATCAGCTAGCCCGACGCTAAGTTTTGGCCAATGTTCTTGTTCTGGAAAATAATCCCAGCGATAATTAGCCGGGTAAATACAAGACTACGGGCAAGAACAAAGTTTGATACCTTTATCCGGTGATCGATGGACAAGGGGTACTCTGCATGGTGCAGATCAGTGGCTTGCAACACTAAACTACAAGTGATTGAGATTAGCCGGGGTGCGCGGTGTTGATTAACAGTATCCGCCTTGGGATATGGGCTACGCCGCGGCAGAAAAGGGTTCCATGTGACTACAGCTCAGATTCCAGGAGGACCAGTACCGCTCCGACGATTGGACTTCGCAGCGAGGCCCAATGGCTGAACCGAGAAAAACCGGCTTATCCTCTGCTGACCATTGTATAGCTCATTCATTCGCCGTTATTTTATAGTGAGGGCGTCTTTGACTTTCTATAGACCTTGATGTTGGCCGTTTGTGAAAAGAATCAGGGAGATTGCGGACGTCTGGTCCAAATTCCAGCTTACACGGCCGACAACTCGGGCGCAATGTAGCCTTTATAGGATACGAAGTCTTTCAAACAGGCACAATAGGCTCGCAGAAAGATGCGGCAGTTCCTTTGTAAGGACTACGTTAGAACTAGCAACGAAATTATAGTAAACATTTCTAGAAACATGTTCCAATATGTGCTAACCAGCGGTTGAGCCTAAGAGTAAATGGACGGTGAGGGAACTGCAGTGTTGGGCATGATATGAGAAGAATTGCTTCACCATCTCATTTCCCAAACCTATTTACACAGCTATTGACCGTGTTTTTGGCCTCGTGCTTTGTGTTGGTAAGATGTGTGCAGAGTCCGCATTTGTAGTTGAGGCTGGTGGCTGAGAACTTATATCACCACAGAGAATTTAACTAAGGAGAGACGCCATTTTGCCGACTAACAACAGGAGGACACAGGTTTCTAACTACATGAGAATACGGTACTATCGAGATATATCTATCTTAGCAAGCCTCACGACGCTACATTAAAATGTAATTTACTTGAAACAAGGTTTCAAGTGATAAGATAACTTTACTTATTGACTAAATGCTGTTCGAAACTTGACATAGAAGCCTCCCAAGTAAAGAGACTACACGATCAGCAAAGACAACAGACCCTCGGTGCCCCCTTCAATACGAGAATTCCCACGCATATGCGGTTCCAGTATCCGTCTGGTAGAGAATGATGTCCAGTTTATCGTTGGAGTAAGAAGTAAAGGGGTACTTGCCACAGGACGAGGGAGCTTCGACTTTACCCCACCACCCAGCGCTCGGGAAGGCAAGGCATGTGATATTGACGGTACCGTGGGATGGCAGACCAAGGGCACTAAGTGTCTTCACCTCAATAGTCCACGTGCCTTTCTTCTGACGGCTGCCAGCCAGAAGCCTCACCACACGAGCCTTGGTGTCAACCGTGGCGTACACATCCACGATCATGTCTGGGGACGGCATGGTTCCGACGCGGTGTCCTGTCATCGACTGTGCATAGTACTTGTAGACCTGGTACTCGCCATTGGGGAAGTAGCCTGTAGCATCCGCAGCAGCATTTGGCGCGTTCGGCTTTGAGACAAGGTTGGCCAGATAATCGTATAGACCGGGGTAACCCTGCCAATTTCCGCGGAGGCCAGGTGCATCGACGCGTTCAAGCTGGGAAATCCACCATGCTCCACCACTAGAGACTTGCTCAGACGCAGTGGCATATTCATTGATGTTGATGTTATTGTAAGGAAGGCCATAATGATCCAAAAGCGAATGAAAACCTGCCGTCGACTCCAACATATTCTGAGAGCCGCCGCTTTCCATGTGCCAGGTCCACGTATCGGGTATGCAATTATTGGTCTTGATGTATTGTGCGAACGTAGTCCACCAGCCATTAGATAACTTGGGTTCAGCCGAGGTCGAAGGCCCTTGAATTGTGACATCAGTACCGAAGGCTTTCCGGAATGCGTTGTAGGATCTACGCCACATTTCGAGAGCCTGCGACTGGGAACGTGTCCAGTACCAAGAACCATCAACTTCGTTAAAGATTTCGATGATGAAGTCGTCCAGACTGACCCCGTAGCTCTTCATGTCGGCGATGACAGCTTGGGTGAAGGTGTCCCAATCTGTCCAGTTTCCATTGTCACCAGGGTATGGCCCGTTGTTCAAATCCCATTCTCCGTAGAGTGTTTCATATAGGCAAATGAACTTGGCGCCAAACTTCTTTGCCGCCTGGTAATTGCTCATCACCTCTTTCATACGGTTCTAGCTTTGTCAGGTGGTTCGGTTCAAGTGATGATCAAAGACATACCTCGTATTGAGTACGACCAGCGAGCCATCCACCGGCTGGAGAAGGCAGTGAAGGCCCCCCACCGCGAGCGAAGTTGAAACCCCAGTCAGTGTACATATGATCTGGAATCTGCGATGCATTATCAGGAATGCCAAAGATAATGCCAGATGCGAGGTGGTTGGTGGAGCCTGTATTGTTTGATAAGGAGACAACCGCTGTACCTGACGACTGTCGAGGTACAAGGCCTGGGATTGCTGCCACTGGCGTGACACCCAAGAAGGCGGGAAGAAGGGCCAAAAGCGAAGATTTCATTTTCAATCTCGAGATCTATCGTGGGGAACTGAGATGGAGAATTCTTGTATTTGGCGGCATTATCTCATTATTTATATTACTTCAGAGTCAACACGCTACCTTTCCATTTGGAGTATTGCACATCGCACATCGAGGTTGTGGGAGGCATCAACACGCAAGTGAATCCCATATGCTGTCCCAACCTGGAACCATCATTGACCCTCGTGATAGTTGTGGTAAATCATAAGACCAGAGTCTACACATCAATTTAGCCGGAAGCCCACCGGGCAGAAGCTTGGTCAGAAAGAATTGAGCTGCATGACATTCTGTACATGTACTGAATTACCTGATGAAAAGTAATAATCGCTTCCAGCCCTGCTGGCAGATAGGGGAGTGTCGGGGGAAATCCCTAGTGATGTATTCACTAGTTCCAATCATATGCATCTCCTGCTAGCGCCACTGCCGGCATCCGAGACGGATTGATGATTCGCCAATCCTGAGATACCACACTAAGTCATAAAGTTTGATAGTTCCTATAGATCTGCTCCAAAAGGACGTCAAAGCACAACGGCACTTGTAAACGGGAAGTAGATCACGCTAGCGACCTTGGCTGGAAATGTACAATGTCAAGGACCTGCTTGGAGCTCTCCGTTGAGACTGAAGCAATATTGATATTGGGCTCTATGCTCATCAAAGCTATTGGCAAAGACAATCAGGCTAAAATCAACTCGCCGGCTTTGTAGCTACCTAGCTGAAAGCCTCGCATACGACGCCCACCGGGATGAAGTAGAAGTGGCTGTCCGGTGGGCGTGAGACATCCCCGAGATCTGAACATGGAGATATCTGGAGATATCTGGGGTAAGGTTTGGTGGGGAAGAGGCAGATCGACGACAAAAGGTCTAGGCTTATTAGTGAAAGTACCGAGGCAATAAAAGGCACCTTCATTCCAGAAACACCAATCTCTCATCTCCAGACTTGACTCCATAAGCTCTTCATACAATTCTTCTTCTTCTTTCTTCCGAACCGACTGTCTTGTAGTATGGAACCTGATAAGGAGGCTGCCGCCAATCATGTGGAGGTTTTGAACGAGCCGCCAGTGGTGACTCAGGAAAAGTCCACTACGTCGCAGCAAAGGCTGGCCTTCATTGCGGAGAAGGAGATGACCCTCCTTGTTGGTCTCAAGAAATACCCCTGGTCCGTGTTCTGGTCCGTCATAGTCTCCATGATAATCGTCATGGAGGGTTACGACATTGTCTTGCTGGGCGGACTCCTCCCCCAGCCCGCCTTCAGGAAGCACTACGGGAGCTATAGCGATGCCCATGGCTGGCAAATTTCCGGGCCCTGGCAGGCCGGCCTGAACAACGCTACCACCTGCGGTACCATCTTTGGCGCCCTGGCAAACGGATACCTTACTCAGCGGTTTGGTTATCGTCGTACTGTGCTTGGGGCGCTCCTTTTCATCAACGCCACCATCGCGATGCAAGTCTTTGCGACCTCGCTAGGCATGCTCGCTGCTGCCAACTTCCTCTGCGGTTTGCCTTGGGGACTATTCTCGGTCATGGCTCCAGCTTACGCGTCTGAAGTCACACCAAACGTTCTTCGCGGTTATCTAGCCAACTTTGTGTGTTTCTGCTGGGCGGCCGGAATGTTGATCTCTTCGGGCGTCCAAACAGCGTTTTCCAAGCGCCAGGACCAGTGGGCATATCGAATACCGTATGCAATCCAATGGGCATGGCCAGTACCGCTGATGTGCCTCCTTTGGTTTGCGCCAGAGTCACCCTGGATCCTGGTCCGCAGGAAGAACTATGCCGAGGCAGGGCGGATGATTGAGCGACTCTCGTCGAAGAATGAGATGGTCGACAAGGACGCCGTCGTTTCCATGATGAAACACACTATTGAGACAGAGCAAGAACTTGAGGCCGGCACTTCCTACTGGGATTGCTTCAAAGGTGCTAATTTGAGGCGGACCGAGATTTCCTGCGTGGCCTTCATGTGCCAGCAACTTGATGGCACAGCTATTACAGGCAACGCTGTTTACTTCTTCACGCAGGCAGGTGTCGGGACCGAGACTGCGTATAACCTCTCTGTGGTGTCCCTCGCCCTGTCTTGTGTTGGAGTGGTTGTGTCCTGGTATCTGATCTATCGGTTTGGCCGTCGAACTCTATATCTCTTCGAGCTATGGACTTCACTCATTGGCCTTCTCGCAGTAGCTACCGCGGCGACGATATCTGATTCACAGAAGAGTAGCTATGCGCAAGCCGGTATCGTCATATGTTCCGTTCTCATCCGGTTCGCTACCACAGGCCCTGTATGTTATGCGATCCTCGCCGAGATATCCTCCGTCAGCCTCAGGAGCAAGACCATATCAATTGCGCGAGTGGCCTATTATATCTCACAAATTGTTTGCAACACCTTGCAAACATATCTCATCAACCCGACTGAACTGAATCTCAAGGGAAAATCAGGCTGGGTTTGGAGCGGTAGCTGCATTCTCCTCATCGTGTGGGCGTATTTCCGTCTTCCAGAGACAAAGGTCAGTACTTCACACGCAAGGGCTTCGTAACAAGACTTACACTGACTTTAATGTAGGATCGTCTCTTTGAAGAGATTGATTTGTTGTTCGCAAACAGAGTCCCTGCTCGGAAATTCAAAGTGACAAATGTCGACCTCTTCGATTCCACCGGCACCAAGGAAGATGAAAAGGCATGAGCGGGAGGTCTGGCAACACCAAGACGGATTTCTACTGAGTTTGTTTCTCCAAGAATCTTTGGCTATTGACATATATCTGTGCCAACGACGAAGGCTTTGCAATGATTCAAGTACCAGCTTCGTTAATTCAACAGCTTGTGGAAGCATGCGCAAGGTTCTACCTACCAGCAGGTTCAAGTAACTTACTGTGATTTAAGATTATCTCCTGTCAATATATCACCTGCTTGTAAAATCCCATTGCTTGTTAAGAAGGATAAAGAGTGTGGTCTGGCAAAGATAATTGATTAAGGCTTGTTATCAGCCGAATTCAGTTACAGTACGCAGTGGTACGAATGATGGTGATTGAGTTGAGTGACGGCGGTAGGCCACAAGTCCTAAAATGGTCTCGTATAAAGGTGGCCAAGATATAGTGGGGTTCCGAGTAATTATCTCCCCTATCTCACATACCAAGGCCAAGGCACATCAAGCAACCCTTCCCTCTCCTCTGGGACTCCTGGCGCTGCATCTTAGACTACGCGTAGAATATTAGCATGATATCTATTAGGCTATCTTGAACCTCGAAGAATACTTAATCCTAGGGATCCATTGGCTATCACAGCTACTATCTTCTTGAATTTTAACCAACTTAAATGTAGTAATTATAGGCTTCAAGCCACAGATATTAACTATAAATAATAGAATTGAGTTTTATATTACACTAACGAAATAAGCGGCTGCGTTACATGTATCCAGGATATCCAGGATATCCGGAATATCCGACTCTACCGTGAAAAGCCCACTGTGCCGTGTGCTGATCTACTCTCTCTGGGTCCCTTTACCGGGCATCTCTGTTAATTCTTTGTTATATAAAATCAATGGTTTGAGCTAACACCATCATCACTCCATCTCATCTTCATCTTCATCTTCATCCTAGCGCTTCAGAAACGGTACTACATATTACGACAAACATGGCCGCCCATAGGCCTGTACAAAAACCACAAGATGCTCTCCTTCGACATCATCTCACCGAGGGCTGTCAACATGGCTCAGAACGTGGAGATACACAATCTCAACCCGATCCTGGGCTTGGAAACGAGAATCAAAGTCCCGATAGTGCCGCGGAGAATTGCGACTTGGACGAAATAGCTCCCATCGCTCCCATCCCGTTGCCAGACGGCTTAATCGATCATAGGGATAGCCTAGAGCGCATCCGACAAACGGAGATAGAACTTAAGGATGAAGAGACTCGCGTTCCGGATAAGCCCTTGCCTACCACCGACAAAGCCCTTTCGTTGACTACAAAACTTCATACCCACTCCTATCTCATCCTTTTCTCCATCATGGGGACGCTCGCCAGAGAGGGCATGACAGCACTGCTCGTCTATCCCGGGCCACCAGTCATCTTCCCAACTCTATGGGTGAATTTTGCAGGGTGTCTTGTCATGGGGTTCCTAGCCGAGGACCGTATGCTATTTCGCCATGAATGGGGTCCAGACACCAGAGGAACGGTCTCAGCCACGGATTCAGATAGTACAGACCTTGAGGCAGCAAAAAAGTCGCATCTTGACGTCAAGAAGACATTACCCCTCTACATCGGTCTTTCGATTGGGTTCTGTGGCTCGTTTACAACTTTCTCGACCTTCGTCCTCGATTCCTTTCTCGCCCTTTGCAACGGACTCGAAACTCCCTCTGCGCCAACATCTGACCGGAACAAAGGCTACTCGTTCTGTGCGCTTGCAGCTGTGGTCTTACTCACTGTTCATATCTCCTTGGGTGGTCTCCGTCTCGGTGCCCATCTTGCTATATTGGCTCAAGACATTATGCCCTCATTGCCCTATTTCTTTATGCGCAAGGTTTTAGACCCAATTGCAACCATTCTTGGCTGGGGTTGTTGGATTGGAGCTATACTTCTATGTATCTATCCGCCTTCTGACGACTGGCGCGGAAGTGTCCTGTTCTCCCTGACCTTTGCCCCTCTAGGTGTATTCACGAGATTTTACCTTGCAGTCTTTTTGAATGGCAAACTCCCAACTTTTCCATTGGGGACATTTGCTGCCAACGTTTTAGGTACTCTAATCCTCGCTGTGATCTGGGACTTATCTCAGATTCTTTCAAGGCCTTCCCTTGGATACCAGTTGCTTGAGGGTGTCAAGAATGGCTACTGCGCCGTCGTTACTACTGTTTCCACTCTCGCTCTGGAGCTCTCTTCTCTCCAACGAAAACACGCTTATAGATATGGCACTGTCAGCTTCTTGGTATCTTTTGGGTTGGTGGTAATCATTTCTGGTAGTTTCAAATGGACACGTTGATACCAGTGAATTATTGAACTGCAAAATATTACACTTCATCTATTATACAAGACTCGATCTTTGCATACTTGTTTCTAAATTCCTTCAGGTTTTCAACAAAAGAATAAAAATGATGTAGAAACATCGCACCGCCATCTGTGCCAATGAAATTCTGGTTAATCTTTGTATCTCTGGATCTTCCTGCACATCTAAAACTCCCCTTTACTGTAGTTGTTCATTTAATAATTCCCATGTTGCAAGTCTCAGACCTAGTATTTCCTTCTATCACTGGCAAGTGTCCGGATATTCTTCGTCTCCGATGAGCGGCCTCTGTAAATTATGCAGTTGTTGTTAAAATACAGGGAACTATCCCCTCACTCCCAAATAAACATTCTCACCAACGAATCCCTCATGCAATGTGTCATACGCTCGTGCTCTTAGATATGTGTGGAAAACATGTCTGCCAATTCGTCAGTATCCATCATGTCTTCTTCCTCTTTGCACTTCAAACACTTTACCTCGATAAACTCCAACAGACTCTGAACGC
The DNA here is from genome assembly GCF_900079805.1 of Fusarium fujikuroi IMI 58289. Classification (NCBI taxonomy): domain Eukaryota; kingdom Fungi; phylum Ascomycota; class Sordariomycetes; order Hypocreales; family Nectriaceae; genus Fusarium; species Fusarium fujikuroi. Next base: position 670,325 of record NC_036628.1, on the reverse strand, counting down.
CATTCGGGCAGAGTTCATAGTTTTGAAAGAAGTAGCCTGCTTCACATCGATCAATGGTCATATCGGTTCCCAGGTCTTTATCGCAGACTTGACACTTCATCTGGAAGTAATTTTCTCGACACATTATTTGGGTTCTGGATCTGGCCGAGATATGCTGAGCAATGGTGTATAGTAGGAAGATGGTGTGATGTTGATCTTGTTGCTGCTGTTGCTGCTGTTGTATGCTAGAAGACGGCAACAACGCTTCTCTGGATATAGAGTACAAAAGATGTATCAGGTGCCGGTGGTGTCAGTTCTTTGGCTTGTTTCTGGCAGCGGCCCGGAGCTTTCAGCTTTTTGCATCTGATGCTGCTGGGGGATGAACTAGGTATATATATGGAGGTTCCTTTGTTCTTCCACCTGGAACCCGAACATTTCGCAAGCAGAGAACGTAGACGCTTCTGTTCTGAGGATGAAAATGCTTGCCAGATTGGCCTGGAATCCGGATGTCCTATAATGCTGGATATATTTTAGGCTGCCTTTCGATTTCTATTGTAGTCAGGCTTCGGTCAAGCTATTTTCCTGCTCCCTGTGGATGCCTTTATATCCAAATTCTGATAGAGCATCCCAGGCTCTTCGCGAGCTTCCTTAATGTTTGTATCACCCACTGCAGCACCAATTCTTTTCAGTTGCGTTGTTCAGCCTTTTGGTGATCTGAATCACGCATTAGACAGCCGCCCACTAATCTGACTCTTTTTGCAGAGCGAACATTGGTCACACCTTGCACGCAGAAATCATTACGGGCTTCTTTCCCCTTGAGGAAATCCCAAGTCATCCTGTGCAGACGCGAGAGCATCATGGTGTTGCGCCGTATGTCGTCCCCTTCTGATCATTGGTAACTCCTCTTCTACTCCATCAGCACAACAGCAACAGCCCAAAACCAACATGTGACAGAATCATTCTAATCACTGTAGCGGGCGGTAAACAGACAATCACACAGCTTGATTCGTGTGACGCTGGCCGCGATACCAACGACCCTTTCAAAGCCCCTGTTTTCACAATTGGGGGGCAGAATTCACAGGCTCTCCAAAGTCGCAATCTACACGTGCAACCATGTAATTGGCGAGGCCTCTTTTTGGTACTTCAGTGCGACCAAGACGCTGATAAAAACATGATTTGCCCATTTTGCGCAGCTGAATCATACCCCTGCTGCATGGATGCCTAGTGAGGCTTTCCAGGGTCTTGGTATTTTTAACCGCGAGCTGCGATTCAAAAAGCCTCATAAGCCACCAAAGGCAAAAAGGTGCAATTTTCCTTTATCTTTTGTCACTATCACTGAGTTTCTGCGTCACAAGCGCACACGACCAATCACAGCAAACATTCATCATGTGCACTGAACACTTTACGCACTTTTACTGCATGTACTGCAGTGTATGCATCAGGAAGGGATATGAATGGGAGATTTGTCAGATTGCTCAACAGACGGAGTCAAAGGCTATGGGGTCGTGTGGATACACGGATGATGGGGTTGTTGCGAGCGTGTCGGAGTATTGTCAGCAGTGTCCGCCTGATGATAGGAAGTGGAACAAAGTTACGCTTGACGGTGAAACCAAGACACAATTGGCCTGAGGGATGGCCGGGTGTATATGAAGATAATGTTTGATTGTTCTGAGGGGCAAAGGGCTTAGCAAACGACACGTCACGACCACAACTCTTTACAATCACCGATGGATATCATCTTCGACTGGCCATTACGGGGTATCTTTCTGTTTGGGCTGCAACATTGAGAGTCAAGATTTCATATTCTCTCTGTCATTCATTACCATCATCCTCAAGTCTTGGCTATAAATCCCCCTGTATTACGTCCCTCTCGGCCCTGAGAACACGAATTTCAACGCTGCCTAGTCTGTGTATCTCTATCCCAAACTCACAACATAATAAACTCATTCCCCTCACAATGTGCTACCACGTAACAGTCAACGACATGTGCTCGGTGTGCAACAACAGAATCGACTATGACAGGCACAGCCTGAGATGTCAACAAGCTTACCGTTCTTGAACAGGAGTCTTCGGGTCTTGTGGAAGCACGTATTCAGAAATGATATGGAATTATCAGGAAACATGTAGAACATGCGCAAATCCCGAGGAGCCGGAACTTCCTGGTCCTGAGCAATTTGTTCTTTCGCGCTTGCGCCCACTTTATCCAGGCACGGGCTAGAGATATGGGCCGTGGTATTGTAAAGATCCCGGTGGGAACTGTAAGATGTGGCTTGTGTAAGGCGTTTATTTTCAGTAATGGCCGTGCGGCATTCAGCTTTGTGGCAGTGATAGGTAAGGGTCTGTGCTGAGAACTTGTAACGTATTGTAATTGTACTTACTATCCTGCTACAAAGCCCATCTTGCGACACTATCGGGTTATTTTGGCTAACCACATTCCGCATCATCTGGATTGAAATATGAGATGAATCACTGGGCGGTGGCTTTTTTCCTATCTCAAAGTTTTATGATTAAGTGCCTTGAGAAATGTATTCTGGTAGCCTTCTCATCCCCTTCACTTCGCATCCGTTTGGAGTTATCTATATGTGGCACCATCCCAATCAAGGCATAATTTCTCTTTCTCAAATTCAAACACTCAACTTTCCCTTGAGGAGAACATAACGAAAGCCGAGTCAGTCAACACATCGAAATGTGCCATGATCTAACTATTCATTACATGTGCCCAGTCTGCGGGAACCGGTGGAATTTTGAGAAGCACGGTCTCATGTGCAGGAAGGCCAACGAAACTAGGAGCAGACTATTCGCATCGTGCGGGAATGAATATCCAGTGACATTATGGAATCAGGAGGAGATCTGTGAAGAGTGTTTGGCGCTTGATCCTCCGGTCGAAGTTGTTATCACAAGGCGGTAGCAGGCCGACAACCTGGGATTATTACATTTAGGAAGATCTTCTTTTAGCGCATTGTAACTTAAAATTGAATATCTAGCAGATGATTACACTCAGGTATGTAATTTCTTGACGGTCTTTACCTCCGGTGCCAGCGAATGGAATGGTCCGTCTAGTATTGCTTGCTAAAACAAGGCAGCAGTGCCAAACACTGCATTGCGTTTCTTTCACTCTCGATAAATGAAAGCTCTACAAAGAGGTCCAGAATCTTCTTGGACCAAATTTCAACTTGAAGATCTCTCCAGCATCGCTCTCAACCTTCTTCTTCCGTCATCCCACAAAATAAACACCCTCACAACCACGACATCACAACCGCTACCATGTGCGTAGCCATAACCCGCGTCTTCTACTGCATGCGCTGCAACAACGAGATCTACGAAGAAATGGAGTGTCAAGAGTGCCCGCTCTTCAGCCAGTACAAGCGCTGCGGAAAGACCGACGTGAACTTGAGCTTCAAGTGCGAAGCCGATCTTTGCATTCTATGCGCCTCGTTTCCGCCGGAGAGTCAGGTTCCCTTTTTGTCGCAGCCTCCGCAGGGGAGTACTTCTACTATTATGCGTCATTTGAGACTTATGTACGGTCGGCGTTGATTGATGTGAGTGTTTCCCTCAAGCTATGCGCAGCCGTTACTTAACTCTTTACAGGCTTTTACAACTGCCGACCCTGGTCATGAGGATGATTCATAGTCGAACGGTGAATCAAGGATGGATATTACAGGCTCTGTTACAGAGACATATTAGTCATGAGCTGCGAGGATATCTTGGCTGTTAGGAAAGAGACTAGATCGCTAACGACTTTGCTACATTTTGGTGGCCAATACCTCAAGTGAAACTGGACCTTGGGCCTGAGTTTGCGGCCTCTATCACCGAGACAATAAACCCAAGCACCTTTCATCCCACCATTCCACCTGAATGATTCAGAGTATACATACTATTGTTCTCTTCAAATCCATATGTTCACAACGTTTGCACAATCTGAATGAGTCGTGTTCGGCACAACAAAGCCATTATACAATTACTATCTCCATGTTCATGGGTGTGCCCGTTCGATTTTACGAACATCAAGACCAGTCACGGCCAGTTCGTCATGATCTCGACTATAAATTCAGCGCACTTTCTCTTCTTTTCTGAATCAATCCATCCTTCAGCCTCCAACTTCCTGCCAACTTCACAACCCAAACCTTATCACACACAGTCCGTATACAGATTTCCATCGTTACACTATTCACCAGGTGCCAAATGATCAACACCACTGAGGTCTGTGCCAGCTGCGGCAAGACCGTTGGCACGAAGCTCAATCGAGACAAGTGTCCGCATTACGGCACCACCAGGTGCAAGCAGGAAAATTTATATATCACGAAGAAAATCTCCGCGAGCAACTGCTCTAAATGCTCAAAGGATGGGAAGAAGAGTGGAAAGAAGTGAGTGAGGGCTCTCGTCGGCGTCTGGAGGCAGCAGTTAGGTCAACTGTTTTGATAGCACATTAGGCAAGATAGGAGCAGGTCATCTTGTCATGGAATTAGATAGTCACTTGCTCGGAAGGGTATTCTAGAGCTGGCTCTTTGGCTAATGAAACGCTATTAAATTCCGAACTTTTCAATTTTCCTCATAACCTCCAAATCTTTTCACGGAGCTTACAATCAATGCAATGGCCATTGGCTGAAGTTCTCTATATTTAGACCACTGAGATTTCGCTTCGGTATCAGATTTAGTGATTGAAAGTAAAGTGTCGATGTTTTGATCTCGGCCATACTCACCCGAGGAACCAGTGATGATATTCAACAGCACTAAATGCCGCTCGACTCACCTGCCCAGCGACTTCAGTGCTGAGCAGCTGCTAAAAGAGTATATAAACTCCCTCCCCATCGGTTCCATCTAGGCCAAACAAACGTCCGTAAAATCTCGGCAACGACACTAGACTCAAACAATCCGGGTTGGCAACAATCTTACCAAACTATAACCTCGTATTATCCTCCACAACGTGCATTGTCCATCACTACAAGATAATATGCCAGAAATGTGGCAACAATATCAGAACTGACGTGGATCGTCAGAAATGCAACAAGGCAAACAAGGGGGAACGATGTCTCAAACGGTACAAAAATGGGGGTGTGCAAAAGGAGAGTGAGTTGGGATGCAAGGTTTGCAAAGCTGCAAAGTTGAAGAAGCGATAGCCTACCTTAGACTGGAGTGTAGCTGGATATTTTCGTCTATAGGTTTGTAACTTTTCTCAGGTCCAAGGATAGTGTGCAAGCGTTTGATATCCTCTCATCCGTTTGATGATTGTCCAGTTCTTCGCTTAGGAGACGCTAAAGTCCTGTGAGTCTTTGTGGTCTCGAATGATTATGCAAACGTTGTTTCAGTCTTTCAGACTCGATAATGAATGTGATTAAGTGCTGTTTGAATGGGCAAGATTCAAACGGCCCCAGCAGAGCCACAAGTATAAATACCACTACACCCACCTCCATCCCGTCTCCAAGATCTCCATCAACCTCACCATCTATCCCTTGACTCTATACTCAAAAACACTGTATCACTACTAAGAACAAACTCTTCTCTCAACCATGTGCTTCATTCATACCACCCGGCTCGTCTGCATTAAATGCGGCCATCAAACCCCCGTCCCAAGAACAGCCCCCTGCAAGGAGGCGAACAATGTTGAAAAGCCGTGCCAGAAGAAGCGTATGCAGACGACTACCTTGATCGATGCCTCCAAGTGCCCCCAGTGCAAGGCCAAGTCGGCTAAGGCTAAGGAATGCAAGACTGAGGCGGAGGGCGAATGAACACTGCATGCTGAAAGGGGTCTAAGGCTTTGGAAATCACGACTAAATTGACATTGGGCTTTGGGTTCAATATAGGTGGATTGGGTAGTGAAGCAATCTCCTGCTAATCCAAATACTATTTGTTGACTTTCATTGATAGCCATGTCCGTGAAACATTGCACAAGTCTGACACGTTGACTCAACCATTTCCTCACCGTGACACATCTGGACACCGACGATAGAGTGAAAAGGCCACCGTGACACTCCAACCCTTCAACGTCCTTGTGCATATATAACTCTGTACCTCAAGCCCCCTACTTTCCTATCATATTTCGTATCTCTCCACTCACCATCAATCTACCATTTAACATGTGCAACCTAGTCTTTACCAAATACCGCTGCCGAGTCTGCGACCACATCATCGACCATGAAACCGTGACAGAAAGGTGTAACTCTGCCAAGAAATCGGGCAGGACTTGTGTAAAGCAGAAGATAGTGGCTTCGACTATTCATACAGATCAGAAGAATTGTAAGGACTGCGTTAAGAAGAAGAAGGAGGGTCAGAGGGGGGTTAAACGTAAGCTTTGGAGGTTTGGTTTTGGGATCTAGATAGACCATATTTCGTTAGGAACCGTGGGCATTTAGTGCATTACTCCTCAAGTTCTTGTCTTTGACGTCTCGGTGATGCTGTATGTCTTGGGCTGAGGGTTTGTGGATGGTTTTACCCGCAGTCTGTGATACAGAGCACGGCATTCGGTAACTTGACGGTTCTTCGGTGAAGCACTTCAAGATAAGGACTTACATAAACAGCAGATCAGTTCCTTTATCTCGTTTGCCATTAACTCTCTCTTTACCCAACTCATCAACTGAACGTTACAAATGTGCACTATCCACAGTACAGGCTATCTCTGCAGGAAGTGCTCCTACCTCGTCTCCATGCCCGTGGAGGAAATAAAATGCGCTCACTTTCTGGAGAAGAGACCTGGTATTTGCTTCATGACGACAAGGCATGATACCATCTATGTTCATGAGGAGGAGTGTTTGCAGTGCAAGGAAGCGAAGACGAAGGCCAAGGGCAAAGGAAGGGCGGACAGTTTATAGGTTTGCTTGGGGGACAACTTCACAGCTACTGTGTTCTTTATGAACTGATATCCAAACGATAACGCCATAGTTTGGTGTCAGGTTCGTTGTCTTGTTCGTATGACTGAAAGGCTCTGTATCCGAGCTGCTTGGGTGCCCAATTACCTTGTTCGGTCGAAACATTCACTGTTTCAAGACCTTGCCGCGACCAACCCGAATGCTCCTATGTGCTCATGAACAAACACATAAGATATCGCTTTTCACTCATATAAATATGGCAGGGTTCCTTACTTGAATCACCAACGTATCCCCATCATCCACAGACATACTCAACTGACACAAAGAATCAATTCACCACAAACACAAACAACACAAACCAAACATCTCCACCAAACCAAACTCACCAAAATGTGCCAACTATCCAGCACCGCTACCATTTGCGAATCCTGCCGCCATCTCATCAGCTACACCTCCAACAAGTCCTTCTGCTCTCTCGTCATGAGCCCCGTGACGAGTAGTCTGAGCATGAACCCCATTAATGAAATTGAGGAAAGAGTGTGTCTTGAAGAGCCGGAGGATATCAGTCGTTATGTTCCTAGTCACTTTTGCAAGCGCTGTGAACCAGATGGTAAGCAAGGTAAGGTTGAGGTCTAAGGTTGGAAGTGGAGATTGCCCAGCCCCGAGTTTTACTTGAGGCGGAGTTCCCGTCGCCGAGCCGGAAGCTTGTGAGGGAAATGAGGTGAGGCTAGATTTCATTGGGAATGGCGACCTTTGGGATGGTTACCCTGAAGGAAGAGTGTCAGTTGAGCCTTTGTCTGTTCATTGGTGTTCTTGGTTATGTTATTAGATAAATGAAAGAATATCTCTGTTTGTCTATCCTCTGCGAAACTGTGTTAATGAAGTGTGAATCTGAATCCTGAGAAGTAAACATTGTGTCTTGTCAGTTGCCGGGATCCCTATAATCCCTGGTCAGCACTCTAAGATCCACAACGTAAATCGTGTAAGTCTGCGATATCGGTTCTGTCTTAAACATCTCCATTGTTTTAACAATCAATCTCAATATTGCGGGACTACATCACTCACCGAAAGTCTAGCAGAATGGTTCCAACAATTTTATCGAGCAGGGATCGCCATGGCCCATTCCGAGGCTACTCTCAAAGCATCGTCATATCCGACCAACGATGAACGCTACCAACTTCCTTACTCAGAAATGTGGAGGTGTAATAATCCATCGAGTCAGAAATAACCCAATTTCTCCAATGTAACCCTAGAACCATGAACATGACCACGAGACTGGTAAAAGTCGATAGACTTTTCGGATGTAAACATAATCCCGAGTCGCCCAGTGACATCTCGTGGCTGTCCATGATGGGAATAAAGTCATGCACCTTTGCAATACTATGGCCGAGTATACACCGATTGAAAAGGAGCATCAAAGCACAACGGCACTTGTAAACGGGAGTTTAGACATCGTCCGAGATGCGGAACTTATACGAAGATATTAGTGAGAGCAATTGAGGTGTCGTGTGGCTGATAACGTTAGAACCCAGATAAAATACATTTCGTCCCGTCATGATGGCCTGAACGGTAACGACTCCGGGCCGAAGCCACTGTAACATCAGCGTCACCAGGCCACTGCACTGGGTCGATAAACGGGTTCACGTCAAAGGGAATTATCGTGGAGAAGGCGGGAAAAAAAGACTCATAACCTTGAATTTGACAGTTACAGGGAAGAAACCAAGGTCCATGTGTGATCAGCACCTGTTTCTAGGTATACAGTTCGTACAAGTTTCTGATTCCGATCTCCATTCAACGTTAATTTCTCCGCATGAACGAAGCGTGCGAGTCCACAACAGGGCCGATTTGAATTGCGGAGAAGAAGCTGTCTCCCCCAGACTCTCGACCATCCCCGGCAATTGAGATGAATACGCTAACTCAATCGACAAGCTCAGTATAAATCTTGCTGGGAGAACCTCGGATCCTCGGTCAGATAGCGGCCGTATTATTCATTCTGTGGAGTGGGAAACCTGGGGCATGACACCATCACCAACAGTCGGGGATATCTTCCATTGGACGCAGCGGCTAAGCTGCGGTAGATCTGAGGATGTGAGAGTTCGCCGATGGAGATTAAACTGGGAATGGCATCACACGACGGTCCTCACATCGTTGAAAGTGAAGGACAATGTTACTCCGCATCGTCCATGTGAGCTAGTGAGTCGTTTTCTCTCTCTTTTGTGCGGGGGAGCAAAACTAATTGAAGCCGACGCTAACACTTACAGAATTTTGCAATGACGCAGACACGCAAGTTTTTGTGAAGGAGGAGCAAGAGGTTGGACTGGTGATCGCCGAGGGGAAGGGAAAGTGTAGCCGGTGCTGGGGATATATAAGTTGTAGCTGATAGCCTCACAAAAAAGAAGAGAGATCATCATCACTGAGCGCCATTCATCTCTACTCTCTCATAATGGCTAGCATTCGATCTGTGTTGGTCTCGGGTCTCTTGGCCGCGGGTGTTAACGCCCAGGCCTATGATTCGAGTGATCGCGCTGAAGATGCTTTTAGCTGGGTTCAGCCTAAGAACACCACTATTCTTGGACAGTACGGCCATTCGCCTCACTACCCTGCCAGTATGTTCCCCAACTCCATCAATTTGAGGTGAAGTTATTCTGACGATTAACTAGACAATGCTACTGGCAAGGGCTGGGAAGATGCCTTCGCCAAGGCTCAAGACTTTGTCTCCCAACTGACGCTCGAGGAAAAGGCCGACATGGTCACAGGAACTCCAGGTCCTTGCGTCGGCAACATCGTCGCCATTCCCCGTCTCAACTTCAACGGTCTATGTCTCCACGACGGTCCCCTCGCCATCCGTGTGGCAGACTACGCCAGTGTCTTCCCCGCCGGTGTATCAGCTGCTTCGTCGTGGGACAAGGACCTTCTCTACCAGCGCGGTCTCGCGATGGGTCAAGAGTTCAAGGCCAAGGGCGCTCACATCCTCCTCGGTCCCGTCGCCGGTCCTCTTGGACGCTCGGCGTACTCTGGTCGTAACTGGGAGGGTTTCTCGCCGGATCCTTACCTCACTGGTATTGCGATGGAGGAGACTATCATGGGACATCAAGATGCTGGTGTTCAGGCTACTGCGAAGCACTTTATCGGTAACGAGCAGGAGGTCATGCGAAACCCTACTTTTGTCAAGGATGGGTATATTGGTGAGGTTGATAAGGAGGCTCTTTCGTCTAACATGGATGATCGAACCATGCACGAGCTCTACCTCTGGCCTTTTGCCAATGCTGTTCATGCCAAGGCTTCTAGCATGATGTGCTCGTACCAGCGTCTCAACGGCTCCTACGGCTGCCAGAACTCCAAGGTCCTCAACGGCATCCTTCGAGATGAGCTTGGTTTCCAGGGCTACGTCATGTCCGATTGGGGTGCTACCCACGCCGGTGTTGCTGCCATCAACAGCGGTCTCGACATGGACATGCCCGGTGGCATTGGTGCTTACGGCATGTACTTCACCAAGTCCTTCTTCGGCGGCAACCTCACCCGCGCCGTCACCAACGGCACCCTCGACGAGACCCGCGTCAACGACATGATCACCCGCATCATGACTCCCTACTTCTGGCTCGGTCAAGACAAGGACTATCCCTCCGTCGACCCCTCCAGCGGCGATCTCAACACCTTCAGCCCCAAGAGCACCTGGTTCCGCGAGTTCAACCTCACCGGCGAGCGAAGCCGTGACGTCCGCGGTAACCATGGTGACTTGATCCGCAAGCACGGCGCCGAGTCCACCGTCCTTCTCAAGAACGAGAAGAACGCCCTTCCCCTCAAGAAGCCCAAGTCTATCGCCGTCTTTGGTAACGATGCCGGTGATATCACTGAGGGTTTCTACAACCAGAATGACTACGAATTCGGCACTCTTGTTGCTGGTGGTGGTTCTGGAACTGGTCGTTTGACATACCTTGTTTCACCTCTTACGGCCATCAATGCCCGTGCTAAGCAAGACGGTACTCTTGTTCAGCAGTGGATGAACAACACTCTTATTGCTACCACCAACGTCACTGATCTCTGGATCCCTGCCACTCCCGATGTCTGCCTTGTCTTCCTGAAGACTTGGGCTGAGGAGGCTGCTGACCGTGAGCACCTCTCCGTTGACTGGGACGGCAACGATGTTGTCGAGTCTGTTGCCAAGTACTGCAACAACACTGTCGTCGTCACTCACTCTTCCGGTATCAACACTCTTCCTTGGGCTGACCACCCCAACGTCACCGCTATTCTCGCTGCCCACTTCCCCGGTCAGGAGTCTGGCAACTCCCTCGTTGATCTCCTCTACGGCGATGTCAACCCCTCTGGTCGTCTTCCCTACACCATCGCCTTCAACGGAACTGACTACAATGCTCCTCCTACCACTGCCGTCAACACCACTGGCAAGGAGGACTGGCAGTCTTGGTTCGACGAGAAGCTCGAGATTGACTACCGCTACTTCGACGCGCACAACATCTCCGTCCGCTACGAGTTCGGCTTCGGTCTTTCCTACTCCACCTTCGAAATCTCCGACATCTCCGCTGAGCCTCTGGCCTCCGACATTACCTCCCAGCCCGAGGACCTGCCCGTGCAGCCCGGCGGCAACCCCGCCCTCTGGGAGACCATCTACAACGTGACCGTCTCCGTCTCCAACACTGGCAAGGTCGACGGTGCCACTGTTCCCCAGCTCTACGTGACATTCCCCGACAGCGCTCCTGCCGGTACACCACCTAAGCAGCTCCGTGGCTTTGACAAGGTCTTCCTTGAGGCTGGCGAGAGCAAGAGTGTCAGCTTTGAGCTAATGCGTCGCGATCTCAGCTACTGGGATATCATTTCTCAGAAGTGGCTTATCCCTGAGGGAGAGTTTACTATCCGTGTTGGATTCAGCAGTCGGGACTTGAAGGAGGAGACAAAGGTTACTCTTGTTAAGGCGTAACAGGTTTATGATGTATGAGATATGCCCTAATTACCTAGATAGTAAATCCACGTTAATATTTGTTCAAAGATACTTGTTTCCTGTGATACTGTTGATGTGATAGTGGCTGACTTAGCTAAGGCGAAACACATAAGGGATGAAAGAAAGCTGAGGACCTTGATCCTAAATGATAACAAGGCTTGGTTAAATTTGTATAAATTTAGGATGTCTTTATTAAGTCTAGGATATCTTTTGCTTGGTCTGTTTTAATTCGTTATATTAACGTCTGGTATTTTCTTACTCCCTGAGGACATTAGAACCTAGAATACCTAAGGCACCTACCTTCTAATGGCAACTTCCTAAACTGAGCAACCAAGCACAGATGCTCCTGATAACGCTAGAGATGATCCTTCTCTCTCAATACTGTAAAGCGTCCATCTTCTACATTCAACAAGGCATCTCTTAAGTCACTGCGCGCGGATCAAAGACAAAATATATACCTCACCATCATCATCATGAGTCAAAGTATCCATCCCACCGACCAGGCGGCCAAGGAGGCAGGGGCTGCTCGATTGCTCGATCTCGCCTTCCACCGCTGGCAAACACACTTCCCCGTCCCCATGCCAGAATACCCTGCCCACCAATTCTCCGAGTCCGCTCTCCAGGTCGGCCACTTCAAAGAGGATATTCCTAGCGATCCTCCATCTACCGACCCCAACCCCAACCGCGAGAAGGGCGCGAAAGCCTACCTCAGGGTGGAGCGCGATATGAGCCAGGCCGGCTTTCGTTGGTGTGATGCAGAAGGCAAGCCCGTCGACAAGAACTACATCCAGATAACTGAAGGCCTTGACATTGGGCTTTTAAAGGAGGACCTAGCGGATATGTACAACATTCACGAGAGGAGGCTTGTGGCGAAATGGAACGAGGACGTCAAGGTTGCGACACTCAGGCGTGCTATCCAAAGATTTGAGGCAGCTGGACCGTCAGAAGTAGCTGCTGTACGTAATGAGGACTATCTTTAGGAGGAGATTGGGTTAGTGTTGTGCAAGGCGACTGATCCGGAGTGGAACTGAGGTCTGATGTGGTAATTGGGGGTACAAGAACATGATGACAGTGTATCAGGACGATTTGGCACTTCAGCGGTTAATTAACAGCGATTGAAATAGGACTAAGAAGCACTTTCGTCCCATCGGTTGTTCGTTTGGCGCACGAATTGTTTTGGGCCTCAACTGACAAGACTGCTCTTTGTCCATTATTTGATGAGTGATGAGTGGACAGTACGACGGCAGACAGTAACTTGCGTCTGATGTCCTTTGTTCAATTACTGAACAAAAGAACAGTGTATATTCACTGAACTCAATGTCAACACCCGATACGTGACCATGAGATGACTTGGACACCCCATGACATTAACTTCATAACACCAGATCCTTGAAAAACTATATAGAGTCGGCCACTCCCCCATGCTATAGTCCAGATACCTCCTCATTTCATTCAGACAATTACTAACATCTCAAACCAACATCAATATCACCATCCCAACCTGAGACCCAAACATCAACTAATACTAGATTAAACATGTGTATCAACTGGATCACAACAACAACGTGCCGAAAGTGTGACCACTGTGTCGATGTCGAGTACGGCGACAAGCTCTGCAAGGACTACAAGAAGGGTAAAGAATGTCGCCGAAAAGTAGAGCACAAGCAGAAGGGGGCTGATCCCTCAAAATGCTCTGAGTGCAAGGCGAGACGAATGTCACTATAAATCTTATACAAGGTACTTATCACCGGCTTGGAAGAGCTAACCACTGAGTATGTGGTAAGAGAAAAAGAAAAAGGCTACGAGTGGGAGGGCTGAGCAACAGGATGTTAGGCCATTTTCGGGGAGAAGAAATGAAGCTATCACCAACTTTTAAGTGGTTGACTAGCTCAGCTCATTGTTGAGCTCAGAACAGCAATTTTACCGTAAAAATGTCTTCCTAGACACAAATGATACAGAAAAAAACAAGTCGACTCATTTCAAGTTCGAAAAATTCCAGTTAGAATATCTTTTTGTGAAGTTTTCTCATAATATAAAAACGATGTAGGGTACTCTGGTTGGTATGGATCAAGTCGCGTACGTGCGTGTCGTGGCTCGATCTGTGGCGTAGGGCTGATCAGATAACCACTGGCGAGCTCGCTAAATGCCACATGGACGCGATTGACGATATATGTCAAGATATTATAGGTGTCATAAGTATCACTGCGTCAATGATCAGAGTGAGCGTTCCATCGTCTACGCAACACACGTATGTATTGGCCAAGTGTTTACGGAGTGTGCTGGCGACATCAATTGAAGCTTTAGAACCATCGACGGACCATTGAAGTTGATTACGGGCTTAAAGTCAAAAACCAACTCGAAACATGACAGCATTGATGTGATATCAAAGCGCGATGCATCGAACTTATACACGGTCCCAAGCCCATCATGAAACCAAGACCAAGACGTGCTGCCCACTAAACCCTAGAAAGATTCTTCAAAGGTGGATATTCTGCATAATTACCGAACACAAAAAGCAAGGCAGATAATCCCAGCCAGACTCTTTTATGCTTTTTATTAAAAGGGATTGGCCTACAGGTCTCCAAACGCGAGACCAGTCTCGATGGATTCAATGGTGGAGACGTGTTGAAGAAATTGGAGGTTGAACACCTCAAGACGGGAGGTTGGCTCTTAGAACAGTCCCGTTAAATCCTCAACGGCAATTTTTTACAATTATATTCACAATGTAAATTTAAAGCAGGGAGATACTGAGTTAACGACAGTATAAGGGGAACAAAAAAAGAAAGGGAGATCGGTTACACATGAGACATCAAACATGTCAAGCAAGGATCTCAAACGCAGCCACTATAACTCAGCGCGTCCAGCGAACGTCATCCTTATCGATACCACCAACACGGGAGCCCACATCACCACTCAACGCGCCCCGTCCAGAACCGCGTTAAGCACCTAATTCCCATCAACCTCGCTAAATTACAGCGCTCTCAACCACTGTAAAAACGCCAACGCCAAAAAACCACGACTGCTCGCGAAGAGCCCGCGTCCCTTTTTCCCGCGTAAAGCGGAGCATGTGCATGCCTCTTTAAATACCTCCCGCTACCCAACACGAGAGCCTTTGTCACAATCTCACCACCACCTGCACTGCACCACTTCCTACAATACAGAAAAAGGTTTCACGCTTGGCCGAGTTCTTTGGGACCCGTGATTCTTATCTGATTCATTCTTTTTATTTTACACCTATGATTTAAGTATACCTTCAAAAGAGAGAGAGATACTAGACCGCCTTTCGTGTCGTCATCGTTGTCTGATACCACGACGCCTGTTGGCGAGAGATTAAGACGGATAAGGGAGAAAATTGGCGGAAAAGAAAGATTCGATCTTGACTTCGAATTCTGAGCGAGTTTGACGTTTGCACTTTACGCGTGTTACCTGGTCTCGTCTCTTTCGTCTCTGGACGCGATCCAGTTCGATCTCGATCCTCGATCTACAACATCAGGACCCGAATACACCTCTGCAACTCCTACACAAAAAGTAAAAAGAACGCAAAAATGGATTCTCTGGGCTCATCACCTCGAAAAGGCTCCTCCGCCGAACCAACTCTACCAGCAATGAAGCCCTACTCCCTTGCGGGCTCCAAGCGCTCAGCACCGAGTCTCCTCCCGCCCTTTGAGCCGCTTTCGTCATCTCCAAACCTCCCTCGACCCGTGAAGCGACAAAATCTCGGTTCTGGCCGCTCCTCGTCGCGAGCTCACCTCAAATACCCTACTCCTGTTCCCACGTCGAGCACAGGTATCCTCTCGAGTTCCCCGCCTCAACGGTCCGCTACCGCTTCCGAGCGTGCCCCGCTCGCTATCGTCCCCGCTGTCGAACTCTCGGAAAACGGCGAGACCCTCATCATGGGCCGATCGTCCAATTCGTCACACTACCAGATCTCTGCTGACCGCCTCGTCTCCCGCGTCCACGTAAAGGCTCGCTTCGTCGCTGCTGCGAGTCCGCTTGAGCCCAGCAAGATCGAAATCGTCTGCAATGGCTGGAATGGTCTCAAGTTGCATAGCCAGGGTCGTACTTGGGAGCTGTACAAGGGCGATAGCTTCACCAGTGAAACAGAGGGCTCCGAGATCATAATTGACGTGCAAAACTCGCGTGTCCTCGTCCAATGGCCCAAGCGGGCTCTTGACCATCTCTCCGACACCACTTGGGACTCCCCTCCCTGCCAGGCTCGTGCCCAGGCCATTCTCCAGTCTTCCCCTCCTCGTCGCGCTTCTCGTATTGCTTCTCCCGAGAGCCCCACGCCTGCTAGTCTCTCTAGCTCCCGCCGCCTCCAGGCTCTGCTCCCCGGACAGCGTGACATTGAAATCTACGAGGACGATGCTGAGCTTGAGCTCCCTGAGCACAAGCATGATCCTACTAACATTACTGTCAGCATGTGCACCGATGTGACTGCCAGCTTCAGCAGTGAGGTCAGTGATGGTGAAGACCACAATCCTGATGAGGAGAATGATCCTATCGTGCACTCTTTCGGGCCTTTCGGCGCCGACATTTCCTGCCGGTTGGCTTCGATAACGACAAAGTCTCCCAAGGTGTTCAAGGGTGTCAAGCGTGCCAACCCTCTCCACAGCGCTATTGCTTCCGATCTGTTCGCTCCTCGTCAGATTCCTGCTCCTCCTCAGTCTCCTCGCAAGCAGCAGGCCAGGACCGAGTCCCCACTCTCGTCTCCTCCTCGAATGTCTTCTCCGACTCCGGAGATCTTCAGGATGTCCTTTGAGTCCCACCCTGCTGTTGGCAACCATGTCATCAACCAGCTCGCCTTCTCGCGTCTGTCTTCGACTCCTCTGTCCACCATCATGGCCCACCTCCCCTCGGAGGAGAAGCAAGACCTTTCCAAAGACGATCTCCGTGATGTTATCGAGAGTACACCCTGCATTGGTATCATCAAGCGTCAGGGCAAGGACGCAGCCGGCAAGCCTCTGGAGAGCGAGTACTACTATGTCCCTGAGGAAGACGACGACCAGCAGCGTCGCGCCGCAGTCGTCGATGGCCTTCGCAAGCCCAGCCTCCGCGCTTGTCGCAAGCAACACAAGGTTTGTGACATTCTCAACTTCACAATATGCACTCAAACTTACACTGTATGATAGCAATACTACTGGAAGCGTCCCAAGACTCCTTGATCCACCCGCCTTTTCACGTACATACGATTCTTCCCTCCGAGAGATGACTACATGATTCTCAAAGTTTCCTGTTTAACGGTGGATGTCTGTGTTTTTGCTGTATACCCCTTTTTATCACTTCCATGTTTTATTTTTACAATTTCTTCTTGTCCATGACGGCTCTCATGTTTCGCAAACTGCATAGCATCGGCGTCTTAATTGTATTTTTTATTTATTTCTGCATGATGGAGTTGGGAGGGTTCAACAAAAAAGGGACTGAGATATATGCCTTGTTGAGCATATAGAAAGGAAAGGAAAGGGCTTGGGGTAGCGTATTCTTGTACCTGTTTTTAATGTGTGTATGGTATGTTGTATGAGAGCTAAGGCATGGAATATCACCAATTAACCTGTTGAATCACGACGATTGGTTGCTTATGTGAGAAAGTCTTCCAGTTGGTGGATGATCTGATGAGCATCACGAGGTCAATTGAGAGTCTAGACTCTTACGTGCATGATTCCACCAACGAACGAGGCCTGTAGCCCTTTAACCCGGGGCACATCACATTGGGGTACCCCAGAGAATGCCACATGCAATCGATGTAACTCCAAACCTCACTTTCTGTCTTTACCCGGGGAGATCAACCTGTAGAAACAATGCCGAATAAAGACAGATGCATACCCAATGCTACAGCCCAAGAATACTTACAAATCACAGTGGAATACCCGTGAAGCACTGCATCAATTGCCCATCACCGCATGAATTATCATCATCACCGCATTATATCCACCATCACACGACACCCCCAAATCCCGAGGTCCGATCTCGTCGGTGCAAAACTCTAAAATACCGAGATAATCACGCCTCAGCCGTCACTTTTACATGCATCAGACCATTCAATTCGCCACATCCAATCCGTATCTCCAATCATCAGCGCTTGGGTCACCGAATGAATGCTAGTAATCACGCTTGTAAGGGTCGAGCTGAAGAGGGGGCTCTCTTATGATATAATTATGCTTCCAGGAAGAAAAACGTGTATAAATATGACAACGAGGTCCTGATTTAAAGGAAGCTGCAAGTAAGAAAGTTAAACTTGACTACCTGAACATCAATTGACTTTATTGTTATTGAGGGTAAGTGCGCTGAAGGGTTGTGATATAAGACATGCTGACTGAAGCTACAGCAACTCACATACCAACAAACCACTAACTACCTATATCAACATTTACCTCGTCATCACAAGCACAACATCAAACCTACAACCCAATTACTCAAAATAACATCATCATTCACAATGGATCGCCAACCAACAGCCATCTCGACATCCCACACAACCCCTCCCTCAGAAGGTACACAGCACAGCTACACGCTTCCAATTCTGCACAAGCTGACTTCGTCATCTGCAGCTCCGACTTCTCCATCCGCCCAAGCCGGTGCCGACCGATGCATGCGCCACACGAATAGCTGGACGCCCTCCATCCAGCGACGCCAGAGCTGGAGCCCAGAGGAGCAGAAGCATGAGATGCACATGAACAAGATTGGGCAGGTTACTACAGGTCCTGGTTTTACAGAGCGAGAGGGCTCTTAGATCAAAAAGACATAGCAAGGACAAAAGGGAAATTGTAATTGTACGGAACACTCAATGTAATGGGCATGGAAAACACAAGGATACGAAATGGTCACGGGCATTGTACACTACAAATTGGCTACCAAAAAGAAAAGCCCAAGAATGAACACAATTGTTATAACTTATAATAAACGAATGTCATGGTAATCATGGCTATCGAACGATGCAGGTTGATGTGCCGAGGTATCTTGACTCCGTAGCTCCGTGTTTCATGCTCCGCTGAATGCGTCCCACATGCAAACTTCCAACAAAGAAAACAGGCTGTCATATCATAAACGCTTGGGATGGCTGATACATCCTCAAGCCAAACGCTGAATCCCAGTACCAAACTCCAAGGAAACTTCTCGCCGTACACCTTAATCGTGAACCTCTCCAGATCTCTCATCCCTCAACATGTAAGGTCGTGTCATTCGAGCCAATTCTGAATCCCATATCCCCTAGTTCTGCGGCTTCAGATCAGAAATCCTCGTACTTGAGGAATTCGTTAACAAGGCCACCGCGTAGACCGACCCTGCAACTAAACCAGTTCCGACTAAAATCTTGCGCCCAATTCTTCTCTTCTTGGTCGACTTTTTTGTCTTGGGATTCGTCCATCGCCGGGCTGCAAACCTTTTAGATCTTTTGCAATGGCTGTCAGTCCAAATCCTTGCAATGCTGTCAGAGGGGAGAGAGTTTCCACCCCGAATGACCATATCATCGGCCGACTGCATTTTGCGAAAGATCAACATCTGCCCGCTTCCCGACACTACTTCGTAGCCTTCCTCCTGAAGTGATTTGAAGTAAGGGAGAAACTTGGCAGGGTCCGCCAGCTTGACGAGAGCATCAGGAATAGGCATTGGCCTGTCGCTGGCGCCGACTGCGGAATTGGCTTCGGCAACGCTCATCACCCTCAAAACTGGGTCAAAAGCGACAATTTTGTATGAAGCCATGGCGGGCATCTCTGGTGTCTTTGCCGTAGACTCTTTAGCCTTCGATGTGTAATGTTTCTCCATCACAGGCATCGTTGGGCGCCCACATTCGTCGGAATAACTTGTCTGCAGACCCTGAGGTTCGTGCGAATACGGGTCCTTAATCCTCTTGGCCGCATAGCGATCCAGTGCCGTTTTTAATCTCGTGTCATCCATAGGAAAGCTCTCGTCCATAGATCCAGGCTCAACATCTTCCATAGAGCTTGAGCCTTCTTTCACGGGTGGCGATGTTCCTGAGACATTACTGGGAAGTAGAACCGACTTGGACGATGAATTGTCCCTGCTCCAGGACCTGACAAAATCCTCGGGAAAGTCTCTAACATAGTTTCCCGTCAGTTCGGAGGGATGCGCCGTTTTGACCTGCTGACCCTTTTTGCCAGACAGATCCTGGTTCTCGACTCCTTCACTACCTTCTTGAGCTCTGCGAAGGACCGCAGCTCGGATGACATCGGCACTTTCAGGGCCGAAAGGGTCCATATTAGTTTCCGTAGAGCCGGGAGAAGACCTGTTCGGGGATCGAGAATAAGTATATGATGCTGAATCCGGGGAATCTTGGGAACCTGCCTTGGAATCGAACTCTCGGAGGCCGCGGGCGACTTCATCCAGAGGGACCGACATCTTGCCGGTGGGTTCGTTGGGACGAACTCCTGTATACTTGCGCAGGTCCTGGAAGACCTTGGATGCGTCCTCGGGCTGAACAGGGTAGCCCTGAGCCTGGGATGCAAAGTCGGAGTGCCTGTAACTGCCAAGATCTGTGTAATTCTTGCTCAACACCTCAGGATGCACCGCCTGAACGATGTCGTCAAAGCCAGTTGATGGATACTTGTGTAGATCCCTATACTGCTTTGATGCCACTTCCGGGTGAACACGCTCCGTTTGTGGGTCACCGTTCTCGAAAGACTTATACGCACCCAAATCGGTATACTTCTTCGAAGAAACTTCGGGGTGGATACGTGGTGCTGGGTCATCCGCATTCTCGAATTTGCGGTAGGCGGGAAGATCCTTGTACACCTTGGAAGCCTCTTCGGGATGTACTCGATCGACAGGAGGTGACACGTCACGAGCAGCGTACTTATGAACATCGCTGTAACGTTTCGACTTCTCCTCCGCCGTCAGGGGTCGCAAGCCATCAGGCTCATTCCACCTAAAGATACCGCCGTATAAATGAAGGTCGTCATAGTTCTTGGACAACTCCTCTTGGGTAGGCTCTCTGAGACCATCGGGCTCGTTCCAGTAGTATGGACGATACAGGTGAAGATCATCATACTTGCTTGCAAAGTCCTCGACGGGAGCGTCGACCTTCGGGGCTAAAGGCTTGCCTCGCATAGTACGATCCATCTGCGCCTTCTCATGGGCCTTCAAAGCCGCCTGACTTGCCTCGAAAGGGTCTGCGTATTGATCCAAATCCTTGTACTGCTTGGACTCTTCCTCAGCTGTCAGACGACGCAGGCCGTCGGGCTCATTCCATGCAACTGGTCCGTACATATTAAGGTCTTTGTAATCTTTGGAAGATTCCTCCGGCGTGAGCTCACGCAGGCCATCGGGCTCATTCCAATACACACCCTTGTTGTACATATGCAGATCGTCATAGTTCTTGGACAGTTCCTCAGCAGTCTGTGGTCTTTTGCCATCAGGCTCGTTGTGGTAAACGGGGCTGTACTGATCCAGATCATCATAGACCTTGGACTGCTCTTCAGCTGTCAATTGGCGTTTGGCTAGAGGGTCGTCCAGGTTCGAAGATGAGTACTTGTCAAGATCTTTGTACTGCTTAGAATCCTCCTCGGCTGTAGTAGGTCGCTTTCCATCAGGCTCATTGTACTTGACTGGGCCATATTTGTCCAAATCATCGTACTCGGTAGACTTCTCTTGAGGTCTCTCATCTATTACTGGTTCATACTTGCCAAGATCGTCGTATTTGGGTTCATCTGGCTGCCTTGTCTCAGTGTCGATAGTAGGCTTGTACTTGTCCAAGTCGTTATACTTGGGAGTCGAGTCAGCCTCAGCAGACACATCAACGAAGTCAGTTGGCTTGAGGTCTCGCTGAGCATCGTATCGAGCGGCCGTTCCGGCCATTGTGGAGTTTGACACTCGACGGTTTGTTATAGGATCAATGAAAGTAGCATCTTGTCCGTGAACAGCAGAGAAGAGGGTATCTTTCGAGCTTGCCGCACTTGTACTTGCGCGGCTGAAATGGTGAGCATTGGTCACGGTAGCCTTGCGAATGTTGGCCTTGCTATCGCCTCGAAACAAGTGCTCAATAGCACTTCGCTCCACGTCTTCGATGTTCGCTCCTGGTCGGATACCAAATAAGTCGTTCGCCCAGGCCGCTACTTGATCAATGGTAGTGAATTTTGAAGGGTCGACAGATCTATTGAAGCGTTTTGCAGTCTTCTTCGCAGAAGCTTTAGACTTGGCGTCCCAAGAAATGCTGCGACCCAAGGACGTAGGTTGCTGGAACCTGACTGAACCACATCGGCGTCCATTTCGGAACTCAGAAGAGGTAGAAGATGACACGAGAGGGGAATAGTGTCTGCATTGCTCGCATTTCGATTGGAGCGAAACGGTAGAGCGTAAAACATTCGCTGTGCCGGTGCGAGACTGAACAAGTCGTTCACTTGTCCAGATGCGTGTTGCCGCTAGCATGGTAGTAGAGCTATGGATGACCTAAAAGAGCTGGTCAATGTCAGTACTGTGTAAGTGAGTCAATCTTGGAACACATGTTGGTTGCGAATGCCAGACATGTTGCAGATGCTTTAGACTTACGGATACAAGTATGGGTGATTGAGGGCGAGCACCCAGGTGACAATCCCGGGGCTGCTATTGGAACAGTTCAAAAGGCACGGTACGTGATGTAAGGCTGGAACCCGAAGCCGTCGGTTCTGGAAGTGAGACAGTAGTGACTAAGACGATGAGGCTGTATTGAACGCGAGCGTAAAATGCTGTAAACTGAATGTGAATAATTTGAAACTGGAGAATGAAGAGAAAGGATGACGAGCTACATGAGGGGAACCCAAGACCTTAAAACACACTGGACTGGACTGGATGGACGGAACGGAAACGACGAACGACGACACGCGATGGGGCCTTGTTTGGTCAGGGACAGCCTGCGGTGCAATAAAGACCGCCCGGGGGAAGGCACTAAATGAAGTGGAGACCCTGTAAAGTTGGGGGGAGTGGAGAGGACATGGCCTAAGAAAAAGAGGGGACAAGGAGAGAAACAGCCAGTGTAAGACGAGATACGGTTGGATTGATGATTGTGAGAGAGCTAGAGCTAGAGGAGGGGCTTGTTTGGTGACGCCGTGAAACTGTAGCACGGCTGACAGTTGTGACTCGTGTTGAAAGCTTCTTGTGTCTTGTTACTCTGTACTCCGTGCCGTGTATCCAGCCAGATTCACTCAGAGACTTCAGTCCACAACCCGGTAGAACTTACTCCGTACCAAGCGCCGCAAACGTGTCTCAACCTGGTGACGCCTTAAGGCATTGCAATCTCTAGGTATCTCAGACACTTAGGCAGTGAAGTACAGTACCTACCTACAATTCGGACCATTCAGCCGCTGTAACGAACCGTGACTGCAGAAGCCAGACCCACTGCTCGTCGTCCATTTGCGGGGAAGAGACCATCACCCCGAAGCGGCAAGTGGACGCTGTTCCCGCCCCGCCTGTCCGTGAACCAGCCGTTGACGTCAAGCTCGCAGGGCCCAGAGCCTCTGCCTGGGAGATACCTACCTAATGATGGGCACATCTGCTTACACAGCCGCTTTTCTCTTGACCGAAAGATCTTGTGAAACAACATGGCGTAAGGACAGAGTGGCTTACCTGGTTCCAGACCAACACGCAACTATCGTGACCTCCATAAACAGACATTCCGCTGGTTGTCAAGCGGCCGCTCAAAGTTGTTAATGGTGCGGCTCACGCGAGGTGGCAGGGATAGTCGAGGTCGGCTTATCTGGTCTCTGCTAGGGTCTTTGTGGCTTTGAACCCCTAAGACATTCGATTCTGAGGACAAACGAAAGCAGACATGGATTCGATGCGAGCGTATTGAAGCGGAGAATAACGAAGGATATCAACAAAAGCGGCTCTCTTGACTCGACTGAGAAACCTTGTTGCTATCGTGACGGTGGCCTCGACGGTCTCGGCTGAATTTAACATTCAACAGACTGCTGAGGCTATTGATCTTTGTTGTTTAGTGGTTGATTTAATGGCGCATATCGCGGCCATTAAACGACTCAATCCTACCTGGTGTGCGGCAACCAATCGTAAGACGACAGGGGCTTTTTGTCTGAAACCAAGGGATGAATCGCTCTCACATGCTTGCATGCAGTGGCGATCCGTTGCAACCTGAAATACAGGTCATCAATCAGCAAACCAGGCAAACCAAGGCCACCAGCATTCTTTGCTTCTTTTTGCGAGACACGAGACATGCGTCGATCATGCTCTGGTACTTCTGGCACTGACAGTTGCAAACTTTGAGCCTGTCCAATGCTCGGGCTGCTTATCTCTGAAGTGATTGGTACACGAGCTGATAAGTCACATCCGCGCCTCTGTGAATCGATAGTGTATGCCGTGCTGTAAGTCGACGGTTTGAGAAGTGATTACAGGGGTTTCGTAAGCTGATTGGCACACTTTGTGTGAACCACAGCACTCTGTTCATTGTTAGTAAATCGATGGTTCTCAATGGTTCCTTCAGCGGGCGCTTAATGAAGGGAAGTATCGTGAAAGATAAAATGCCATAAAACAGAAATATCTCCGTTACCTATATTTTATTGTGATCTCTACGCAAGATATAAAAGCAGACTCCTGTAGTGGTTTGCGACAAAAATGATAAGCATTTCTACTTACTTAAGATGCTGCAGCCTAAAGGTAACCTTATCAATTCAGTCTATTGAGACTTCAATCTGGCCAAAGACTTTATTGTTGACACTTCTGTGGCTTATTGGAATACCTGGATCCCATTTATTGGTCGTTACCGGGTTAAAGGTATACAACAAGCATTTCTATGGTTGGTGTCTGGTCTAGGTTAGCTGAGATATCGTGAAGAATATCGGGACTTTCTAGCGGCAGAGCACTAGTAAGCTCAAACTTTTCCTCCGTCCATATGATCTTGAATTGAAATTAAGCTGAAAGTAATTCTCCTACTCCTCTGGTAGCATATGGTAGTCTATTGGTAACAAAGGAATTATGCGTAAATAATTCACTTATGCTTCTTAGCAGGTTGGAAACTCACTCACATTACCATTTGCCATTTGCCATTTGCCATTCGCCAGGCTGAGGTTCGGCATGAGTCAAAACGGCCAGGGCTCGGCGTGAGAGTCTATTGACGAATGAACAAAGCAAACAACGTTTATCTAATAATGTAAAAGAAAAATCTAAATTCTCTTCTACTATATAATCTCTCAACTCATTCATTAAATTTGTCATCATCCATCGTCCTTTTCCATCAAGAGTTAGGCTCATGTACATATTGAACAGCCTGACCCGCCCATCTTCAATCAACCACGCCCAATGCTGTCAAAAAGGCCTAGTCTGAAGACGCACCAATTCGCACACGATTTGCATCAGTACTTTTGTCACCTAGGATAAAGGCCCTAGGTTTAGCCACGGTCCGTGCTCCGTGACATCATTGCCTCACCACCAAATTTCATATCATCATCAGCCTCGAAAGCCGCAACCGAGTTAGAGCCAACCGATCATCAGCCGAGTGACACCTGTCACTTTTGAATTATACTCTATATTTGTATTTTTACCTGGTCACCACCAAATCATCACAGCCATGAAGCGGTCTCAAGGGAAACCGACAGGACGTGGTTTTGAAGGACCCCGCCCCGGTTTCTCGGGCTTTGGAGGCTTTGGCAACGCCGCCTCCGGGACTTCCTTGTCGTACCTCGCCGAGCCTCCTTCATTTGCTGCTGTCTCGGATCCGAATGTTGTCGTGTCGCTCAAGAACATTCTGAAGAAGGACAGCACTACCAAGGCCAAAGCGCTCGAGGAGCTACTAGCTTATGTTCAGGCTCATCCATTTGACAAGGATGGCGGGGTTGAAGAGGGCATCCTCGACGTTTGGGTCCAAATATATCCTCGCACATCTATAGACAACTCACGTCGCGTGCGTGAACTGACGCATAACCTCCAGTTTGAGCTCATGAAATCAGCCCGCAAGCGTTTTGAACGTCATCTGCCAAAGATCGTCGGCGCATGGCTTGCCGGCCTGTATGACCGTGACCGTGTTGTGGCCAGGGCTGCTAGCGACGGTCTAACCTCGTTTCTCAACACCCCTGAAAAGGTCCTGGCGTTTTGGACCAAGTGCCAGGGCCAGATCCTTGACTATGCCATTGATGCTATCCAAGAAACACAAGATACCCTGAGCGATGAACGATCAACAACGGCGGAGGATGCCGAGGCAAAGTATTATCGAGTTGTTACTGCTAGCTTGTCACTTGTCTTGAGTTTACTGCAAAAGGTTGAGCCAAGTAACTTGGAGAAGTTGCAATCTCGATACGATGACTACTTTGCGGAGGAAAACGTTTGGAAGACCATTACTTTCAACGACTCGTCAGTCAGGAAGACGGTATGTCAGCTGCTGTTCGCCTCCATCGACCGGAAGTTGCCATATGCCGATGATGCAAAGGTCAAGCAAGCCTTCATCACAGGAGGTCTGAAGACCAACCAAGCTGGCTCGGCGCTCGAATATGTACGGGCGTTGACAAAAATGACACAAATATATCCCGATGTTTGGACATCAACGAAGACACCGAGCGGTCCAAAGTCTCCCCTTGGCAGGCTGCAGGCATTCGTCGCCAAGGGATCTCAGGGCAGTCCGCCCAAGTTCTGGGAGTACTTGGATCAACTGCTGATGGTTCTGCCATCGGATTTGATCACACCCGAGGTTGCTTCCCAATTTTTGACTTCTCTCAAGTCTGGTATCACACATCGCGATGAACCTCGAACGAACACTTCTTACGCATGGAAGTGCTTCATCGATACAGCCAAGCGCCTCCTCAAGAACCTCCCGGCCGACGACCAATTGCCATTTGTGCAAGAGCATCTCTTCCCTCTTATTGAGCAGTTCTTGTTTTCGGTGTCAGAAAAGACAGTAGCTATACCGCTTGGCCCAAACGCGATTTCCGTCCTGGTCGAAGCCTACATCGCCACTGTCCAAGCCTCACCATCGGTGGTATCCGCGTCCAAGGAAGAATGGGACCGACTCGCCAGTGTCTTCTGCGCAAAGATCTCCGGATCGTTGCCTGAAGTTTCGCGGGAGTATCAACAGTCTCAAGAAAAGATCTCTGAGGAGGGCCGACGGTGGTTCGGTCTCGTGGGCCAGATTGAGGAGAAGATAGCTGACCTGGAAGAAGAGGTTCCGGACCATACAGCTCAACCCTCTCTCAAAGCCATTTCTCAGAGTATCACACTGCTGGAGAGCCGGAACTTGAAGCCATTTGGTGCAGCTCGAATCATCGAATATGCCTTGAGTATGGCACCTCGCTTATTCGACGGCGAAGGGGCTGTAACGCTCTCCACGTTCTTTACTACCCTGGCTCGTGATGATGCTGCCAAGGCTGTCACTTCGCCCTCCTCGAGGTACCTTCTCTCTTCGCTTCACCTTTTCGGCTCCGTGTCAACTCAATTCGCACCTATTTGGAACTCTTGGGTCGAGGCTGTCCTCGATCTACCATCGGAGGCTACCCGTGATGTCGCCCTTGCATCACTCATCTCCAACGATAGAGGAGCTGTTCTCGCCAAGGGAAACATGGACTTGCAAAAGCACATTATTGGTCAGGCTGTCCTTTTGGCGGTCGGTGGTAGCAATGATTGGGAATTGCTGGAAGCTGCTGTCACATACCAGACTCTTACCGACAGCAATTACCGAGAGCTTGTTCAAGCTCTTGTCGAAATCCTTGAGAAGGAACCTTCGAAGACGGAATCAACACTCCAAGCCTTGGAGATTGCTGCCAAGGGTCGACCGGAGCTGTTCTCCCGCGATGAACGCGTTCACACAACGTTGGTAGCTCTGCTTCTCGGTCTTTCTGAGCTAGAGGACTCCGCCATTTCTTCAAAAGCGACTGCCATCCGCACTCTTCTCGATACCCACACTGACGGAAAGCTACCTGTTATTGCTGTCGTTCAAGCCAACCTCGAGCGAGCAGGAACGCAGTCTCTGGACATTAACACCTTGGTGTCGCAAGCATACAGCGCGGTCTCGAGTGACATCCCTTCCGAAGAGCTCTTCCCAAGTACCAATGTGTGGATGAAGGAACTTGCGCCATTGTTGGAACTATCCGTCAATCCGGCTCTGTCGATTACAAACAGCATTGGCGGTGCTGTGGCCTTGGTTAAGGGAGCCCCTCGATCTACCAATCTCAGAATTTATCGGGATAGAAAGGGACGCGCCATTCCTATAAGAATGGCTCTTTATGTGTCTCAGCTTTCGGAGAAGCTTCCACTGTCTCAGTTGCCCAAACCCTTCAGCTCGAGCTGTTGTATCTTCAGTGTCTGACTGTGCAGCTCATCTCTGATCAAATCACCTGCATGGAGGAGAATCGACTGTGGCAAACTCTGAAACATGCTGAAGGTAGCGCACAGGCTGAACAGTTCGTCTCCAAGACACGTGGGATCTTGAATCAGTTGGCTGCTGATGCTGGCGCCTGGAGCGACTCGGAAGAGAAGCCGATCATCCAAGACCTCATTGATCTATTAACCCAATACTCGCAAGAGCTGACGCCCAGAGGGCTATACAGTGCACGTGCGCTCAGTGAGCTTGTCCAATTCCTAGCTGAGGCGCATGGAGCATCATCCAGCTTCGAAGACGCTCTTCTGAAGCCCGATGTTCTCAAGATTGGCCCTACCACCGTCCTGCCAGCCTCGGCTATAATTGCCGGGTTTGGTGAGACTCTGCAGCCCTCCAAGATTGCTAGCAACTTCTGCAATAAGGTTGTGAGTGAGATCGCAGGAGCCAAGGCAGATAGTGACAAGACATTGATGACTCTTGTTCTTCTGTCGCAATGTGCTCAGACTTACGAGGCGGGTGAAATGCCCGTGGCTAACAACCGAATCGTTTTTGCCGTCCGCCAAATAACCTCTTGGCTGGACGAGCCTGAAAGCCTGAGCCCAGCCCTTTGTGCCGAGATTTGTCGAGCATTGAACAAACTGCTGCCTTGTATGAAGGACGTTTACGGATCTTACTGGGAAAAGACCATCGAGTTTTGCATATCTCTCTGGAACCGTGCGCACGAGTTTGAGTTGAACGAGGCTCTTCCCTTCATTCACTCTTCACTCAGGCTATTCAAGACCATCGAGTCCTTGCAAGAGCCTAATGATGATCTAGAGGATGCCCTCAAGGAGTACGCCAGTGCTAAGCCTAGGGCGTTGATTGAGCTGCTGCGACTTCCTCGGGATGCTCGCTCCCAGCCACTTGAGATTGTGGATGCCATGCTTTGCCGAGAGGTCCAGAAGATTTCTCTGAGACATGTGCCTGATCTGTCTGATCTCTTTGGCCTGGTGGCGTCGGAATCGCGGGACATCCAGACAGCTGCGTACAACCTACTTCACCAGGCTCTTCCTGAACAGCAACAGCAGAAGTCCATTGATGCTTTGCTGGAAAAGACAGGTATGTGTAAAGATCTACCTCACGAAGACCAAGAACTGACAGCCACAGATGCCCGACTCCCTGACGAACTCCTCTCACTTCTTCTTGACGCCCCCACGCTCGAGAAGTACTCTGACGAAATGCTTGCCGAATTTCCCTCTCCTATCCGCTCATACCTCCTATCCTGGAAGCTCGTTTTTGATGCCTACTCGACATCATCATTCAAGATCCGAAACGACTTTACTGATAACCTGAAACAAGATAATTGCGTAGGGCCACTGCTAGACTTTATGTTTGACGTGCTGGGTCACTCAGCTGCTCATCCATTGAAGCTAGAAAAGGTCAACCTCACTTCAGAGCACATCCAAGACTACGATGTGAAGTTGGCAGAGTCGGAACCCGAGGAGAAGAACATGCAGTGGCTGTTGGTTCATCTCTTCTATCTTCTCCACAAGTACACACCTGGGTTATTCCGTGCTTGGTACATCGACTGTCGCTCAAAGCAGACACGCATCGCTGTTGAGTCGTGGACGACCAAGTACTTCTCGCCCATCATAGTCTCAGATGTCCTAGATGAAGTCCAGAAGTGGGCTGATAGCCAGGAGCCTCCTGCTATGGACGAGAAGGAACTTGTTGTACGTGTCGCGCGATCCTCTAGAGAAATCATAGCTGGCTATGAAGTCGACGAGGATCAAGCCGCCATCGCCATCAAGATACCTCAGAACTACCCCATCGAAAACGTCTCTGTGCAGAGTCTGAATCGTGTCGCTGTCAATGAGAAGAAGTGGCAGAGCTGGATCATGACGACACAGGGTGTCATTACTTTCTCCAACGGCAACATCATCGATGGTCTTCAAGTCTTCAAGCGAAACATTCTCGGTGCGCTCAAGGGCCAGACCGAGTGTGCTATCTGCTACAGCATTATCTCGACCGACAAGCGCATGCCTGATAAACGATGCACCACTTGCAAGAACTTGTTTCATAGGACGTGTTTGTACAAGTGGTTCCAGAGCAGTAACCAGAATACTTGCCCGCTATGTCGAAACCCAATTGACTACCTGGGCTCAGATACGAAGAGACGACAGGGCTAGAAGGGGCATCACTGGGTAGTATAGTATATAAGATAGAATAAAAAGTCTTGCATTAGCATTCCAATGTTATGTCCTGGTAGAGAGATTGAGTCGATGGCACGTCTACACTTTGGCACCGCCATCTTCTTTGTCCGAGTCCTCTTCGATGACCTTCACGTCCCCGTATTTCTCGTCCTTAACAGACCTGTCCTACAGCTTGGCACCGCCCTCCTCGTTGTCCTCGCTGTCTTCAACAAGCTTTGCGCCACCGTCTTCCTTATTCTCTACAAATCCACTCTGCTTGTCATCCTTCTTGTCAGAGTTTCCAGTCTTGTCTATCTCGGCATGGTCGCGCTTAGGAGGGTTCTTGACCTCGGAGGGGATGAACTTGTTATTATCTGGTTGAGGTTAGGGTTGTTGGAGAGCAGGGCGTGAAGTACGTGCCTTCGGGGGCGTCCATTGTGTCTGTTTGGGGTATTTTTGAAGCGTTATTGGAACGTGTATTTTAGTGTGTTATAGTGTTGGTCTATGTGAAAGCGAATTGGGAGATTAAATGAGGCAAAGAGTCTAACGTTGATAATTGATTTGACGGTGAGTTGTTCATTATTGGTATGCAACGCTAGTGCTTCAGTGATGTGATGCTCAGCCAATTGACCTCACGGGTTCACGGCCAGGGCTTTGTGAGAAAGAGCCTTGGGATATCTGTCAGTGACGTTGCTAAGGGGGGAGAGAATCGCAACTGACCTGCTCAGCAGTAAGTCGCTGACTGTCGTAGCGAAGGAGCGATGACACAAGGTCGATGAAGTCAGGGTCTACATTCGGAAGAAGGTCTTCCCAAGGACGAGCGGGGAAGACAGTCCATAGCTCGAAAGGTGCGACCTTGAATTGTTTTGCCTCGGGCCATGTCTCAGGCGTGGGCGTACCAATTGTTTTGAAGACGCTGAGGATAAGGCCAAGTTGATTGCCATCTTCATGGACCGCGCGAGACTCGAATATAGGGGTTGGAGGGTCGCGGAGCGCTTCTGAAAGCATGACTCCTACTCCCCACATATCAACCTCTGGTCCATAGGATTTATGTCCGAAGAGAACTTCTATCGCGCGGTAAGGACCTGTTCCGATGTCGAGGATCTTATCATCTGCTGGTTCTGAGTGGGTTGATAGCTCGGGATGCCATGCTGTGCCAAAGTCGGAGAGATATGCTGGGCCAGTTGGAGATGAGAGGAGGATTGCAGACGGTTTGATGTCTCGATGGATGATGCCTTGTGCGTGTATATCCTTCAAGGCGTGCACAACGTCTCGGAAGATAGATCGGACAGCGTCGAGTGGTAAGGGACCGTTGGCGAGAAGATCTGCCAGAGTATACGGTACGAACGGAAAGACCAGCACGAATCTCTGCTCCTGATCACGAAACGTTTCGAGGAGAGGAATACACGGTTCTCGCAATCCCTTGAGTATCTTGGCCTCCCTCTGCGGATTATGCGGCTCAATATCCTGATAAGTCACAATGACCTTAAGCGCCCTATCACCCGAACGAAAGACCTCTGAAGTTACACCATCCGAAACAGGCCTACAGTTCCCATAAGGCCCAATGCGTATCCCAGAGTCACCCTCCTCTTCCTCCTGAGGAGGCGAAGGCGTTGGTGTCGAGGTTGGCTGACAGGCGAGATTGTACTCGTCCTAGGCCATGTCAGCGGATCCGCGAGTTCTGGACCGCTGAAGTTAGGCGCACCTGAGTAGAAGC
The DNA here is from genome assembly GCF_900079805.1 of Fusarium fujikuroi IMI 58289. Lineage (NCBI taxonomy): Eukaryota > Fungi > Ascomycota > Sordariomycetes > Hypocreales > Nectriaceae > Fusarium > Fusarium fujikuroi. The sequence continues at coordinate 638,458 of NC_036628.1, read as the reverse complement.
GATTTGGTAGGCGGCCTGTTCTATGGCGATGGCCTCACTCATGCTAGTTGTAGCAAGGGAGGCTTGTCTACGTGTGTGAGTTAGTATATGTACGTTACACATTAGGCTACTTACATTTTTTGGATCGTCTCGTAGCGCTGAGACATGGTCAACGCAGCTTTCCATCCCGGTAGTTCCATTGTTTTGCTTTGCAGGGTTTGCTTAGATAGGTATTGAAGATGACAGGTCAAATTGGGATCTAGAAAGTCAACTGCTGTCAAAGGATTATAGCACAACAGATAAAATTTCCCCGCCTATGGCTGAGAGCTTAAATCAACAGAGAGAACTTAGTTACTGGGATGTCTCAGGTTTTGAGCATCTGCTTTTCCACCAGAAACCAGATGGGGAACAGGCCCGCTATTTCATAAAGCAGAAACAAGGCCAAGATGACGAGGAGCAGGGGGTATAATAGCTACCTATGCAACGCCTGTCAGGTCAGAATAGATCAACAATTCTTCAGTATACGCAGTATAAGATACATGAAAGTAGAGCTTCATCTGGGTTGATATTATTCAAGTACCGAGACTACACTATGAGGTCATGTCGGGGCCTCGTGACTCTAACTTAATTCGTTAGGGAACTTCTCGAAGGCCTCTAGAGAAAATTAACCAACCACCAAACGTTTTGCCCATTAACTTAGCTCCACCGTCTCCAAGCTAAGCTACCCCAGCTGGGGAGAAAAGAAAACTCAGGACCTTGACCCTAAGCGACAAGAATACTTAGGCAAATCTAGCCTAAGCTTAGGGGGCACTTGACCTTGTTTATTTTGACACCCTATCTTAAGGTCCAGTCTTTTCTTGCTTCCTGAGAACCAGCCCAAGCCCAAACCCGACTCTGCCAGCCCTGTCTTGTTTCGCTCACTTTCAGCGCCAGCCTCTCTCTAACGTTAGTTATTCTGGGTCAAGGCCTTTTTAGCCGTTGTCGTCCCAGCCAAGGCATTAAGTTACTCTTCTTCTTTTCCAACCTCGTGTCCCGTCCCCGTCCATCCTCGGCGGCATTGCATTGCATTGGCATTGGATCTACGCATTGTGCGGCAATAATACTCACTTACTCCCCAGAGTCCGACTCTTCCGATAATATCACAATCATCTGATCTACTACGGATACTCCTTTGTTACGTAGCTCATCATCGCATACGAACGAACTCAGCTTGTCTACCTCGGAATCTCGACCGACCCCTCTCGCTCAACCAAACCCGCCATGCGCATCTCGTCCTCGAGCGATTAATCCTATAATTAATTCACTACTCCCTCATCCGCATCTATACATAATTACAGTAATCCTTTGCGCTGCCCATCATGGAGGATATGGCCAGGGCCGAGTATCCCGCCATGCTGGTAAGCTTAATCCCCTCGACCTCCAATTCTATCGTCATAGGCGACAATGGAGGCAGAAATCAATACAATACCATGCTGGACTTTGGCTGACTCTTTTGCGCTGTGAAAAGGCAACTCTCCAGCCCAGCCAGGCGGTGCACACTCTTACCGAACGAATGAAGCGCATGTCCCGCGTCAACACCGAAATTGCCGACTGGCTCCAGGTACGACAATCCGCAAACCACCAATGGCTACGCAACGACATGGCATCACACTGCGAGCCTCGTCGACATCCCGCTAATCAATTCTACACAGGAGCGCCGTCGCGTGGAGGATCAGTACGTGCAGGGCCTCAAGAAGCTTGCTACCTTCAAGGTTCCAAACTCTCAGTCTGAGCTAGGGTAAACATCTCTCCTGAGGCCTTTGTATCGCAATTACTCACAGAACTGCAGTGTGTTCCAAGCGCCGTGGAATAGAATCATCGACTCGACGGAAAACATCGCCCACTCGCATCATCAGCTTGCCGATCGCATCGAGAGGGACATCGAGCATCCGCTGCGCAATTTTGCCAACCGCAAAGATGTCCAGAACATGAACACTATGTCCAGCAACCTAACGACTATGGCCAGAGACCTCGAAGAGTCCCAGAATCAGGTCGATAAGCTTACCAAGAAAGGAAGCCGTGCAAACACTTCAAAGGTCGACGCAGCTTCTTCCAAGCTCGAATCTGCTACAGGGCAGTGGGAGTCGCAGGCACCTTTCATCTTCGAATCTCTCCAGGCCCTCGACGAGTCACGAGTGAACAACTTGCGTGATCTTCTGACACAGTATCAGACCCACGAATCTGATTCAGCTGGGCGTGTGCAGGAGAATGCAATGGAGACCCTTGCTCTCATGCTTGAAATCGACACGGAAAAGGAGATTCAGTCATTTGTGCACAGGGCTACGGCTGGCAAGGCAAAGCTTCCTACAAGGACATCAACACGGCAGTCATCTTTCGCAGGCACAACCCCTTCGACTCCAGTTCCTCCAAGCACTGCCGATAGCACCAATTTGCCTGCTCAAAGCGCCCACACATCATCTCCTGCGCCTGTTCCAGCTCCCGCCTCTTCCCATGCAGGCGACGATGATATCAGCGAACACAACTCGGTTCCACAGGAGAAGCCAGGTAGGCCCATTGGCAATTCTCGTTTACCGGTCACTAACAGCTTCAAGGTGGTAAATTACGCCGCCTCGGTACCATGTTCGGTGGACGCAGGAGACAGAGCATGCACGCCGGTTTCGGCCAGCTCTCTCCTGGAAAGCTAGGCCCCAGCTTCGGACGCATGGGAACCAGTCACAGCCAAAACGAGCGCGGTGTCTCCCCTCGAGGCTCCTCCAACAACCTCGCAGAGCACCACCGATTGTCCTCTCTAGCAGAGACTCCCGATGTGCCCAAGCTACCTAATAACGAGACCGACTCGCCCAGGCCCGATGCCTCGCATGAGAACACGAACGGAGTGTCGCACAACGGAAATCTGCTCGACAGCCCGATCCCACACACGACTGGGGGTACAGTCAACGGTAACCATGAACCCGATCTGTCAGATGTCCAGCCTCCCCCTGGCCCTCCGCCGTCACACAAGCAGGAGAACCAGTCCCCCGCGCCGCCACAGCTCGCAACCAAGGACGCTGAAGGATTTACCGTTCCACCACCAATGAACGACCCCATCTCTGAGGCTCAGCGTGAAGCTAAGGAATCTGGCGAAGATCCTGACCAGCTTCTCAAGGTCAACATTCAGCAAACGCCTGTGGAGGACGAGGACCCAGAGGCCAAGATGGCTGCTCTTTCTAGCGTCGCCAACAGTCTCAAGCTTGGACCGGCCACTCGTCGTAGTGGTACAGTGAGAGGACGTCGTGACGTGCGCCATACCATGTATGTGCCACCGCCCAACCTCCCTGAGAGCGGCACGGACTCGTCTCTGAGCGCTAGACCAACATCTCCATCTTTCGCACAATCTCTTTCCAAGGGAAGTGCAGTTGCAGCCTTGGCATCTGAGGCTAGCATTGCTGGTACTTCGGATACACAGTCTGTGAGGTCGGGCAACTCATTGGGTGGCCTGAACCATCCTCAGCATGCGCATATGACTGCTCCAGGACTGAACACGTCCATCATTGAGAGTGTTTCCGCTACATTTGAGGATGGCGTCGTCAAGTCTACAACCATTACTGGCGAGATTGCATTCGTCAACAATCCCAGTGACTCTGGTGATACGAAGAGTAAGCAACCCTCATTATCACAATACTTACACCCACTAACACATATCAGGCTACCAGACTATACGCATCAATAACTTTTCGGCCCTTGAGCGCATCGGACCGAACCGCATCTTTGTGAACTCATCTCCTGACCATAACGATCAGTTCACCATGGGTTTAGATCACCTCTCCAATAACACTCCCGCATTCTCATACCGAGTATTTTCCGAGGACTCCGAAACCCCTTCACTGGGCGAGCATGCTCCTCTCTCCCTCAAACCCGCATGGAAGCCTCAAGGAGACAAACTCGGCCTCTTACTACAGTACCAGCTCAACCCATCATCAAAGCTCACCGCCCCTGTGACACTACACAACGTCGTCATCGTCGCCACCTACGAAGGCAAATCCAGCGGCGCCCAGACAAAGCCCGTAGGAACGCACCTCAAGGACAAGCACCTCGTGTACTGGCGTATTGGCGATCTCACCCTCACGACGGAACCTCACAAGATCGTCTGCCGCATCATTGGCGCAGAAGGCGCAGAGCCCAAACCAGGCCACATTGAAGCACGCTGGGAGTTCACAGCCACCGGCGATCAAGTCATCGGTAGCGGTATCTCCATCTCCAGACTCGACGAGGGCAAGGGTAAAGGCAAAGATGTATCTGAGGACGATCCTTTCGCGGACGACACCGCCAGCACAGAACACAAGTGGGTTGACGTACCTATCTCGAGAAAGCTCGTCAGCGGTAAATATGAAGGACGGTAGTGGGTAGTGTTGAATAATTTTCACGTGCATGGATAGAAAAGACAAGATATCTGCCATATCTTGGCGGCGCATTGAATAGCGAGCGTAATGGGGCTTGTTCCTGGGGGTGAACTTTTCACTCATCTTCATTTTGTTACCCATCTTCATTTTTTTTTCCTTTAGTATAATTTTCTTTGTATGCGTATTTGTATGTTTAAAACCACCTGACACCTAAGGAGGAACAGAGAGTAGGCTCTTGTATATGGAGCTGAAAGAAACAGAACCATGATGAATCATAAAAAAGGACAATGTGTCCAGAGTCTTTTTGCTACGTCGCTGCGTCTATACCAATTCCTTTTTGTCCTTGTACTCCTACAACTATCCTCATTCAGGGGACGTAAAGTTATGCTTTAAATATACAGAAATGATCTCACGCCTTTTTGCTCTTTTTACTATCTTGGTCCTTCTTATACTTGGAATACTTCTCCCCTAGGTAACGCCACGTTCTTGAGAATCCGCCCATCAATAAGCCCTTAATACTTTGCACAGTACTTGGCCAGTTGACCGTTTGCTTAATAACGATGCGCACCGTTTCGTTGAGTTTCTGGGCGTCGTCTGTGGCGATGCGGCGTTCAAACTCTCCGCCCTGCATCTTCTTAACGGCGCCGCCTTCTTCATCCGTTGAAGCTTTCATGAGCTCGTTGAACTCTCCGCGGGGAATACCGAAGCGTCTTTGGTACTGGAAGTACAGACGTGATCGGAAGGTTTGGGGGAGTCGTCTGACCATGTTACCACGACGTACAGGATCCATGTCTTGTTGGAGTTTGTTGCCGGCTTCAGGGTTCATGATCCAGTCTGTGTCGTCGATGCGACAAGCACCTGTAAAGTCGACATTGGGAAGAGTCTTGACAAGAGGAGCGTACAGACGACGGAAGTGAACGATGTTGTTGTCCACGATGTTTGTGACCTTGCTCTTGTTCTCTGTTGGGAGAGCCATTCGTGGATCGCCTAGATAGCTGAGACCTGCGATGGTGCTGTAGAGTTCAGCTTCGGTGAATTGTGGTGGGAGGAGAAGAAGAGCTGTTCGGACTGCGGCGATGAGGTTATGTTGGTTCGCGAGTCGGACGCGAGGATGGTCGCGGAGAATCTTGACCGGCTTTTGAAGACGACCAGCGAGGTATAGACTGTCCCACGAAGAAAGGTCGCGAACGAGGTTATCGATACTTGTGACGCCGTACTTGATGAGCATGCCGTTGACCTCGACATAGGGGTTGAAGTAAACGCCAGCACCCCAATTCTGAACTCGCGATACGACACCTGAACCTAGCGATGCAAGTCCTGAGTAATGGTTCCGATGTTGCTTCATGTTGATCGAATGCCAATGCTCAACATGCGACACGCCAAAGATAAAGTCCAGCACTTTCGGTGATCCCTTCTGCGACTTGATCAACGCCTCCGGTGGATTCGGATGCACAGCGCGAAAGTCTGCTTCCGAAATACTAGCCTTGGAAGGGCTCTGCGGAAAGACACCAGAGCCGTAGGCAAAGCAGTACATTATGGGCGCATTGAACTGCCGCAGCATAAGGCGCAAAGCTTCCTTGAGCTCATAGTTGATGATCATGTGTTGGTTTGCGCCGAAGAGTCGATGTGGTAGGTCGGCGAAGGACTTGATGGACGTGTCGAGGTCTTCCCATTCGCTGCTGAAGACATTGAGTTTGCTGCTCGGTGTTGAGGATGCGCTGCTTGCGATGGATTCGTTAGAGCTTGCACTTGAGCTTGAGCTTGAGCTTGAGGTGGAGGGCTTTGTTGAGTTGGAGTAGTATCGTTTGTATTGTGTTGGGGGGATTTGTCGTAGATGGGAGGATCGAAGGGATATGGCGCGGGTGGTCACGGAGGACTAGAGATGTTAGAGCACAACGGAGAGCTAAGGGGATATAGAGCTTACCCGGAGGCCAATTGAGGCCATTGTTGCAGACCAAAGTTCTCGACAGATGATGCAAGAGGTTCAGTTCAAGGTTACAAGCTTAGAAGGTTGTAAGAGGTGATGTTACAGCTGAAGCTCTCGATGCCGAGGTGATCTGCTGCCGCGGAAGCTTCGGTCCCATTCACCCAAGACCAAGAAAAGCTATAAACAAGCGCAAGCAAAAAGGAACGAATAAAACCGTCGTCATTCAAGAATCGACGTCAGTGGAGCTCAGTTTTGTAAGCGGATGGATCGCAAACTCGAGTTCGGTGATCGTCGGGTCCTGAAGCTTGACACAAGGGAAAAGAAAGAGGAGTGGGTCATGAGGAATGTGGGATGGCCAATTAGGAGAGGCTCGGGAGACGGGGACAGGGGTCCATCTTTATCAGGTACGGAAGACGTCACTGGGATGATATCGACTTGGCAGGCTTGGAGAGAGGATGGTTTGCAAGGATGCGTCATTATGGGGGAGTGATTGGAGAAGTTTCTCAGGGGGTTACGGATATGTTTGGTTTGAATTTGGCTTGGGATTGGACCGTTTAACGGGTTTGTGTAAACTCAAAGAGCTATTAACGGCGAAGTGCTATCAACTTACAGACAGACCAGACGTAACAACAACAGAACCATTGTTGACCAACCCTAGTGCTACAACAGTAGCATTTGGTTAACAATCTGTTAATTGTAGGATAGAGACTAACCCTAGCGTTTTCAATGCTAAATTAGCCTGCCGTTACACGCCTCCAGAGTTCAAGAAGCTTCGTGGAGCTTAATACAGAGCTTCTTCTGGCATACCCTACACATCGGCTCAAAAAGTCTTGAGCAAATCTCTCGACCCAAACGCTCTCGGTAGAAGAGTAACTCATCACACTATAAAAACAGTTATGCAAAGCTACTTACAACTCTTCTGCAACAAACGACCTACTCTTATGCCGCAATTCTCTTTGGATCTCGAAGTCCACTCTTGAACGCAAGGACCAGCTGAGTCACGTGATGACGCAAGCTACCGTGGTGATCGCAAACAAACCATCTCCATACCGCGATCTTTCAATCATTCAAGCAACGCAGCCCACAAAACTCCGAAAATGCGCTCCTTTACGCCCAGTGAGAAAGATGGGCATGGGAGTAGACGAAGCTCTGTTAATGCCAGGTTCCGAGCCAGCACGTCTGCCATAGACAGACCTCAGACATCTCTACGACAGTCCAGGGTAAGTCAACACAAAACAAAACAAACATTCCCGAGCTCGAACATATGTTTCTGACCGCGAACCTTGGCTGCAGATTTCCTCTTTTCGCTCGAGTACACAACCGACATACAATCTACTCACAGGTGATTCAAATATTCCTCGACCTCAATCTCGACAAAGCCACGTCGCCGAGTCTGTCCGTCCCGGTTCGCGCGAAAGTCATAAGGAGAACATGGCGCCCCCGGACGCGGACGAGTACGAAAAGTACAGGCGAGAAATCGAGTCATTAAAAGCTGAGATTGGGACGCTGCAATATCGAATTCAGACTTCCGAGCAAGAGAAAGAGATTGCGACATCGGAACAAAGCAGCAAATTGGAGCAAGCTCGACGGCGGGAGCAAGATGAAGCGCAGCACCGACAAGCGGCTGAGGCTGAGCGCGAAAAGGCGGTAGCGCAAACAGAAGCCCTTCGAAGGGAGCTGCAGGAAGTTAAAGACTCGATTGATGGTGACAAGAAGCAACTAGAGCGCAAGGCTCGTGAAGCAGAGGACGAGGCCCGCTTGCTGCAGGAACAGCTTGAGGACTTATCCACAGCGAAGGACGATGCTGCCCGAATTGCCGACCGAAAAGCCACAGACATGGAGATGCAGATTGCCGCGGCGCAAAAGACAATCCAAGAATTTGAGCAGGAGAGTGAGCAGCGGGAGACTGTGCTGCAGCAGACACAAGCTCAATTGGCCGAGAAGGATGGAGTGATCGCGAATCTCGAGGCCGACGTCCTACGACTCAAAGCGCAAAGCGGCGACGCAGAGACGATGGAGATTATCCGACAGGAACTTACCGAACAAGTTCAGCATATCCGAAACCTCGAGGCGACGAATCGTGATCAGCTCTCCGAACTTAAGCACCTACGAGCGTTGAGCAAAGCAGTTCAAGTTGTCGAAGAAGAGAAGCGAACACTGCAGCGAAAGTTGGAGGCGGCGGAATTGGTTGAAGAAGAGCTTGCTGAGGCGCGTATACAACGACAACGATTAGAGGACGAGCGCTTGGCCTGGTCAGCGTATCTTAGAAACGCGGCCGAGACAGACGAGTCTGAGTTTGACTCACCAGAAGCTGTTGCGAGAGCCCTTGTCGAGGAACGCTTGACAAATGCCTCGTATGTCGAAAAGGTGGGCGCTTTGCAAGCTGAGATCACTGCTGCGCAGAATACCATCCAATCGCTCCGCGACGAGCAGGTCCAACTTAGGAATGAGGTTGAGAATGCAAAGACTGTGGCAAATGCCAGCAACGCCGACAAGGCCCGAATGCGACTGGAGCGCCAACGTGCCCTGGCCGTCAAGGAAGTCGAATATCTCCGCGCACAGCTCAAGACCTTTGACACCGAGGACGAGACACTTCAACCAGAACAATTCGACCAAGCCCGTGTACAGCGCGTGCAAGAGCTGGAGGATCTTGTCGACAAGTATAAGATGGAAGTCCAGAACCTACACGCCGAGCTATCGTCAATCGAGCCCTCAGCACCAAGCACACCCCAACCCACGACAGGAAGCAAGCGCTCAAGAGCGGAGGATGACAGTTCTCAAGAGCAACTCGGTCAACTCACGCGAAAGAAGCGTATGCTAGAGGAGCAATTGACAAAGTCGCAAAACAAGATTGTCCTGCTGGAGAAGGACTTGTCCACCAGCAAGGAACAACTAAAAGCTGCTAAGCAACAAACGCAAACGCGTGTTTTATCACTCAAGTCCAATCCTACATCGGACTTTGAAGCCATCAAGCGCTCCACCCTCGAGGCACTGAAGAAGGAGAACGAAGACCTCCTCGCAACCCTCCAATCCAAGACCGCCAACTCCTCCGTCCCCATGATCCCAACCTCCGTCCTCGCCGCAATGGAGCGCGAGATCACCGCTGCCAAGGCCGAAACCGCCTCCGCCGAGAAGCGCACGCGCCGCCTGAAAGAAGTCTGGGGCTCCAAGTCCCAAGAGTTCAAAGAAGCCATCTTCTCCACGCTCGGCTGGACCGTGACGTTCATCCCCAACGGCAAGATGCGCGTCGAGAGCACGTTCTACCCCTCGCAGACAGACGAACACGAGAACTCGATCGTGTTTGATGGTGAGCGGGGTACGATGAAGGTTGGCGGTGGGCCGAGGAGTGATTTCGCGAGGAGGATTAGTGATCAGATTGGGTTCTGGGTTCGGGAGAAGGGATGCATTCCTGGGTTTTTGGCGGCGCTGACGCTGGAGTTTTATGAGGAGCATACGAGGGCTTCTAAGTAGGATGGATGTGATGATAGTTAATACCCCTGTATATTTGTGCTTATAATGAAGTCAGCTGAGGATTGTATTTAGGTGACTCAGATGACTCTGTAATGTATCCGTGGACTATATATCTTCATGATATGGGCCCCAGATCGGCATTAAACTTTGATGCAGAGCTTCTTAACCGACACGCTGGCTCGGTTCCAAAATCCAGTTATTGAAACTGATGCTTTAGTTCGGCTTGACCTTGATGTTGTGACTAGTGCACTATGGTGATATAAGGGTTCAGCCGTAGTTCTCAACTGCAAACAACACATCTAGCTCACGACTTTGACATGATACCACAACAACTGACCAAGTGCTACAGATTAGACGCTGATATGAGCCGTGAGTACTCTATCAATGGCGAATTGGTCAACGGTCTAGGGATCATCTGGCCGACTTGAGTACCTTGCTGGGGAGGTGAGCTGTGTGTCATTCTTCTGGTTGCTACCTACCTATACCCAGCCAGTCGCAAACTCCCTGAGGACTCTATCCCAGTTCTACTTAAAATAATAAGCTGCTTAGATTGCGTCCATCTAGGTGCAAGATGTTGTGAGTCTCGTAGTGATCCCGGAGAGCAAGTTGACTTGTGATAGTAAATCAGGATATTGAACCCACGGATCTAAGGGTCAGTAAGGTACGTAAACTTACTGAAGTCTGTTCACCAATGGCTAGAAGTCCTAAGTTTTCCTGCCTTCCTTCGCTTGGGTTCTTACGCATGCACCTTGCACTCCATGAACTCGCAACTTCCTTCCCCAGCAGTGCCTTCCCTCGTAATACTTGGTTAACTACCTAAGGTACCCAGGCAAGTCAATCATGGAGAGACATCTCCAATGCAAACTTGTACTCTTCAAACGTTTACTCTTCATCCAGCATCATCATAATTCATCAAGACTATACCGCATCATATCAAAACACCATGTACGAGGAGACATCAGACGATCCTAACCGTTTCCGTACCGTCTACAGACCTTCAGGATCATCAGGACCTTCAGGACCATCAACAAGTCCAGCAAGTCCAGCAAGTCCAGCAAGTCCAGCAAGTCCAGCAAGTCCAGAACGTTCAGGACCATCAGGACCTTCAACAAGTTCAACGAGTTCAACAAGGAAAACACGCATCGTACTCAGATCTTCAAGACCTGTGGGACCTTCAACAAGCCCAATAAGTCCAGAACGTCCAGGATCACCAGAGACCCAAGACTGCCTCATCGTCGAACCAATGCCAAAGCCATCTAGGAAGGTTGTTTCGACACTAACAGGCGGTAATCCTCAGAAACGCAAGCGTGACACTGTAACAGAAGAAACAGAGCAGCTTGAGAATACTCCACCAGCCAAACGTGCTCAGACTGATCAATACTCTATTACCAAGCCATCTGGGAAGGTTGGTCAGAAAACCACACCCGGAAATGCTCAGAAACGCAAGCATGACACTGTGACAAAAGAAACAGGGCAGCTTAAGGATACCCCACCAGCCAAGCGTGCTCAGACTGAGCAGCACTCTATTCCAACTCCTGTTGAGACACCCTTCAGTATCACTGAGCGTCAAGCCAGCAGTTCACCCCTTAAAACTCCATCGTGGGCTGAAGACATGACATGGCCTTCGCCCCAAGCACACCAGTTTTCAACTCCAGGACTACCAAGGCCTGGAATCATAGTTGACCAAGACATCCCCAGCCCTTCACAGAAGCCAGAAAAAGCCCTGCCACCTAAACGGCCACACAGCCTTAGAAAACATGGAGAAGCCCTTCTCTTCACTCTGGAAAGAGTTAACGAAGAATATCGTGATCAGTTGGTCCAGCTAGTGATAGCTAGGCCTCAAATCAAGGTAAGTTGCTCGGCCGGGCGCTTATGCGGATACCACGGGAAAAAAACTCCTGTGGTCCCAGTGATCTATGAATGGTACTCGATAAAAATAAACTGGCCAAAGATTGGTTTGGGCGACGGAGCTGGCCGACCGGCAGACATATACCATGTCAGTTGCTGGGATCAAATGATAAATACAGAAGAACTCTTGCCAAAGAAGCTCTTCCCAAAGATGGTCGAAACCCAAACCGGGGATTTCCACAAGGTTGGACTCATGGCAAGACAGTGGCTGAAACACTCGGGAAAAGTCGATCCGAAAAAAATGGTCCAGAGACTTCATATAATCACGGCCGCTTGGAAGCCTGGAGTTGATTTTGCTGAGTTGTGGCGACTCGACCGTAGCCAATTTTTGGGGCACGTGTCGAAAGAAACCTGTAGTCTTTCGGATATTATCAAGGCGAGAGACACTTATGTGAGAAGTGACGGAAGGCTCCTTTGGTAATACGTAGTTACAATAGAATTATGGGATTATTGCAAGACAACTTCTGACACAGAATCAGAGTGCCAAAATATATTGGTCTAGAGTACTACTAAGATGTCCTGAACTTGGGCCTTTTTGTCGTTTAGAAAAGGGGCCCCCAAGTTCTCTTGCCTCCTTTTGATAGTTTCTTGATCAGATCTTGACGGAGTATGAGGTAAGATTCAGTAATCTCAAAGAATGATAGAAGTCGATTAAAATATCCAAGACAGTTCACTGCCAAGTTGGGCTTGGGTTTGGACAGAGACATATTTCAGCAAACTGGCTTTATGAGCTGAATCTTAGACTAATTGTTCGGGGTGATCACTGGCAGAACAAGAAGTATTGAAAAATATGATATCTAATACTTGGTACTTATAACACTTGACTATGCTTGTCCTATACCTTATGGTTACAAGTGTATTGTCATCAACAACGTCCACAGCGCTTACAGAAGTCGCCCCTTTTCCGCTCTCTCTTCATCTTTGCCATTCTCTTGGCAGCTCTGTCTTTTTGCTTCTGCCTATTCAACTCTGTAGCCGGAATTCTTCGACTCTCAGAGTCGTCAGAGCTTGTGGTGCTTGTTTCGGTGGATACGCTATCTTGTCTTTGTTGGGCGACTGGTTGGGGGAGGGGATGTGCTGGGGGATGGTTATGTCCTGGAAGTTGAGCATGTCCTGGAGCTTGACTGTGTGTCGGAAGATGCCCTGGTGCCTGAACAAGGACGGGAGCCTGGGGGTGTGCTGGCGCCTGAGGATATGCTGGAACTGCGTTGTTTAGTGGTGGTGGAGTGTACCCTTGAGGTCCGGCTGATGGTACAGAAGCATGGCGAAGTCTTGGAATCTGCTCTGGTATAATGTTTTGTTGTGGTATATGACTCTGCTGCGGAGCTGGTGGCTGTACATGCGGCATCTGTGTTCCAGGAGGCTCTGGAGCTCCGAAACCAAGCCCACCGATCCTTTGTTGCAAAATCCTTTCCTGTTCTGCGCGTCTTTGTTGTTCTTGAATCTCTTCCTCTTGCTGCCCCAACCCTCTCTCAACTTCCTTTGTCTGCATAGCAATGACTTTTTTAATATTATCGCCAGCCTCGTCAAGCATACTGCTAACTTTATCTCTCCTTGCATTGACGACCTCGTCATATTCTATATCCTTCAGATCCATAAGAAGTTCAGCGCTGTGAGTCAAACTTGACATGAGGTCATTGACTATGTTCGCTTTGTTGAGGATTACCGTTAACTTTTCTTTTGCGTTAGCATCTTGGGGCATAGGGAGTTCCATGGTGCTCATGTTGCGGAAGAACTCTAGTTGAATGGAGAGTGCTCGGTAGGCTTGGTTGGTGAGGAAAGGAAATGTGTCGATCAGTGAGTCCCAGGGAAAGTCGGTCTGTGACTGTGGGCCAGGGCCTGGGCCTCCGTTATTCATTGTCACGTCCATATGAGCTTGCGTTTGAAGTTCTGAGAGATTTGAAAGTTCGCTGAACGGAAAAGCTCGTTTCTGGCTGGCCCAGCTCAAGTGTAGGAAAGGTCTCACGCGGAAGTAGGGGGGGTTTGGGCAGATATGTCGTTCTTTAAGAGACATTGATTCAGAAGTGTGATGGGCCATGATGCTGTGAACAGTTTGCTGTGCCTATGAACAAATGGCGCCTTTACGTGATGAGATAGCAAACTTCGGATGGCGTATCATCCGCAAGACAAAGGGATCGCGTGACGGCCAGGAGATGTAACACAACGAAAGAAATGACAAACGGCCCGTGGGATGGAATCAGCTATACTTAGATAATGGCTATTTGTAGATCTTGCAAAACCACATCAATATAACAAGCTTTCAAATCTCGGGGCATCATCCAAAATTCCAAATTGCATGATTAATATCTCCATAAGCATACTCTAAACTCTATATCTATACCACCAGAATTTTTAAACTAGAACAAAGTGTACCTCAATCGCTTCCACCAGGGAAAAGTAGCGAGCTCTGTCCTCCAAGCATTGATAGCCTCCCAGTCATGTTCACGCCGTCCCGTATCAATATCAATCTTTTCAATGCTGATCCAACTTGTCCTCTTCCAGAGATATCCTCCAGCCCAGAAAGCCAGCACGATGGGAAGTCCAAGATACTGCATGAAGAAGTCTTCAACAGTACCCATTCCGGACTCCCCAACAGGGGCAACAATGGCCACGTAGAACTGAGAAATGTTAGCTGATGCTACAGAAATGAGGATTTGGAACTCACCTGAGCAATAAGAATGACAACAACGAAGATCAAGCCCAACCATGATCCCCAAACGCCACCAATAGCCTTGAACGGGATTTCGTCGAGTGTATGTCCATTATACTTCCACGCTGCTCTGAATCGAATATGCGCAAGGCAAATTGATCCCCAGCAAACAAGCATGGCCAATCCCGACAAAGCCAAAAGCCAGTCAAAGATGACAGGACCAGCTGCATCAAGGTTCAAGAAAGCAAGGCATCCAAATGCAATGATGAATCCAACAGACGGCAGAGGTCGACCCGCTCGATCAACCCAAGTAAAGATCTTCGGCGCGAAACCCTGTTGTGCGAGCGCAAGAAGCGTGCGAGACCCGCCGTACACGGAGGCGATGCCGAGGGATAAAACTGATGAGAGGATGACGGCGTTCATGTAGTGGTCGAGACCTTTTAGACCGGAATATTTCCCAACAAGAACGAAGGGCGAAGCTGCGCTGTTGGAGTACGAACTCGAGCTGAGAAGATTCGGATCGTTGCAGCTGATCAACAACCCGACGAAAAGCAGCGCAACGATGTAAAACAAGCAGATTCTCCAAAAGACCTGCTTGATAGCCGCAGGAACCGAAGCAGTAGGATTTCGAGACTCAGCTGCTGCCAAACCCACGAGTTCCGAACCAGCAAAAGAGAACGCTGCTGTTACGAAAACAGAGCAAAAGCCCTTGAATCCATTCTTAAAAGCACCGGGATCATGCCACAGCTTAAAGCCCTGGTATGTATCATAGCTCCCACTCGACGGACCCCCACCACAAACCAACACCAACGCGATTATCATAAAGATAGAAATCGACGTGAGTTTGAAGCACGCCGCCCAGAATTCCTCCTCGGCATATCCTAGCGTGCCGAACATATTGAGGATGGTGATAGCAGCGAGAAACACGGCGATCCAGACTCCGGGAGAAACGTCAGGGGACCAGTACTGGATCGTGATGGCGCAGACTGTGAGCTCAAGAGGAAGCGTAGCAGCCCACTGAAGAGTGTAGTTCCACGCCATGGCGAAACCAAAAGATGGGTCGATGAAACGAGCTGCATACGTGTAGAAACCACCGGAGATGGGATACATGACGGCGAGTTCGCCCATTGCGTAGACGACGTTGAAAACCATGACTCCAACGAGGAAGAAGTCAATGAACAACGTAGCAGGGCCCTGTAACAATTAGCTAATATTCAATTGAGTGAAGGATTCACTTACACCTTTACTCAACGCCGAACCAGATCCAACAAAGAATCCAGCACCGATCGATCCTCCAATAGCCACCATCTGAAGATGTCTCGGCTTCATCTTGCGATCCAATTCCACAAGCCCAAGTCCATAATGCTTCCTCTTAAACGATTTAGCGTTCAATCCCGTCCTCGTCATGAAATCATCCTGCTCATATTCTTCACCCGTTGCAGTGAAGGGTTCCTTCGTAGGAGCGCTTTCATCAGCCATTACGCCCTTTTCCCCAATCACGGGAGAATCAGACACGACTTTTTCAACAGCCATGATAACCAAATTCAGGGAATAACCTAAATGACGGAAAAGAGTGAGGAATTAAAGAAAGAAGAAAAAAGTTCTTGCTAAATGGCCCCATTATAAAAAAGATGAGAGGCCCCATAGTAACAACGCTATTAGGCCCACACATGGCATGGTCATGACTCTGGATGCAAAATTTTCATTAAATCGCCTTTGAATCTCCACGATCTAAGGGGGAGTCTTGGTTACTACTCCAGATATTGAATTGGTTATTTACGTAAATCTCCATGGGGAAGGGTTTGTATTGATAACGAGGGTAAGAGATTTGGAGGTTTAGCGACTCCACATTGAAAGTTGGAGAAATTTGTGTATGAGACAACCAAACATAAAGAATCGAATATTAGGATTATCAAATCGGATGAGTTATGAATCTATGGTCTCTGAAACATATTATTCACGAGAAACAGAGATTCTTCAGTGATTCGATGATCAAGTCGAGTGGTTCGACCAATTCGCCACTGTCTAATACCGAGGTCAAACTCTTACACCTGTAATCCGATATCGAGATTTTCGTTTATCAAAAGCCTCATCCAACTTAAGTCAAGGAATGATTCGACCATCGATCAAGATCTATCTTATTACGTTACTCCCAAGTCTAATATGTCCACTCTTCGAACCTCCAAGTCAGAAACATCCTTGTCTCTATAACGTAAAAAAGTTGCGGCTCAGCGGATCGCGGTGGAGACGTGATCGGAGCCGATGGACCGTCACTTATTCCCGAGTTGCCTCCATTACCCGGTAGGGTACGGACTAGTGCTACCTATTTTGAGATAAGGGATAATAAACAGATAAATCAGCAACAATAAGAATGGGGTATCGAGGGAAATGTGAACCGCTTCAACTCACCAGAGCTGATGCATGCCCTACACAAGATAGCTGGGGATAAAGCCCTATTTGCATTATGCACCATATAGGTCAAAGAACCCGGCAAACTCTTATACTCTGAGAATTAGTCACGAAGCTCTTCTCCAATCTACCGGGCCACAAAGGGTAACCTCTGATCTAACTCTATGGGCCATACCCAAAATAGCGAACGGCTTGATTACCTTAGACCAATCGCTCGTACAGACACTTTCATCTATGACTATTATAGAAACTTGACTATATCACTTTTATGTAAAAGAGAGATGGCCTTTTGTCGAAAGCCCTTTATGATGCATTAGGCTCATTATAGGGCGAAATGGTTCCGCAAATGAAATGCTGCTTATTAAGTTTAGTTGGACTAGCTTTTAGGAACTTGACACATTAAGTCGAGAGTTCTGCCGTGAAAGGCACTGACGACAGTCAATCGCCTGTAAGAGCCTTCTCGGGAGACTCGGGAGGATCATCGTGATCTAGCCAATGTTGAAAAGAGCTAGGGTCATGAGAGTCAAGGCCTCAAAATTATGGAGACAGAGGAACCTTATACCGAGTTGAGAGTGGGCAAGCGAAAGGTACATGATGCTCCTCAAATACTACGCGGCTCGCGCTACTGGAATCTTCACTACAAAGTGTGCATTCAGTAAGTAAGGTAGAGTAGATATTAGGTGTCACTTGAGACGGCGGATGCTGTTACTTGTTTCAAGACGCAACGCCTGACTCTTGCTCGTGGAGTTGAAGTCTATAGATGGCATGACTGCGCTTTGCACTATGAAGGTAGTTACTTCTATATTGATACAGATCAAGCTAGTACTTCTATAAAATGGCCATCAGGGGTGCTTTACACAAACGGGAACGGGACCATAGACTATCCATTCACGGCCGAGTAAGAGGACAAATGGACCTATCAAGGCACTGCCGAGTCGATTTCGTCAAACTTGGTCGAAGGAATATATGCTGTTGAGGATGGGATCAAAAAGAACACGGAATTAGTTATCCTACTTCTCTTGGCATTATACGCGGACCGTACGCGGACCACAAGCGAACTTGACTTGCTAAACTCGTTTCTGGCCTGCTCTCAACCGAGAGGATGTAGGCTCTATTTTAAGGCATGATTCCGATTGGAGCGCGTCCCTCAGTCCCATCAAGCGAGGAAAGATGGCTTTGTGACTGGTTAAAATATATATCGCGAGTCATGATACCTAGTTGATGGGAATCTCATTCGGATTATCGGCGAAGTGAGAATCCACCGAAACGGTCATATATCAGTCTATGTAAAACCTTATTTTGACCGCTAATATTTGAGTTTGAGCCTTTTATGGGGTATTCTACCAATAGACGAGTGTAGAGCTTTCGGCAGTTGTACAAGTAGTTCGATCCCTGATTTGCCAAGAAACTAAAGTCCGATGTACCGATGACAAACCTATGAAAGTATGTGAAATTATATGAGACTGAGTCTTGGCGATGCTTCTTGGCATCACTGTGAGAAGTTGGAGGATCAAGAGAACCTCGTATTCTGATCATGAGATTCTGGAGTGCTGACAAGTCCGGAGTAGTGATGCCTATTGAGAACGACTGGAGACTGTGGGACTGATGATCTATGCTGTTGACGTACTGGGAAGAGGAATTATTGAGCTGTAATTTTGGGTATAAATATGTGTCAAGGTCTCTTCAAGTAAAGGACCATCACTCGCACATCTCTCAATATCACAATCATTAAGCCACCGCCTCAAAAGCGACAACCAAGGTACATACTAGTCCTTGGAGTTTCTCACAGAGCCTAACCATTCCAGAGCCTACCTTAATCCATCAAAATGAAGGTCTCAATCCTCGGTCTCCTCACCCTCTCAGCATTCGCTTCCGCCTGCGCTAGCTACGAAAGCTGCCACTGCTACGACAGCAACGGCATTCCCAACAACGGCGCCACTCAGACAGTCTGCGACCACTTCAAGGGAGGAACGGAGCCCAACACGCGAGAGTACGGTGCCAACACCCAGTACAAGGAGTGCAACGTCAAGACTTTTGGTGGCGGTGCTTCTAGTTTCGATAACTGCGACTGGAGACGCAGATGTCAGAGTGCTGGTGCCACTGGTGCCGATTCTTCTTGCCGCAGCAAGTTTCCCTAGGTGTATTGTGAGAGAGGGAAGCTTGAGTCGTTGTATGGAGTTCCAATGATATTGGTTTAAGCTCGGCCGACTCTAGCGGGTTCTACTGTTTATTATACTTGAGCCACGACCACAAGCACGAAATTGTATATGATTGCATGAAGGCGTCCCATAGAGGCTGGAGACCATGGTACATAACATTGTGAAAATCATAGTGACATGCCTGATGCCAGAGTTTGGAAGAAGTGATGAGTAAACACACCAGCATATGCTTCGGTCTTGATTAGTAATTATGCAGTAGTCAAATAGATGTCGCCAATTATCGCTCGTGAGCCAACTTACTAATCTTGGCCAGGTATCTGACGGTTATCCTGCAATCCCCCGATGAGGCTCGCCGAGGTCAATCAATGACAACGAATGAGACACCCGTGCCACAAGAGATGGGGCCTATCTTGTGATTTGTTAGCCTGCTGAGATACGGCATGCGCAGTGATGGATTTGGAGTGTAACATGACAAGAGCTGACATCCTGAGTATCAAGTCGGCCACATGAGTGTAAGTGTCTAGATAAAGGTCCGAGCCAGATAAGAATATATCCGAGCTAGTCAGTAAGTTCTTAAACTGACTGGCAATATCCGTAGAATCTAGTCATCAAGGTTCCTTACTAAACAGCTGATTGATCACCAATTCAGAACTCCACCTCTAGTGGCCACGCTAAAGGTCTGTAGATAACCTTCAGCCACAGGCCGATCAGCTGCAAATAGCTCCAAATTAAGACGTCATAGCTAAATGCCTCAACAACTCACGAGGTCCCTCTGTCAATTGGCCTCCATAGCATTTCAGCTTCAACAGAATTGCGGGGAACTCACTGATGTTGCTCAGCAAATCTGACCACGTACAGACGCCACAATAATCAGAATAGGAAAATGATTCGTCTAGTTCTGAGAAATGTCTCTGAATCCAAGGCAACGGAGACACGGAATATGCACGACGATGCAGCCAATCAGGCTATGACGCGTCCTGACGTGAGGGGAACATTGCACAGTATATAAATGCCTGTAACCCTCGGGCTTCTTAGACCCTTCAAACTCGCATATCCAGAGAACGCCATCGCAAAACATCTCAAAATGACAGTCCACGAAGTCAAGAAGTAAGCAACATAATCTCTGCATCTTTGCATGCCAAACTAAACAGCGCACAGCCTCGCCGAGTTCAGGGATGCCCTTGAAAAGCACACAGTCGTTCTTGCAGACTTCTGGGCCCCGTGGTGCGGACCATGCCGATTCATCAGCCCCGTTGTAGAGAAGTAAGGCCCGCCGGGCAACATGCATATGTACAACTCAGCTTACGCCTCATTACCAGGTTTTCGGAATCCACAGAATCTATCTACTTTATCAAGGTCAACGTTGACGAAGCCGAGGATGTGTCTCAAGAGTACGGTATCCGAGCGATGCCTACCTTTATGCTCTTCAAGGATGGCGAGAAGGCCAACGAGGTTGTGGGAGCAGACCCTTCCAAGTTAGAGAGGCTTGTCAATGAGTACAAGAGCTAGATATCTACTAGGAATACATTCCTCGGCAGAGGGGCATGCTTATGCCTAGACTGTTGTCTGTGAATAGTGGATGGTTTGAACCTCCAGTGACACACAGACCTTGTGCTTCATCAAATCGCATCTCCACGCTCATTTCAATCACTGTGAAAGTCATCTAACCTCTCAAGGTTCACGTGGGCGAAGTCCGTTGCCAAAATCTTATAGCGCCCTCTGCCAAGCCACCAGTTGTCTCTAATTGCTATAAGAAAAAAAAAGGGGGGAAAAAGAGAAGGTGGATATCTCAATGTAGTTATTGAATTTGCATACTGCCCTTGGGTTCTCTTTGTTATAATTAGACTCAAGTTTCAGTTAATACACGATTAGCGACATGTACCCGTATTAACTACAGATTTGGAGCTTCTCGAGTCAAACAGCAATAATATTAAGTTTGCAAAACCATCATTTGCCCCTATTTATGCCCTGTCTCCGTGACCCTCAGTACCAGATTTTGGTCATGGAACACCATGTAGCTCTCCGACTTCATCGCCACTTCAGGCTCAACAAGCTGAAAATCAAAGACCCGAAGAAGCTAGCAACTTGTCAGTAAGATTAACCAAACCAATGAACGGGTTAAATACCTCGAAAATAACCTTGTTCAGCTCCATGAACGCAATGGGCTTTCCAGCGCACATCCACCGCCCATATCCAAACACAATCTCTACATCACGCTTCATCTGAGCACTGGTCTCCTTGTCGACTTCCAGATATCTCTCTGGTCGGAAGACTTGGGGGTCCGGCCCGAAGAGTGCTTCGGAGCGTAGCAAGGAAGAAGCGTTGATGCCGATGGATGTGCCAGGGGGGATATACTTCCCATGCATTGTTTCTCCGCCGGCTGGGACGTCTTTGAAGAACATGCCTGTTGTAGCTGGACGAATCCGGATGCCTTCATAGATCACTGCCTGAGAGACAATGTCAGCATGTTCGAATGGAATTCAAAGGGGGATTTACCTGAAGATAAGGAAGTTGCCGAGACTCGACGTCTGTGATTGGATTCGAAGCTCGACCTTCAGATACCGCCTCCGTGATCTCTTGTCTGAGGCGCCGATATATGTGAGGTGAAGCAACGATATAGAGCAGAATTACCCGTATAACAGTGGCAGTGGTTTCTGATCCTGCCACAAACATGAATAGAGATTCAGCCTGACACTCCTCCAGTCGTAACCCATGTCTCTTAAACGAGCCCTTTAGCCAGTCAGCGTATGATCTCCGTACCTAAGAAATGTCTCACCAGCATATCATGCTGCTCATCGGCTTCGGGAGCATATCGCTCGCGAACAATAGTATTTGCCACTTTCATCAGCGGGCCAATCCCCTTTGTATCATTCTCAGTCGGTCCAAACAGCTTCAGAAACATAGGCGAAAAGATCAAGTTCCTCAGCCATGGAATGTCTGTCGCGAGCGTCATGACCAACAAATGTTCATTGAGCGCCTTGGCAATCCCGTGAAAGTCAGAGTCGGCTTTGAGATACCCGAATTCTTGGCCAAGAGACAGATTCGATATGACATCGAGTGCAAAAAGACGTGTTACTCTTGTTCCCTCCATCGGACGATAATCTCCCTGGGTAGAGATGTATTTCTCCTTAATTAGCCGAATCAAACTGCCGACCTGTCTGTTGACTACGGCTTCGAGATTGGGAGCGTCGCGTCCACTGTAAGCGGGAGATAACTTTGCCTTGACCCGATCGTGTTGAACTGGGTCTGTTATCTGGAACATGGGGTCGTGATAAGGATTGAATTTGCCGCCGTGATACCAGTTTCCTTTGGTATATGTGTTTTTAGTACTTGAGACTTTTCGAATCAAGTCTGGGTCATCGACGAGGACCTCGTTAGGTCCAACTCTGACGAGGGGCCCATGACGTCGATTGAGGTTGACCAAGTGATCGTGCTGTGTTCCGGTGATGGTGATGTAAGCTACCCAAAGATATGAGAATTTACCGAAGATAGGACCTGGTATATGTCGGAGACGATACCAAGAGAAAACAGAAGAGAGAATGAACCAAGTAAAGAGGGCAATGATGAAATACGGAAGCCATGTAAGGCCCCTTTCAAAGAATAGTGAAACCATGATTACATACGTGCGACGGAAACAACGACAAGAAAAACAGAAAGGATCGGGAATATATAACAAAACATCATCTCAATTCCATTTTGATTTTACTATCGGGCATATGAGATGGCTGTCTTGGCCATCGCAGCTGAAAATGAACAAGACCTGATTGGTAAGTTTACGATGACTGTGTAACCCCAAATCATAGACGTGCAGCATGATTACGTGGGTTTCCTTGGTTTTAAGGCCTCAAACAAGTCACGGGATATGCGAGATGATATCAATGTCTTGAAAGAAGCAAATACATCTAGATACGGCGCTTTGCTGTCTTCAATAATTGGTGGTTGACACTGAGGGTTGCTTAACGTGCATCCCAGAGGGGGAAAGATAACTTAGGACTGATCCTAACTCATAAAAGGATTTAGGTAATATAGTGAAAATTTAGTATACCTACTAAGTTTAGCATACCTTTTACTAAGTTTATTTTATGCCTTGAAATCAAGTCCGATATTTTGTTGCTCCCTGAGGGCATCGTCGGGTTCCTAACATGGCGACTTGATCAACCAATCAGAATAGCTTGGATGGACCTTCAGATCTATCGCACGTCATCCGAGGTTTTGACTACTCAATAACGATCACTTCCTCTTCAAGAAGGTTGCTTTACATAACCGAGTAGTTTCCATAATTCATGCAACATTATCTTCCTACAGCACGACCGAAGCACATCATATCTTCATTTCGAGCTCAAGAAGAACATCCGGCAAAGGCGGGGTTGATGCGACGTTAAGATATCGAGACATATAAATTCAACATGTCCGACAGTCGCTATGGCTCTCAAGATGAGGGGGGAAAGCCTCAAGTGACAAATATGAGCGTCGCAAACTCCAACATTGTCGTAGTTGGTGGCGGTATCGTCGGTGCCTCCATCGCTTGGCATCTCTCCTCCGAGACAAACGTGACCCTCATCGCGGAAGATATCGGAGGCGTAGCCACTCCCAATTCATTCGCTTGGCTTAACGCCGCTTCGTCGGATAAGAAGTTTTACTACGACTTTCGACTTCGGTCTCTTCAGCATTGGAGAGAGATTGAGAAAGCTGTTGATAACTTACCCATTCATTGGGGAGGTACAACGAGCTGGGATAAATCGCCTGAAGAGCTTGAGGAGGAGCAAAAGAACCTGACTGCTTGGGGATATGATGTTATCCGAGTTGATAAGGCGGAAATATCGAAGCGGGAGCCTCATATTGAAGAGGCGAAACTTCCGGAATGGGGTCTTGGTTATGATCAAGAGGGAGCTCTGGAAGCTGACAAGGCGGCTGAGCTATTGATTAACCTCGCAAAAGACAACGGCGCCAAGGTTCTCGAGACTAAAGTCATAGGTTTCACCAAGACCGATGGCCATATTAGCGGCGTTACTCTGTCGTCCGGCCAAACTATCCCCGCAGACCATGTCGTCGTAGCCGCAGGTCTAGGAAGCGTCTCTCTCCTCGCATCTCAAAACATCCCCCTCCCACTCAAAAGCACAGCCGGTCTTCTCGTCAACACGAAACCCAACTCTAAAAGACATATCAACGGTGTAATCAACGCCCCCGAACTGCACATCCGCCAAACCCTCGAAGGAGCTCTGCTTTTCGGCTCAAGCTACGCCGGCGGAGATCTAGGCGATGATCCAGAAAAGACAGCCCGTGAACTCTTCGCCAAACTTCAAAAATCAGTCGTCGGGGGGGATAAGCTTGAGTTTAGTCACTACACTATTGGGCATCGCGTATTGCCAGAAGACGGACTGCCGATTCTTGGAGAGACGGGATTGGATGGCCTGAGTGTCGCTGTGATGCATTCTGGGGTTACGAATGGGGCTCTTGTAGGAAAATTGCTGAGCAGGCAGATTCTCACTGGGGAGACGGATCCTATCCTGGAGAATTTCCGACTAGATCGTTTTGCATAAATGTCTTGTCAGTCGAAGTGCGCTCGCAGAAGTTGCAGCCTGTGGTGATCATAGAATTAGTGTTCGTACTGCAGTATCTTCTCTACTACCTAGTAGGTGCGATCAGTGGTTTTGAGTGCTAAGGAACCACTTAGTGAGTGAAAATGGGGATCTCCAGTATAGCAGAGGAAAGTAAAGTGACGACTTTAGTCCTAAATGATAAAAAGATTTAGGCAATTTAGTATAAATTTATATAAACTTAAGTAACTCATATAAAATTAGGTGAGTTATATAAATTTGGGTAAGATTTAGTATTTCTTTTTGATAAATATATTCTAATGCGTTTTATTATGGTCTGCTTGCTTACTGGGGTCTACCTACCTACCTACCTATTCTGCACCGACAGCCAGTGTCATGAAGATTGCTCCTTCTCACCAAAGCAGCACATTATCATCTTCTTATTTAGTTAGAATGCTTTCGCAAACTTCGCTCTTCATCTTCATCATCATCAAAATTGCGATCGATGATTCTTCTTTTCCATCATGGCTCAGCCGTAAGTTATCAAACCCCGACTCGAGAGGTTCTTGCTGACAGAATTTGCATCAAGGGTATTCGAATTCCCATATGGTGCTCAAGGTGGACGAGAATTATGTTTGGAAGAAGGTTTTCACGGGACATTTGCATCTCAAAAGGCATTCGTCGACATTACTTTTGAAAACAACATCCCTAGCACAAAATCACATGTGATGCACGTCACCTTCATGAAGACTGCGAAAGTCAAGCAACACGGAGTGCTCAAGCTTTACGACCGGCGTTATCCTGGACGCATTCGTCAAGCTAATGGCACAGCCGCAGCCACAGCTCCTTCGGTTGCAGAAGATGCTGCGTATCGGACACTCGTGCGTCAAGGAAAAATGGATGTTTTCCCGTTAGCCCTGAAACACATCTACAAAACCGATCCCAAGACCTGCGCGAGCGACTTTCTTCACAACCACAGGTTTGGCGGTGCCAGTTTTGGCGGTGCCGAGTTCGATAGCATGGCAAGATTTGAAGCTGCTACTTGGTACGAGTGTGACCAGCACTTCAAGACCGAATTAAAGGCGTATAAAAAGCTGGAACGACTTCAAGGCTCCCGCATACCACGCCTCTATGCACATGTGCGAATTCCACATGGTGACGTTCCCCAAGCTGCTCGAGACGACGCACCATGGGACCGATTTCTTTGTGTTCATGGTCTTCTGCTAGAACACATTCCTGGCCTCCAACTCGAATACTGGCCTACACCCGACATTGCTTCAAACATGTTAAAGACAGTAGCAGAATGCGCTGCCGAAACGATATAGCAGATCAGTACATCGGGCGTTCTTCTCAAAAAGACTTGCAAAAATGTTATAGTGAAGGAGTACAACCCCCGCATCTCATTGCCCTTTATCGTCGATTTCACTGAGGCTGTGTTCAAAGAAGACTTGGACGAGCTTGAGATTAAGAAACTTCCAATAAGTCGCATGTTGTTTGCACATGTCCAAATCCTCCAGCCTGGTTTGGAACAGGCATATTGGGATAAGGCGAAGGAGAGCCGTTACCTGGACTTGTTTGCTGAAAGCTTCGGCATGATCCTTACTCAGAAAGGAATAGACCAAATTAGGGTCAAGATTCGCAATTATCAGGCCATACCTGAGGAATTCAGTCAGTGGCTGAAGGACGAGAGTGGGGGTGTACGGCCTTCATACTTAACGTGATTGAGAGGATGAAGTTGAGTTGCGAGGAACGCTGGAATCAGGTGTTGTAGTCACAGTACGAGACATATTTATTTCAACAGAGCACTGGAAAACCATTGTTTGTTGAATAGACTATCAGATCTTTTCTTTTCTGTTGTAATCTACAAATCCTGCTGACGGCCCATCCCGACTAATCATGTAACCGAACCGATTTGGCTCATTGAGCACTAGTGATGGCATGTCCTTATTGTCTTCAATCCTCACAAACTGATCCTGTTCCCTCCCCCAAAGATCCTTACCTTCTCTCACTGCAGCAGCAATTTTATCTTTGTCTCTATATTCCTCGCGATTCATCCACCGATGAGAAAAGCTCGCCATCTTGTTGAGAAATTGATCTATAGTCTGAAAACAGCTGCTGCAATGCCAGCCCGCATTGCTCAGCACGTCCCTCTCGAGGAAGCGAAATGGACGGAAGCCGCCGTCTCCGTTGCGAAGGTTGGTGGGTTTGAGGGTTTGGTGTCCTTGGTAGTATGTCGCTTGAGGGTGCTGCCACTCTGGACCGGTATGGAGGAATTGGAATGAGTAATAGTAGAACTTGGAGGAGAGTGTTAGACGGCGGGGAAAGTCGCAGTATTGGAGGACGAGGAGGGTTTGTGGACGGGGTATTTCATCGACGTCGGCTACAATGAGAACGTCTCCTTTGTTTGGGGCTCTTGGCCCGTTGAGATTGAGCAGGACTTGGTCGAAGGGGGCGTCTCTTTGCAAGTCTTCGTAGTCCCAGGCGCGATGCGGGTCGAAGTTCGATGGGAAGACTAACTCGTGATAGATTATCTTGTGATGATATCGACGGAACCTGTCCCAGTTCTCTTTGAGGATAAGGGGCTTCGAGTTGGCTTGGAATGATTTGGCTGACTCGACGATGATGAAGTAGTCGACGTAGTCGTACAATGCATCGAGGCGTATTTCAAGGAAATCCAGCTCGTCGTTTATCATGAGCATATCGTAGACTTTGCGCTCGCTTGAGGGACTCTTGGGCACAAAAGCTGAGTATCCATGGACGGAACAGAGATCATGCGCAGCCCTGGAGGCATAGAGCTCCGAAGTCTTCCGGCCATGGTGTGAAGCCGGGCTCAGAAGGTCTATCGACTGTAGCGACTCAGTAAATACTGCACGAGAGCCGCGAAGATGTCGGAACGTCAACCAGAGCAAGGAACAAAAGCCAGTGACCAGAATACCTCTAAACACAGCTTTCGGTACCATATTGACCTGATCATGAAAGATGGAGAGCGAAATGTGCCCAAGACAAGGAGGATCTGACATTTCCCTTTGCTGTTACCTAATCTGACTCAGGGCTGTTGGTCGCACACGGAAGTCGGCATTCATGGTTACATGTGATATCCTGCAGCCAACAACATCTGATTACTGTGATACGAACAGTACATTGTTGACTTGAGGGAGTTTTGATTGGTTGCTGAAAGGTGAAACAAGGTAGTACGCATGAGGGGACTTTTGTGCATCCTTTATGATGATCAACCAACAGCATAACTACGGTGTTTCTGTTACTAATGGCATATTGCACCACGAGGGCCGGAGAGACAAGAAAACTCAGGACCTTGATCCTAAATGACCCAAAGACTTAGGTAACTCAGTCTAAGCTTAGGGGACTCTTTACTAAGTTTATTTTCGCACCCTTTTCTAAAGTATTGTGTTTTCTTTCTCCACGAGGGTAGGATCTCAATTTTAGGGGATAAGAATACTCGCTCCCTTGAGGCGTGGCCTGATCCAAATAAGCGGCAATTGATGAGTCCTGCATTAAGAATGTGGGCAAATACAAGGTTGTATCATGACGGATGATCGACCGGGCATATTCCCTCTTGGCCAGCGGGAGCTAAACAACTGCCGATCCTAACCTGCCCACTACGAATCGGGGCATTTTCTACGAGTAAGCATCCATCAATGCAACAGCGTCACTCACAACAGGAGCCACGGCTACCAGTGCGCGCCCTGGAGGATCTAATCAGACATTCAAGCGAGGCCCGGGAGCCGGTCATAAAGCGCTATGGCCGGAAGGACAAAAGGACCCCGAGGTTGGTTGACACAGGTACTTTACGAGAGGTCCAATCGCCGATTACGCCGACGCAGGACCTTTTGTTATGCATAATCCTGGAGTGAGCCAGGGATAACTCACTTAGCAGGGATCTCAGCCCTGTCGCCGTTCAGCTTACCTGCGGCCCGTACTCTTTGTAGGGATGTTGGAAGAGGGGCTAATCTCGTCCGAGCAAGTTCGTTGAATTTGTGACGAAGCCCAAAAGGTCGAATTTGAGAGCGTGAGACTCATCTTAGGTAGAGTCAGCCCTCCTGTACTTGCTAAGTCCAATGTTTCGTGACTAGAAAATTATAGAGGGCGGTTGTACTAATACAATGCTAGTCAACTCAGAAGGTTCTAGGTAGAGATTGCTTTAGATCATTCTATGGACGATTAGTTGTAATCCTTAACATGGATCAAGGTAGCTCAGCTCACATATCTGCTTACTAGGACCATTCAAGGATACATCTTGTCTCTGAATATATGAGAGAATTTTGAGGCTGACATTCTATTTTCCTTTTCCAGATCATCCAAGCTAGGACGAAGTGATGTATCGATCCTATCGAAGTCTGAAATACATTCCTCTTGAGCGTTTACGCTCCTTGACTGGCATGTGTATGTCTTGAGCCATGAGTGAAGCTAAATACTTGGATATACCGCCCTGTAACATCGACATTACTTGAACCTGAAATAAAATGCTCATCGAAGGTTTCTGTGCACTTTGAAACACGAGGCATTCTAATGACAGTATACGTATCTCTACTTAACAGGGTCAAACAGATAGTCGCATGATGCTGCACTTCCACGGACCGTCGGTGCTTAGAATCTGATGTGCATCTGCTTCAGACGCACTGAGGCTTACCAACACGAATTGGCCCCCAGTATTGAACATCAGATGCTTCTGAGTGACGTCGAGAGGGGAATCCTTCCTTATTGCCATAGTCAGGAATGTCTCCGTGCATGATATGAGGATCAAGTTGAAAGATATACCTCATTTGAGTCCTTCACTTGTCAGCAACGGCATACCACCATGTGATTTCCGAGTGCCAATTATTTTCATCGCGGTGACAATCGCTCTCCTCTCAGCTATAAAAGCTCCCAGTAGTCGTAACTTTACCAGAGATCACCACAAGCTTCTCCCTCTTCAATAACCACTCCATCAAACACAACCCCTCAAAATGAAGACTGCTTTCTTCAACATCGCCGCTCTGGCCCTCACCATCTCCGGTGTCTTTGCCAACCCCGCCCCTAACGGAATGGCAGTTGACATCTCCGAGCGCGACGGTGTTCTTGAAGTCCGCGAAGTCGTAAGTCCACCTTGCATTTCCAGCAAGTAACTCAAATGTTGATGTTTAAAGCCCCGTGCCGAGGCTGGCATCCAGTGTAGAGAGTGTGTTCATCTCGGTGGTCGCTGCACCATTGGTGATGGAAGCTGCTATGCTTCTGAGCATGCTAGTTGCCGCTGGTGTGGCAATAACTGCAAGTCTCGATGTATCGGTGATGGGCAGACTTGTGAGCAGTGGTGTCTTTAGATGCCAGACAATTGGTCACATCTAGCTTTGGCCCCCATTTGCACATATGGATGAGTGGTGGAGTGAAGATAACAGTATCACGCTCTTTTAGCATGACAGATAGTTGGAAACAGGCTAGCTAGCTCAGTACACTCGCTTTATTGAAGTTATTGTCATATGTCTCATCACATTGGGTACTTTTGATCCTGACATTTGACTATGCCTGTTCTGGGTGAACGATACTGCAGACTAGGCCCCTCGAAATGCTGGTGTTGCATGATTCGCGCCTCAGCCTGATATCCTTCTGACTCTGATCAAGCTCTTTCAAGACCAGACCGAGTCCAATATCCTGCCCATCCTTTATAATAGGAACCATCTTTCCATCCCGTTTCCTGAAGCAGCCATTTACTAAAACAGCATCAACATCACGGGCCTCACTGTAAGTCACAATCGCCGCGACTGGTTCCTCCCTCGCCGATGCGCCAAATGCCAGCGATTGATCTCGGGAGAATATCACAATATCGGCCCTTTTTCCAACCCCAATAGACCCTATCTCACTCTCCATACCAACAGCCCTCGCAGCTTCAATGGTCGCTTTGTTGAATACGTCGTGACTTGTTTGATCGAATTTATCGACCTTTTGGCCTTTTTCTTTATACTTTAGAGTCTTCTGGAGACGAGAGAAAAGAAGGGCGGTCCTGGCTGCTTGCATGAGTGATGAGGAGGTGAGGCAATGACAGTCTGCGCCCAGGGAGGTGGTGAGGCCTGGTTCGAAAAGGAGATGCCAGCCCATTGAACCTTGAGCTTCTGTGGCTGGTGTGCATGCTAGAGGGACGCGATGTTTCTTAAGGATGCTGAAGTCTTCATCGTCCATGTAGTTGCCATGGGATATGATGATGGTGTAGTCGTCTTCTGGGGTCGGTAAGAGAGAGTACTTCTCTAGAGCCTTTGGTACAGAGGATCCTATTTTGTCAGAATTTGTCATATTATTGGTCCTTTTGGCTTACCGAAATTGCCGCTGTGAGATGTGATGAGCTTGATACCAGCATTCAGCGCTCGACGGAATAACTTTTCGAGTTCCTGCTGTGGCATATGATATCCATCAAACGAAACGCCAACATTGACACGACCGTTTCCAAAAGGACCTCTCTGGGCTAAATCCTCGACATGCTTGATGAATGGCTCGGAAATAAACATGGCATTCGGGACGCATGATTCGGTGTCCCATTTCCGGAGATTTAGGAATGTTTCTCCGTATGCGAATACTCCACGGATGCCAGAGTCGGAAAATGCAGACATAGCAGACTCGGCTACTCTCTATTAGTCGTGATAAATTGCTGCGATGTTCTAGACGTACCGTGCTCGGGGGATTTACAGCCGTGGCAGTGATCGAGAACGAATGTCGTTCCGGCGTCGATGGCTTCAAGACAGCCTGCCAATTGACCCCAGTAGATATCTTGAGGGGTATAATTGAAGGCTTGCAGAAGATCTAAAAGGTCAGCCACGTTATTCAACAGCTAGATATGCACTGACCATCTGAGAAGTATTCCAACCAGCAGTTGTCTGTTCCGTAGCCCTTCAGCTGCGTCTGCCAAAGGTGATGATGAGTGTTAATGAACCCAGGGCTAATGATCTTGTCGGTGCAGTCGACAACTTCAGCATGAGGTGGAGGCTTGATTGATTTTCCAATTTGTTTGACAATGCCGTCTACTATCAAGATGTCGGTGTTCTCAACGACTCGAACAGAATCATGTTCGTCATGTTGAATGGCCAAGCCATTCTGCAAAAGAATTGACTGAGGCATGTCGATCTATGATGAACTCTACAGAATAGCTTATTCATTTCCACTTCCTCCCCTTTCCTTTCCTTTTATATGCAACACAGCCACTTAACTACACTCCTCATTTTCGCCAAGGACCAAGCTGTAGGTGTAGAGTTATAGCAAACTCGGCATGTCAAAGACTGATTGTCACGAAACTGGACCTAGGGTTGCATTAGCCTTGGTCAAGCGTCGGACAACCATGTGGAGGAATATTACGAGGTTATCTGTCAGCAGATTCAGATCTTGAAACGAGACGTGCGTTGCCAGGTTCGTGTTAGTGCAGCCAAGTCGGGGTCCCGGTGCGCTGTACTTGGCGAAAGGCCGAGAATAAACACGAGTGCCGATGCACTTTTGTATGGCGTATCGGGACTTGTAGTCAGCGAGTGCCGACTTCTCTCCACTTTGCTTCCCCAGATTTCATGTCGATCAAGAAGGATTGTGATGAATTGTGGACCTGTCTCGTTCTGAAGCGTGTTGAGTGTCCATACTTTAACATGATGGTGAGAAATAAGAGGTTTGTAATCATGACCGAGGTTCTCTGGTTCGGGA
Organism: Fusarium fujikuroi IMI 58289; assembly: GCF_900079805.1. NCBI lineage: Eukaryota > Fungi > Ascomycota > Sordariomycetes > Hypocreales > Nectriaceae > Fusarium > Fusarium fujikuroi. The sequence goes on along the minus strand of NC_036628.1, from coordinate 606,371 downwards.
TGTGGGGGGTTCGGTATGGGTAGATGACTTGGTTTATAACAAGAGCGTTCTGTACGATGAAAAGATGCTTATTAGCAAGTCACTTCTACTTCCAGAAATCGATCTTATAATAAAGGCCTTCCTTCTTCTTATTGTCTTATTGTTGAAATCTTCAACATCATGATCTTTGGGGATCGCCGCATCCTCCCTGTCCCGTGTGAATGGAGTCTCATTAGCTACCTGCGCTTAGCTCTCTGTCCACTAACCCGCGATCCACTTTCACAATTTTGGTTTGCAATTGGGTCAGACAACAACAAACATCCGACAGTCAATAGAATCCTACACGCAACATCCGAGCTACAAAGAATTCAAGATTTCTCCTCAGCAGCTGGTTTGTAAAAGTGGTAATTACTATATCGATAAGCTTATTTAATTGAGTTACTTCCCGTTGCATCATCTCAAGCAATGTTACCTCATGCGTCACCATGCGCAATGCAACTCTATTCGTGCGCCGTTGAAGAGCTTCCCCGAAAGTCAAAACATAAAATCACCCTGTGAGGATTATAGTCAATCACATGACTCGAAAGAGCCATGATGCTGAGCATACATTACCTACTTGCCAGAGAAACCTCGGACTCCAAAGGAGAATGCCAAAAATGCTAGCTTGAAAGGTCTCCTGAATTTAAATTAAATCTCTTGAATGGATAACAACGTTATCCATGTCCGTTTGACAACTAAGATTGATAGCAAAGGTATTTTGGCTTATTAGGTATGCCAAGTATCGTTCAACAGCGTTTACAATGCAGTTAATTCAAGGATCAGACAAACCTTTATCCGCGAAGCTGGAGTCAAAACTGCTTGGGATACTTAGTAGAACACATGCAACCGCTTCATACGCAATAACCAGTGTTTGTCGAATTTGGAAATCATAATATGTTCTTCACTGCCCAGCAATGGCAAGGTCGCGTACCTTACCTAGGTGAGGTACTTAGGTAGATTGTCACTGATTCATGTTGCACAAGATATATGTGGGTCCCCTGCCACTGCCTCGAGCGAACTCTCTCTTAACCTGTGTTCAACCTTCCTCGCCCTTTTTCCATCATACCACGACCTCATCTCCATCATAGAATTACACACGCGATGGATCATATTCCCAACGAGATTCTGAGCCATATTCTCAGCTATCTTCTCACCGACAGAGAAAAGCGCCGTCTACGCAAAGACTCAATCTGTCACGTCTTGCCGGTTCGCCTCGTCTGTCGCCGGTGGAATGATCTAGCAACCAAACATCTCTTCCGAACAGTCACGCTCTAGCAGAGCGAGGACACAATAGAAGACGACTTTGCTTCCTGGCATCAACTTCTAGAAACAGACTCTATTAGGAATGCCATCCGACGCGTCAACATCGAAACCGCGCCGTGGGATTCTGCGTTGGAAGAGGGCAATGCCATTCTATTTTGGCCGGATTCGTGGCTTGAAAACGGCTACTGGCCTGAGTTTGCATCCGCTATCGACCGCATCCGCGACATGCCAAATCTCAACTCCATCACTTTGCGCTTCTCCCTGTTTTGCCTAACTGCAGAACGTGACGATACAGTCTTCCAAGAGCCGAAAGGAACACGCGAGAGGACACTTGAGCTTATATCAGAAGTACTGCGGAATCGTGAATCCCGTCCAGGGAGAAGTACCGTTCGAGAGCTAGTCTTGTCCAACCTTGAGGATACCCCGCTGCCAACAGATCTGACCCACAGTTTATTACGAAACATCGACCAACTACACATGCGCTTCGTTTACGAAGTTGAGGATCGCGAGAGTAACGTATTCTCAAAATATTTGCAAAAGACACTGTTGCCTTCGGTCGCCGAACGACTGGTTGAGCTGACGCTTGCCGGTTGGCTCTGGGGTGCTATCCCAGTCGAATTCAATCCTAAAGGTCTATCATTTCCACGACTCAAACGACTGAAGCTGGATAATTTCATGATTATACGACAAGATCAGTTTGACTGGGTGCTTGAGCAGCGGTCCCTAGTTGATCTTCAGCTCTACAATACCAGGATTGCGACACATTGTGTTTTACTTGCTGTAGACCAGGACGATTTTGAATACTGGGGCGTCAACCTACATGGATGGAAAGAACTGGCAAACAATCACGAAGTGAATGGTCCACCCCTTGGTTCCATTCTCAACACGCCACATTCTGGAGAACTTCGGCCCGGTTGGTACATGAGTGACTTGCGATGGTCAAACATGTTCGATCGCATCCAGCAACATTTGCCGCTGTTGAGAAATTTCACTTTCGAACATTCAGACTTCGAAGATTTCTTGGAACACTATCCAGGTAGCCCGGAGGTGTACTGTATGGGCGAGAGGTACTGGACTTACGGGGAAGGAGGCTGGTCCACGATGTGGTATAAGCCAGCAAGAGAGCATGAGTGGGAAGCAACTCCCTTTTTGGAGGACGACATGTCAGGAACCCCAGTGGGTTTATACGAGCGTACGGAAGCAGCTGATCGACGTGCATTAGAGAAGCTGATGGAAGTGACGCGCAAGCGACGTGAGGGAAAATAGTGCGCTTATGGGGGGAGATCAATCATGAGCCAAAGTGGTTAGAGGAAGAACGCTTCGGCCTTCACTGCAAGTGACGAAATGGCCAGTCTAATCCCTTCTGTGTTATCCTGAACTTAGCTCGGGGTTTTGTCACTTCGAGAGGTTCTAAGTTTGTTAGCGCCTTGAAACGTGGAACAAGTTGGGGAATTGTCATTTCCATGTACGGTATAGACTATGGTATCTAGAAAACAAAAATCACCACTCTTAAATGCTCTCATCTCTCCAAATACACCGTTCAAGAAACATGCGCCGGAACCTAAGGATGCACAAGTGAAACCAAACGAGGAAAAGCCTCCAACCAGGGTGGCCCTAGTTCCCAATTATTGAGATCACATGCAATGGCCTCAAACTCGGGGCTCACGCAAACCTGACCGCCTTGAACAGCCATCAAGGGACACCCCGGCGGCCACTTCAGCTGAAGAGACTCGAGGTATATCTTGACAGAATGTCTTGACTTGATACGTGGATTCGTACACAAAAAGTCTCGCAGGTCGGGCCAAGGGATGTAATCGATGCTCACAGGATGAGGATATGTATTCTGGACCTCGGTAGGAAGCAGCCACGGCGGTACATCCTTGAGAGTCATAGGATCAGGATGTAAGCGCCACTGCGCGAAGGATTAGTATGCAGGAGACAATAAGGCAAAGATGAACTTACTCTCATGAGACGATAGGCAAAGAAATACACCCCGAACAAAGTCTCCACACTAGCCATCTCAAAACCCTTGAGAAACGAGGTCAGAAAACATGTGACTGCATTATCCCCGTAAGAGTGAAGCGTCATGTTAGGCAGCTCAGGGTTCCTCGGCAGGGACCTAGCGTGGAGCGGATCCTTGGGAAAAGCAGCATGGGTCTCGTAGAGAATCGCGAAACTCCGATACTCGAGACAATCGGCCTGCGAGTGATGCTGCACTCCGCATCGGCAATCGACGTGCGACGGCGTGGGGAACAAACTCGACATTACCTCCGGAACCTCGGCAGGCGGGATATCGTGGTGGTCTGCCGCACATGGAGCACCTGCCGGCGCAGGTCGTCGCCCTGCGGGGAAGTCCGGGGTCTCGACGCTCGTGTCCATCTCATAAGCCTCGCCAGGGGGTTTCTGCGAAGATCTCTGCTGCAGAGCCACCAGATCAGCGCTCAGCTGCGGGAGCGTCCGGAGCTGCGCGGAAACGGTGTCGAGGTTCTTCCTGATCTGTGCAATGTCTGCTTCCATGCGCTCCATGCGCTGCTTGTGCTCCTGCCGGTTCTCCCTGTGCTTGACGCGATCTGCCAGTCGCTTCTGGCTCATCTGAGCCTCTGTGCGCACCCGTCGCTTGGACGAGCCGCTGGGTGGAGACGCAGACATGAGAGGTGAGTCGAGGTGGCTGAAATAGGGAGGTGGTCAAAAGGTCATATATTCTGGCTGTCAATATTCGAAAGGGGGATATCCACTGTTTTGAACGAGGGTTTTTGGCGATGCTTTGAGTGAGGAAAAGCTCAACGGTGAAGAAAGAAAAAAAAAGGGGAGACGCGTCCGACGTCGACCAGTTAAATAGACTTGAAACGAGGTTACGATAACCCCGTGTCGTTTACTTGGCACTGAAGATGAAAGTGTCAGAATGACACTAGGAGGTAAGGTAACTATGTCAGGTGTACATAAACACGTGTAGAGGGTAGAAAAGGGTAAACGGGCAGCAAAAAAGCGAGCGTTGAATTTCTTTGCTTTGGGTGTGCGAGTTTGGCTGCGACGGGAGGCGAAACGCGGGGTAAAGCGCCGAGATGAGCACCGGATTGTTCCCTGTTGGGTCCTAGCGGCGCAGGGGTTTGCCAGGTCTGTTGGGGAGGAACTATTGGCGTGATTGGCTGGAGCTTGTGTATGATTATCAGGAACTTGATCTTGACAGTTGACGCGTGCTCTAAGCATAAGGTTAGGCAGATTGGGTTTATCGGGTACCTACCTGGGTTATGTATGTTTTGTCGCTTTAGGGAATTTAACCGGCTGAAAGGGAGTGGTTGCTTGATGGAGGAGGTGAGGGGCTAACCCAACAAAGTAGAGATGATCTTGCATACCCTGGAGCTGCATGAGACTAGGAACTATTGCTCTATGGCAGGATGAGGCGTATGACGAAATCTAAGTGAAAGATTGTATTCATTCACTCGTGATGACAACAGTCTCATAAATAAAGGCATGTTGTAGTCTTCTATCAAGCTTTGAGTATTGTAAACTTCTACTGATACTGAAGTTGAAGAAAAGTCAAGCAATTCTGGCTTTTAAGTTCAAAAAGACTGCATTGACTACACCGAGTTTGTCAATAAGCACATAGCGTGAGACTATACCAAGTTGTGAACTCGATTTCTCAGCCCTTATTCGTCAATGGGGGCCATCGCCTTCGAACTCGGACATTCTAATATGGTTAGAGCAAAAAGAAAATAATGTCGCACCCTGCATGTTCAGTTCAGTGGGTATTTGAATTATGTCATCGAGATGAGGTTGTAGCATCTACAGGGTTTACGAGAGGGAACGGTGCTACATGTAGGAAGATGGATAATCTAGTCAATTCCGTGGCGAGGGGAAGTGAAGAGGATGCAGTATGCATTTGAAGCGCCTAAGATGATGGAACCTATGCAGAAATAATGCTACCCCCCTGGTACAACGTTTGTTACCCACAAGCATAAAAGGTTAAGACACAAGAAGTTGCTAGAGTGATTTATGAGTCCTTCGAACTCAATTACCAGAAGAAATAGTAAGAATCTCGCAAGCTATCTACCACGAAAACTTCTGTCCAGTTGCCTCCTCAGAGAAAGCCCACAGCTTCTTAGCCTCACTGCTCGAAACAGCCAACGGCATCGCTTCAGTACTGATTTGACAGTCAGCAAGAAACGCCCCATAATTCTCACTTCCTTCATGAGTCTCCCCAACACCATTCGCAAGCTTGGGATCCAAAGCTGCAACAAGACTAGTCGAAGCTCCAGCTTCTACCGACTTGGTAGTAAAGAACCCCACCGACCCCATCTTCTTAATAGCCTCCAACGTCTCTTTCGGAAAGTTTCTTCCCAGTTCAGTCGTCCTGATGACACCAGGGTGAACAGAAAGAGTGAGAATACCGTGCTTTTCAAAGAGACGCTTGTTAGCCTCAATGCCGAAAAGGACGTTGGCGACTTTGCTGCGGTTGTAGCCATCGAGCGGAACATAGGCAGTTTCTTCAGTATTTTCGTATCCCCAGAGTTTGAAGAACTCGTAATTTGGCTGCTCCTCCTGAGGGAGGTCTTTATTCTTCTTATCAAAGTTCATGTCGCTCCAGCGCATGTTTGACTTTGTAGGCGAACCGGAGGTGACATTGACGATACGAACGGAACCATTTGGTTTGTTTTCGGATGCTTTGATGAGTTTGGGCATCAGGAGGCAGCTAAGTAGCCAATGACCGATGTGGTTGGTTGCAAGATGCATTTCAATGCCATCCTTGGAGAGAGTGCGCTCTTGAACGGCCATGACGCCGGCGCTGTTGATGATAAAGTCAATAGCAGGAATATCGGACCAAGAAAGGACTTCTTTGGCTGCGTTGCGCACGGATTCTTGACTTGAGAGGTCGACCTCCAAGAATCGGTAGTCTACATCTGGGAACTCGGCTTTGAGTTCATTGATGCTCTCCTTTGCCTTGGAAGGGCTGCGGCCGGCGAGGATGATATGGGCCGGAGATTGAGTGGACTTACGATGGTAAGTATGTGGAATATCCCCAGGAGGGGAGAACTTACAAAAGCCTGCGCGGTTGCAAAGCCAATACCCCCACGGTTGACTCCGGTGATGAGGACAGTTTTGCCACGGAGACCGGTAGAAAACGCTTTGGCAACTTCAATAGCTTCGGTATTAGCTCCAAAGTCTGTGTGTGTGGTTGATGCCATGGTAATAGATGAGAACGTGTCTTGCAATGTAGAAGTAATAATCTGAGTATGATGTGGATGTCTATAGAGGTGACTGATGTCTGTATTGTCTGGGTGCGATCATCATCTGTATATATACCCAAAGAACTCTTACTTGAGCGTCTGAATATTCGCAAAACATCGAAGCCTTACTCTCAAATCATCCAATACAAGACTTGCTACCCGATTCGGAAGCCATCTCAAGATGTTAAATGGAGATCCTGGCGCCACTATAGTCTCGCTTGAGCCAATGAGAGATTTGCTACCATATTCGGTTAGAGGTCTTCGGCACATTTCAGAGACCTCATTGGCTGGTTATCTTCCCAGGAGTGAAACTTAAGCGGAGTTAACGGATTTCTTTCATTTGGCCTTTAACTCCATGAAGTGAGTGATTACACGTCCATCAAGCGGACTTGATCCCATAGCTTCCGGATTGGTTCATCATGGATAGCATCCATCCACGGAAACTTCGCTAAACATCCCTTCACTTGCTCCCAAGCCATAATGCCAAGCAATGAAGCTTGCTCTCGAAGTGCCTCAACAAACCACTCACGACCATCCGGAAGTGAAACTGAAATCCCTCCCAAGCTGAGAAGCCAGAACTTGACCTCATCCTCATGCTCGCTCAATTTGGACTCAATGGCTTCCTTCACAAGAGCCATGATAAGTCCCCGTCGAGTAATGCGAAACTGCGTATTATTGAAGTGAATTGATATCATAAAGAGGCATAACCCGATATGATAAGTAGACTGAGCATCCTGCATGAGCCTAGACTCATAAATCGTACGAAATTGGAGCAGTCGATAGCAGATTGATACCAAGACTTCTTGAAACTCAAGGAGATCGAGGGGTTTCTCATCTTGGTGTTTGTTGAGCAGTCTGCACAAGCCCATGGTGTCAGAGAATGCTTCTTGGATGATTGGGCCAAGTCGGTTGGAGTATGCATCTGAGTCTGGCTGTAAATTGAATCCCTTGTATGCCAAGCTGCGTTTTACGTGATATATATGGTCTCGATGAAACAGCGGGTGTCCGCCTTGTTGCATGGCAAAGAGAATATCAGTCCTTTAGACATCAGCAACTAGCCATTCAAAATTGACAACATATCAACCCACCGGCAAATCTTGACAGTAATCACAGAATCTCCAATATTCTCTAGCCCGCCACGAAGGTCCACTATCCTCTTTAAACCAGCCATATGTGTCTCAGCAGCCGCGTAATGCTCTGCTGCCTGCTCTTGATTGATAAGAGCCATGATTATCGACATTGTATGATCCGATAGCGCTTCTTTGCTATTCAATCTCACCTTGAGCTGGTCAAGAGTCTGAGATATACAGCTTAGCGAATTGGTGCAGTTGTAGCCTATGCCTAGATATATCTCGTTTGACGCTTGGATAAGCGCCAGAGAGCAGTCGTAGGCTTTGATCATTAGCTAGGTGTGGCATTTCTAGGGGCGTATTACTTGCATGATTTATCGCGAAACATAATCTCGAGCCATTTGACCTTGTCCTTCTCGACAGAGAAGCCCAACTGAACTGGATAGACGTGCCCGACTGTCACGTTGAAGACTAGTTTATCAGCACAACTCGCCAATTTTGATGAACATTAACTCACAGTCATCTATCGCTTTCCCAGCAACTTTCGTGACCGGTACTGGAAACGGGAAGCTGAAGAATTGAGTCGCGAGTGGTCTGGGAATTCTTTCCATTGGCCGATACTGAACAATTTGGCTCGTCCGCGATGGTCGATGAAATGTTTTGCCTGCATTTTTGCCCTTCATTACATGTCGTCGCATGAGCTTTTTCGAAGTTTTGTCGGCATTTAAGCCGTCTACGAAAAAGAAGTTTTGCTCCATCTGAGCATTTGGTGGTTGCAGGAGTGAGATTTTATGATGTCAACGTAAGCAAACTCCGTTTCGGTATAGGCGACCGCTTGATGTGCCCGTTCAATACAGCCTTGAATTCCGGTATCATGAGTACCTATGTAAAACAAATCAGCGCCTCCAAGTTTAAGATGGGGAAATTCACAATTAATCATAGACCAATTTCAGCTCATAATTCGTCTTCTCATTTTATCTACTCTACATAAACTCGCTCATCTCTCATAATACAGACTTTTACAGTTATACATCCTAAACGGAAACAGATCCGCAAGGACCGCCAGCATGGCTATGTCCGCTAGATCGCTTCAGAACAGAAGCAACCTCAGCATCCCATCGTCGAGTGTTGTGGGTAACCTTAGGCAGGCTCTTCCAGGTCTTGGCGTAGCGAGCAACAGAGTTAGCGATAGCCTGGGTGTTGACGAGGAAAGCTTCCTTGTTGAGGTTGTTGATATCGTCGCCAATCTTGTGGTAGTTGATATCGTAAGCGACACCAGCCTCACCACCGAACTTCTTGGCCTCCTCCTCGGTCTTGAGCTGCTCGGCGCCGGTGAAGAGACCGCCGGAGGGAATGCCGTTCTCGATGAAAGCGGCGTAGTCGGAGCGGCCGCTGAACTCGGAGGGAACGTAGCCGAGACGCTTGGTCTTGAAGAAGCGCTCAAAGTCCTTCTCGATGGCGTCAGAACCAGCGGGACCGGTGAGGTTGAAGGCGCTTCCATCACCGTCGTAGATACCGTAGACGTAGTTGGGGCTGGCAATCTGAGAATTGTGAGTATTTGATTTTATTAAAAGACTTTTGGGTCCTTACCATATCGAAGTTGAGGTAGGCTCGGATCTTGGCGACTTCAGCGTCAGACCCATTGATGCTCTTCATGTAAGCATATGAGCCGAGAAGACCGAATTCCTCAGCACTCCAGAAACCGAAGCGGACGGCGTTCTTGACGCGGTACTTGGTAAGAGCCTGGGCAACCTTTAGGATACCAATGATACCGGAACCATCATCGCTAGAGTCTGTTAGCATTGAGGAATTTCAAAGACATGCTGGGGACTTACTTGATACCGGGACCAGCAGCAACGGAGTCAGAGTGGCCTCCAACAACGAGAACGTTGTCGTGGTCACCCTCCTTGGTCTCAGCAATGACGTTGAAGGTAACGCGGTTCTCAACGGTAGCATCAACCTTGAGGTCAACAGTGACCTCACCAGCCTTGGTCTTGGCAAGGATAGCCTGACCATCCTCCTGGCTGATACCAACAATGGGAGCGAACTCGCCAAAGGGCTCACCAAGAGTACCAGCCAACTCGCCAGGAACGTTGTTGTAGACAATGACAGCAGCAGCTCCGGCAGTCTTACCGTTGGAAGACTTCTGAGCAAAGGGGCACTCTCCTCGAAGAACGAGAACAACGTTACCCTCAGACTCAGCAGGGAAATCGCTGGCCTCACAGCCAAGGTTCTCAGCAACGACAAGAGGACCAGAAGCCTCACCAGCGGGGGTGTAAGTCATGATGGCAGCAGTGATATCATCGCCGTCAACCTTGAGAGAGGCAGTACCGGCAGAGTACAGCTCAGTGAAGGGCTGCTTCTTGACATTGTAGTAGCCAGTCGCCTTGAGGGTCTTGTAGAGCCAGTCGACAGTGGCGTTGTGACCAGCTCCACCAAAGACACGGGTGTTGCCGTTGGCCGTGGCGATGTCCTGGAGCTTCTGGGCACCGGCCATGAGGTCCTTGATGTTGATGTCCTTCTGGAGCTTGAGCTCGTTGACGAGGGGCTTCTTGGTGGCGCTGGCCGCCAGGGCGAAGAGGGGGAGGGAGAGGGTGGTGAATCTCATCTTGACTTGACTGGACTGGACTGAGCTGCAAAGAGAGGGATGAGGAGTGAGGAAGGGGATTTCTGAGGGTGGAAATAGTTGATATTTATATGTTGTCGATCGTACGGAATTAAGTTGTATTGTAATCTACTCGTCACAAACCCATACCATTTCGTGATAGCACAACATGCTGCACGGCACTTCTGAATAGCCACGGAAAATGTCCCACGAACCAATGACCCTCTCACGGCCGCGGAATCCAAATCAGGCAGTTCCAGGGATGTCTCCGGCGATCGAATCTTGGCGTCGTGTTTGCTTCCCCGCAGGAACTGCCTCTTCCAGGAACTAGCGCCGACTCGGATCCCACGTCGCCTGGAACTTTTGGAGTATTCGCCAATCCGACCTATGTTGATAACGGCAGGTCGCAGGGATCATCAACGGCTTGGCAAGATAGGCCAATGGTGGTCACGAGAGATAGAGTACTGACTAGCGCAGTGATAGAGTTGGCGCTGGGCATTAAGCATCTTTCTACGCTTATTCGTCGCATCGACAGGGATCTGAGATAGAGAGATGGGTGTTTATCAGCCACCGCGAAATGACATGATGATCTTTTCTCGGCTCCATCCAAGCATTCCCCTCTTTCTTGACCCTCGGCGGACTTTTGTAAACGCTTGCAAAAAAAAGCCTGTTTGGTCAAGTCTTGGGACTCACCGGTTCTTTTGCCATTAGCATGGGTCATCGAGATAAGAAACCTTGTCGTCAATTGAGTTGTGCCACAGACTAGTGTATTTCCGAATTAGTAGTGTTTATCCGAGTGTGGCTGGTTACGATGACGATCTGCACTGTTGTGAGATGAGGATTCTTTCACGATGCAGTGTTGCAGTGCGTTGGAGGATGGATCAATGCGCTTTGAGGAATGATCTACCGGTTCGTTGAGGCAAGATGTAGTGTAACCCAGCCTTGTGAGGCGAATGGGCTTTGTGGATGCAGACTTGCGGGATTGTGCACTAGATGGGAGAAGATCTGGCTGTACCCTGTAGTTCAACGCATGTCAGAGCAGTCGAGGATGTTGCGGTTTACCGGCGCAACGGGTGGCTATCCGTAGTATGGTTTCATTGCAGCGCGGAAGGGCTACGGTCCTCCTGTCATCCAGGCTTTAGGTGTGTCCTTATGGACATGTGTAGGTTTGAGTTTCTGTCCCAAAAGCTTGATAACTAGGATGAGAACATGCAGAACCAAATATGCATTTCTCAGCCAGAGTCTTTTGTACCTGGTCGCTACGCCAGCAATACCTCTTCAACGCAAGAGCCAGGGGTGAGTAACCATGTATTGTCAAAGCATTAACATCCACTCCGCGCTCCAGCAAAATCGGGCATAAACTCAAGGTATTTCCCTTTATTACGTGGAGCATTGTTTCCCTATATATATTCAAGACCGTAACATCGGCTCCCCTTTTAATCAGCAGTTCCGCTCCAGCCAGTGCCTCGCACTTGAGAAACAGAAATAGTGCAGTATTTCCCTCGACATCTCGCGCATCGATGTCGACTTCCTGGTCAAGCAGTAGCTCAGCTATGTCTGCTGAAAGATACGGATAACTGAATTCTCCGTAAATATTGCTACGGGTAATGACATCGTGTAATGCTGTGGATCCTTTTTTATCTTGAGCGTTGGCATCACATCCATGATCTACCAGCAGAGACACGAGGTCAACAGTTGCCCTGGAGATGTGGTGGCAGGCTGCTAGTTGAAAGGGGGGTTTTCCTTCATTATCCTTCGCGTTAACATCGGCTCCATTCACGAGTAGTAGCGCTGCGACTTTGACGCTAGATCGAGAACAAGCATTATGAAGTGGACTCGAGCCCTGTTCATCTCTGCCATTTACATCAAGGCCATTTTCGATTAGAATCTCGATTGTTTAGATAATTTTCGAGCCATATTCCGTGGCTATATGCAGAGCAGTCCTTTTGTCGTTGGTGAGGGCAAAAATATTGGCTCCGGCTCGCAGTAGGGTCCGCATCGCCTCCGGAGATCCAGTTTGCGATACTCTATGGAGTGGTGTCCAGCCAAGAAAATCTCTTGCATTTACATCAGCCCCAGCAGACAGAAGGGCACTGATGATGTCTTTGTTACGGGCAGAATGCAAAGGGGTACCTTCGATCGTGTCCTTGTCGACCGCATGCCCGAGATTCAGTAGCCTTTCCACAACAGTAATACATTCCCTTTGAACAGCTAGGTGGAGGGGAGTCGCGCCATATTCTTTAAAACAGTCGTAGTTAATTCCATGATCTAGGAACATATGTGCTATGGAGCAGTCGCTTTCTGCTGCACAGCTCAAGGCATTATCGAATAGACTAGCCACTGATAACTCAATGGTAGATCTCGTTTTGCTCTTGTAATCCAGTAATAATTTAACGATAGACCATGATCATTGCTTATTGCACGAAGGAGTGTCTCATCCAGATTTATGTCAACGCCTGCTTTAATAAGCTGCTCAACTATGGTTACAGTTCCAATTGAAACCGCGACCTCGATAGGTGGAAGGAGTTCCGTTTTTTCATCTACGTCTCTGTATTGCAAATACCTTTCCCCAGCTTCTTTCAGCAGAGACTGGAGGATGATTCTATGATCTCCGAGCAAGATCTCATGCAATTGAGACACAGTGTCAATGAAGTAGGGATGGTGTTCTTCTCTTATAAGAACGGAAAAGTCCTTTAGGACTTGGTGACTCTGGACTTCAGATGCAGCCCGGAGTGTATCATATTCCTTAGTATGAGCATGATTCACCAACGCATCAAGAAGAGCTGTCAGAGCTTTCTGATGACAACCTGCCAATGCCTTCACAAAAGCTTTCTTCATGTATATAGCAAGCCCGAATTCCTGAGCAAGGTCAACTACTTTATCAAGGCCAGATGTATTGTCGAGTACCATCCGCACAATATTTTCGTTGCCCGACTTTGCTGCAAGAACAATAGCATTGTCCTGGAAATGACAAGTCTCTATTTACTTGCGCGGCATGTCAGCACCATCAAAATACCATAGAGAGTCGATCTCTACCTCCGCACCTTCGGAGAGGAGGAGCCTGGCAATTTCAACACGCCCAGACTCACACGCCTTCGAGAGGGCCGCAGATTTGCATCTGCGGTATGGGTTAGTAGCCAGGAGCCGTCTAACAAGCTCAACTGTCCTGTGAGAGGCTGCACTTTCGAGTAATTCAACGGTGACACGCCTAACTTTGCAAGCCTTGTCTCTGAGGATTTCAACTATCTTGTTATGGCCATTCGCAAGAGCTAGTTTAACAGAATCTTGAAGCCCGACATGAGCTCCAGCCTTGAGTAGATCTTCTACGATCTCCAGATGGCCATGTTCAGCTGCAGCACTCAAAGCAGCCATCCAGTCATTGGCCCTATCCCATCTGTTTACATTGGCTCCGGCTTGGATTAGAGCTTTTACTAGATTTCTGAGGCCCACCTGTGACGCATTGTTGACTGCCGGGCCGTATGAAGGGTGTGATGCATCAGGGCTAACACCATGTCTGATGAGTATTTCGGCCAGCTCCGGATCTTTGTTGCGGATTGCTATGACTAGATAGGCTTCTTTTTCGTCGTCCCGGGCCTTGAAATGTGGGCTTCTCAACATGTATTTGACGGTTTCTTGCAGTCCACTCTTGCAAGCGTGATGAAAACCCTGGATTCCCATGGGGACAGGCACCTTCTGATATGGTGTGATGATGTGCAGGAAAAGTACTCCATTGTCTTCTTTCAGAACTCTCACACCAAAAAAAGTTCGATGCAAAGATCCGGTAGCTCCTGGAGATATTCTCTGAGTCCAGCAAAAAGTCGCCTATCATTTCAGCAATTTGCTTGTGAGACTGTGCCCTCTTTCCAAATCGAGGCCAGATGTCTACCGCACGAGCCGCAAGGGGAAATTCAGCGCACATACGATAGAATGGGCCATTGATATCTTTCAAGTAAGTGAGTGAAGTTTGGGTGATAGCAATCGCAGAATTCAATGGGCAGAAAGTGCTGCATTGTCTTAGATACTCCTTGACAGAAAAGTGAGTGAGATGTACTTCTTTGCATGTAATTTCCTCGAATTCCTCCCATATGACCTCTACTATGGAGATCATACTGGGACAATACTTTTCAATATCGGAGAAGTTGAAAAGCCTATTTTCAGGATCAAACCTGAGTCGATCTTGTTTAGGTGTTGATCGTGTCGCTAGAACCTCGACAGCCTCAGGGGGGCTCAAAGGATGCTCGCAATTCAATATGAAATTTAACAGGCGAAGTGAGCCCTTTTTATACTGAGGAGGTATATTTTCCAGCATTAGATCGTAGGTCTCGCTCAGGGTAGGTGGTAAGGACACAAGAGCCTCGCGGACATCATTCGGAGTCAGACAAGCTTCAAGAGAATCCATCTGACAAGCTGCCCAGCGAAACCTGAACAAACTGTTAGCGCGTCCATGTCAAATATTGTCTTCCGAATATACTGTAGAACATACATTCCATCTTCTTCGTCTCCGACTTTAGTACAAATTTCATTCCGTAGCTCTTTGCTCAAACTCTTCCTTGTGAATTTTGGATTCGTATCAAGGATTGACCGAACGTAGGACTTTATGTGGTTGTTGACGGCGGTCGTATCCAAACTCAGACAGTTGTCTTCACCAAATAAATCAACGATCTGATGTTGAAAGTCGTCTTCAGGCCTAGCCGTCAGTAGGAATTGCACATTTTCTTCTGCGAGTCGGCTTAGCCATGTGAGAAGGGAGTCTTTCGATTTACACTCATCCAAGGCGTCGATCAAAATGAACACACGACCAATAGTATCTAGCATAGACTTGATGCATGATTCTAAATGCGACTCATCTGGATCTCTTGAACCATTTTCACAGGATGTAAATAGCTCATAGAGCATTGCTAGTGCGGCTTCGCCTCCACATTGACAGAGTTGAAACGCTAGCGACCGGAGGAGGCCATAGAGAGATTGTTTCTCAACATCGTTGAAGTCGAAGTAGTATGTTAGGGTAGGAATGCCACTTGCATCATTGAGATAATCAAAAATTCGAGAGCTTAGCACTGTTTTGCCACAACCAGCCAACCCGTGGAGCCAGAGATGTTTCCGTGTGCCAGCCTTGAACTCCTCGGAAATCGGACTGTGGATGAACCAGAGTCCAGAACCAGCATGACGGCGCTTCTTGGCTTTGACGACATTTGTCGAGTACCTCGGAGGATTGAGCCAGCGTTCTATGTCCAAGCGTCGCTTTTCACTCTGAATGGAATTTACGGTCTCACTGGTGCCTTTCACACTCGCAGTAATGCTTTGCAGACTCTCATTGACTATGTAGATATTTAGTGCCTCCTATACCCTAATCTCCCATGTTTACTCACTCTCACTCTCACCAAGTACCTTCCCAAGAGGCTTCTCATGTTGTATTTCGGTTGGCACAATCTTCTGAAGCAACTCCTTCGCATATGCTGCAGCAGTCATTGCTGCAAAACCTTGCCATTCCTAGTTCTTGTGAGAGTCGGCATAGTCGCAGATCCCACGGATAATCAGACAGGGGAAGTGGTTCATCAAGCCGGCTGCTTCCATCTCAAAGCACAATACTCCCTCCTCCCTGGCTAACTTATCCCGGATAGTTGCGTCCTTCATGAGCTTGTCGGAGCTGGCAATGAGACCATAATGAATCATTGGGTCATCTTCATCATCGCCTCGGCCCTCTCTGGAGATGACGTTTTCCTCGCCACAGTTGTCTTTACATGCTGTAGACTTTGGAGATTCGCTATGAATGTGGCTGGATTCATAGAGCCTGTCTGTCGCTGCTAAGGGGCGACCATACCGTTTCCTGAGGCGAGGTCTTTTGCTGAGTGCTTTTTCGATTCTTTCCTTCAGTTCATGGCCTTGACCTTCATAATTCGCTTCTAGTGCCCCCCACAGCGGTCAACAGAAATTGGGGTGGTTGGTTCAATGACCCAGTCAACTGGAACTCTTGTTGCTGTATTGTCTTACCGCGGTTATGATGAAGGACTCGCCCTTTCGCTCCCGGAGGGACGCTAACAACGACATCTCCAAGACGGATATCATGCTCGGGGCGCGGAGCACCGCCACCAATACCGACCATAAGTCCAACCCGAATATTGGGAAAGGTTCTCAACATGTCTCTGGCTACAGACGCAGCTGGGGCTATGCCGTATTCGGCTCTGGGTAAAGATGCTACGACAACGTCATGCTTCCCCATTCTCCCGAAGGAATAGCTGTTGTTATCTCCGGGAGCTTGTGCGTCTAGAGTCACTTCGTACTCTTCATCAAAAAGCTTTTTGCCGCAACTAGCTCTGTTGTCAAGGTGCAGATCCACCCAACAGTGTAGGTTGAAGGGTCCGCCATTTTGTTGTCTGTTCTCAGAGGGTTGACTTTGTTTAGTCTTGGCTATGAGGTTTTAAAAATAGCTTGAGTTCTTCTAGATGATGAGAGGAAGGGGGCTTATATAGTCCATTTTGAGCTCTGGAAGGTTCTCTGCTTGTTCAAGCAGCACCAGCATGCAAGGCAGCATACAAACATGGGATAAGAGATGGCTGTGTTTGAAGCTTTTTTCAAACGAAGCAACGAAGAAAGCAGTTTCTCCTACTAATTAGGTAACAGCCATCACTACATGATGAAAAGGTAGGATACCCCGACAGCTCTTAAGCTATCTGGTAAAGCTTAGACTGTCACCGATATATCATCCCGTTGAACACTTGAGACAATAAGTGAAGGCTACATGAGAAGAAAAGGCCTTCTCCTCGTATTAACCAGGCTGATATCTAGCATATAAACCGAGTATATGCTCTAATTCTAAAGTTTTATAATTGACACCAGCTACAATCGGTTTGTTGAAGCACATTCACGTATCGGGGCACCTTAAGCGAGCCTCTTGTCGGTTAGTAGAATAACCTCAACGCGTAAGGCAACAGCAAACCGTAGCATCTGATAACAATCCAATCTTGTCACTTTCACCAATGTCCAACATGGAAGCTGAACACACAATTGCCGATAGTAATACCAGGCTCCCAATCGAGATCATTTTGTTGATAGTTGAGAACCTGATCCCTCAGTATGATGGGTCGCGACCAATCCTCCCCGCATCACATCCTATCACGAAAACACTCGTGGCTTTAACCAGGGCGTGCAAAGCAATACATCCCACTGCTAGCAAACTCATTTGGCAAAACTGTCTCTACATCGATAGAAAGTCAAAGCTCCGCAGGTTCAGACGTTACATCTCGCAAAAGAGCCCAATCACCGGGCGTTCACCATGTGAAGCCTATGGCTCAGCCAAACTATATCTCAGCCCATTACATTACAAGTTTGACACTGCCTCTACTTATGGGGCTATCGCTCCGTCTGTACGTCGTGGTAAGGAGAAACCTGGTCGTATGAGCGACGGCTCGGACAGTGACATGGAAACTGATCAGAGCGATGAATGGGCTGATGGGTCACAAACTGGGAGTCATCGCGCACCTCGTTCAAGATCCCCTGTGGATGATGGATATTCTGAATACTCAACTCACAATTGGAGAGACGCGCCAATGCAGGACCTCCGAACGATCCACATTCTCAAAGACGTTCTCGTCACTCTTGCACCAGTCCTCAAGACCATCATCGTCGATATGCCCTTGAGAGATTTAAGTCCTACACAAAATGGAGACATCTTGGAGCCACTCAGACAAGGATTCGAGGCTCTGGTCAATATCGAAGAACTTATCAGCGTGAAAGACGAATTATACGTGGATACGGATACTGAAGTTATACAACCCCATGTCTTTATCAAATGGCCGAAACTGCGGCGTTTATGTCTGTACAACGTCATGGCTGCGGATACATTCTTCGAGGATATGGCGTCGTGTCCACAGTTAGATACGGCTGTTTTCGTGCGGCCTGACCTCGCCGATGATGTCAAAGGGGAATGGGCGGCGGCGTGGGCCAAAATCAACCGCCAGGACACGAAGGATGACGGTCCGGTGTATCAAGGGCCCAAAATCTCAATGGCTTTCTGCGACTGGCCACCCTACCTATATGACTTCAGTAGCAAGATACCTCACTGGCAAGAAGTAGACCCCGACAACAAAATCATTGTCTCAACTGTGGCTACGCATCAAAGATATGATAGAAGATCAAGGAGAAGGGGTCCGATCGCCTCATGCCAGGATTGGATCAGGGATCACGCTTTACGTGGTACGATTTGGAGTGAAGTTGAGACCAAGTGCCAGCCTGTGACTCCGCCAATAATGTTTGAGGGTCAGGTTGAGGACGACGACGATGAATGGGTTGATGACGACGATGGCGAGGACTGGAGTGACGATAATTCCGATTTATGGTGATAAATCCACGACTGACTTGAAGAAATTCGGCAGACTTTAACTGCTTCAAGCTCACTCTGCTTGTCAAAGTGACACGCAAAAACCCTGTCAATCTCTCAGTATCTCTCAATACTACGTGCTCACTGGGGCTTGTCCTTGGCCTCATCAACCTGCAACTCAAAGAAACTCTCAATCAAGCTCAACGTGATCATAGCACTCGAGAAAAGAAGTGAAACCTCATCACCAAACTTGACATCCTCCAATGGATCCCTCACCAACTTCGCATCCCGATCAGCATCCAGCTGTCTCTTGGGCATCTCCTCCGGCAACGGGTGGAACGGAAGGCCAGACGGTAGCTTCTGCGGCTCTTGGGGCTTATCGCCTGGGAATCCTCCAGAGACATCGCCGCCTTCTTTGGGAGTATCTGGCTCTTTACTCAAGAGCTCAATGGCTTTTTTATAGGCTGCGTTGTCGGGGTCTTGCTTTTGAAGGCCTTCAAACATGAGATATACTGCGCGAATGACGCTCTCGAGGGCGCCGACAATCCACGCGTGGTGAGAAGAGGAGGCCTCGCCGATGAGATACAGCTGACCGTAGGCGTTGGGCTTGATGATCTCTGACCACATGTTGGAGAATTGACTTGGTCCAAAGTATGCGAAAGCGCCAGACATGTTCTCGTCTCTGTACCAATCGTATGCATGATGGTCCCGGTACTGATCCTTGAGGAGAGCGAGAAGCTGATCGTACGTGTAGTCGCTCTGCTTTGAGTGCAACTGCGCAAGATCATGAAGAAGCACAGAGAGGAGCTGTTCTTCATTCTTGGGCGTCTGGGGTGAGATCAGAGATCCAATGCGCTGCGCATCCTGGCCCCAGGTATAAGAGCAGAGAAGAACGGCAGGCTTGTTGGGATCCCAATCCTGGCCTTCGTTGGACTCAATGTTGTACGACGGATACACGCAAGCCCGAAGAGGAAGATCAGTGTGCGCAATGCCTCCCTTCTTGATGTTGAACGGAGGTTTCTGCCACCACGCAGTCTCAAACTTGATACCAACCTTGCACGAAGCACCATATCCCAAAGCCCGAATGGCCTGCTTGGTGCCCCAGAGAAGATCCGCGTCCTTGAGATCCATCCTCTGAAGAGCACCAAGCGTCGTACTATTGAACACAGCAAAGTACTCCTTTTCCTTGACAACCTGGTTCTTGTTGATGCGGAGTTTCATCGACGTGAAGTCCTCGGGTTTGCGTTTCTTGCGCTCTTCGACTTGCGCATCTATGGCGACAACTTGGCTGTTGTACTGGACGGGCTGCTTGATCATTCTCGCCATACGATGCGCGATGGTCTGGGCACCTCCATCGATACACCACCAGTAATTAGTGGGCTGGCCGTCGATTGATTTGGGGGTTGCGAAGTCGAGTTCTTCAAGAACACATTCCGTGAGGGATTGGTCGTACCAGCCAGTGCCACTGAGAAGTGTCAGTAAAGATGCCAGGGAACCATGCATTCTACTCACTATGTGGCAGACTCGAGCCACTCAATGGTGTTGTAGTTGTATCCCGGCCCCTCGGGAATGAGACCAGAATTGTCTTTGGGTTTGCCCTCCCTCTTCTTCCTATCGCCATCTCCCCTACCACGACGTCAGTCTGCTACAAAGGTGCACTGGTGCACTGGGTACTCACGAAGAGAGGAACTGGCGAGTGCTAAGCTTATCAGCCTCCATCAGAAGGGCCCAAAGCTTGGTTGTCTCCGGTCCCTTTTCATCATTCTCTTCAACGGCTTTCTTGAACTTCTCTGCAGCCACCTTGATGAAGTCTTCCAACGCCTCACTGACTAGGTCTGAAGGGTTCACTTGGAGTAGGCTATGTTATTGTTAGCGACCTGTCATGAATGGAGGAAGGAGACGCACTGAACGGGGATCTTGGCTTTATCAGGAAGACCCTCGTTGATCTTGAATGGGTCATTCGCTTCAGCCGTCCAGACGTTCCCGACGCCGGAAACATCATTGAAGTATGTTGGGCAGACATTGTCCTCATCTCCGATGTATTATGGGATTAATCCGCCTTTTCCTGGCTTGAGGCCGATGTAATTGAACAGCTGGAAGGTTCTGCAGCGTTTGAGCGATCGCAACGACAACGATTCTTGGGAGACGTACCTCTTCATGATGGTGTTGTTGGGGAATCGCACAGCTCCAACATCATAGTAATCATGCTCGCCATGCGAAAATCGATGCGTATACAACCTTCCTCCCAGCCTATTCATCTTCGCAGCCTCTATAATGTCGTACTCAATCTTCAATCCCTCCTTTTGGCACTGCTCGTTCAGCCAGTCAAATACCATGGCAGTGAAAAGTCCAGCGACACCAGCGCCGATGATACCAATCTCAAGATGGTTGGACTTTCTGGGGACGAAGCCAACACCAGTGAGCTTCTGGGTCTTGTCAAGAATCTTACTGACACCTTCGTCTTCATGAACTTTCTTTGGGAAAAGCTCGGGATGCTCTTGTTGAGCTTGGATCACACGCTTGGCAGCGGCTTGGACATCGTCTTCGAAGCCTTTCTGAGCGACGTGCCGTGCCCACATGTGCTTGAAGGCACGGGTATGGAGGTGGTGTTCTTCAGCTGGGAGAGACATGATGAAGACAAACTAGCAGTCACAGATAATGGCTTTTTCCTTTGACAAGGACAGACCTGTTTGCCGGGGACTTGTACTCTATTTATGCAGAACCTATTGCTAGCTAGTCTGGCCATGGAGGTTCCCATCCGGAAAGCTCCATCACAACACCAACACAGTGGCTAGCTGAGACAAGCAATGTGATAAGAAACGATAAACCGACTCTTGTAGTGAACCCCGCTTCATCTAAGACTTTCATCACATACCGGTGAACTTTCCTCGCAGATAACTGCGTTTTCTTACAGACGAAACTATCGATGCGTTCCATTCAAGCCTAGAACACCAGATCTCACGGGCCGTAGCCGTTCCTAGCGGCATCAATACGAACCAAAGGCCCTCCAGCTCTCGGAATAATTGGATGCTGTCCAAATGTGGCTGGCTGGATTGAGACTATTGGCGACTAACGACTAATACGGCTATCATGTCTTATGATGGAGTTAGTGATGATGATGCTTCGTCTGAGGTGCATTAGACTGCTGAGGCTGAGAGTTGAGGGGACGCCTATCCTGTTGAAACGTGTAGATACTGTGCGTCTAGGGCTTTTATGAGATTCTGTGATTGTTGCGAATTTGGAGTATGGTCAGCAATAACACACCTGTACGTTGGAATGGTGTTCAGTTCACCACACTTTCAGCTCAGCAGATCGATGATGATAGAGGCGTGTATATGCGTTACGGCTGAAACTTCCTGGAAGATGGCACACAACACCACGACTTTTCACTCACTCTGCTATGCACTAACAGTCTCAATCACATTCCGAGATATACATATTCATTAGTTTAACTACTCAGCTATACACCCTAGTCGCCAAGTGGATAAGCGTGGAGGACCTGCCCGTGGAACAAGGTCGCATCCTTCGAAGCCAGGAATACATAACTCGGCGCAATCTCACTCGGCTGTCCAACTCTTCCCAGCTGAGAATTCTTGCCAAAGCCTTCCATCTGCTCTGCCGGTCGAGAAGCAGGCTGCAGAGGAGTATGCACAGGTCCTGGAGCCACAGCGTTGACTCTGATGCCCTTCTTGACGAGCTGCTTTGACAACGATTGAGTGAACGACGTGATGGCGCCTTTTGTGGATGCGTAGTCTACCATGTGCGCTGTTCCTCTGAAGGCAACGGTAGATGTTGAGTTGATGATACTACTTTGTTAGCCAGGCTCACACAATGCGGTGTAGACTTACGAGCCACCCTTTTCCATATGATGAAGCGCATACTTCGTCATAGCAAATATCTGAAGAATATTGCTTCGGAAAGTACTCTCTACATCATCCAGATCAATATCCTTAAAGTCCTCACACATGGACTGCTTCCCAGCATTGTTCACCAGAACATCAATCTTGCCATACTCATCAACGTGTTTCTGGACTGCGTTCTTGCAGGTCTCGTTGTCCATGAGATTTCCTGGAAAGAGAAGACATTTGTGGCCTTCTTTCTCAACCATTCGCTTGGTCTCTTCGGCGTCTTCTTGTTCTTCTGGGAGGTAGACGATTGTTACGTCTGCGCCTTCGCGGGCGAAGAGGACTGCTACTGAGCGGCCAATGCCGGAACTATAGGGATCAGTGATGGGATTTTGTGCGAGGGACGAAATGTCTGCTTACTCTCCGCCTGTGATGAGAGCTTTGGCGCCCTCGAGCTTGTTGGCGGCTCTGTACTCGTGGAACTCATTCTTTCCTTCAAGTTTGGTGGACTCGCTAGTCGGGTTCATATCTTTCTCAGTTCTGTGATCCGATGTTAGAAGTGAATCCGAGACAGATCAATTGATCGCGTGCGTACCCTGGAAGCTTCTGTGCCTGAGCCTCTGGAACAGGGTCGAATGAACCATCTTTTCCAGCTTGAGACATTGTGTAAGAGTATTCAGTCAATTGAAGCAATTATTCTGTATAGAAATCTCAGATTATGGATGAATGAAGAAATTGGAACGATCATGGCATGTTATTTATATCTCTAAGCAATGATGTCAGTGTGCAGTGCTTCCATCGAGATTGTCCAGCCCCATCGCGGGGTCACTCAGTGCATCATGATGGCATCACGATTTAGACGGGCCAATTGCTTGTCCAACCTCAATAAATCCTCCAAGCCAAACAATCTTACGGCCTGTAATTAACCACTGATCCAAACGTATCGGATTGTCCCCAAATTCCCTCCCTCAAACACGACAGCTGCACAATCTGCGAATGGTCCACAAACAAATTAACGTCAGTCCCAAACTCTCTAACATACCAATTAAACACTTTTGGATCCGCCGCCTCAAACATGACTTTCTCCTGAGGCAACTCCCGTAAAATCTGCTGAATAACATCCGTCCTCCAACTCTTGACATTCTCTGTGATGCCCTCGCTCTCAATCATGATGCGCTCTACTCCAGCGTCGATAAAGCGCTTCCCCATGTGGATTATCTTCGATGGATCAGAGGTTCCGAGTGATGAGAGCTCAGAAGCTTCTGTGTCGCCGCCAGCGCCGAATTGAATGCCGCATTCAGGTTTGGCGATTAACCCGACGGAGTGGACTTTGTCGACGACGCGAAGCCAGTCGTCTTGGGGAATGGAGAGGAAGCCTGACGAGATTTCGATCACGTCGAAGCCAAGTTGTTTGCACTTTTTGAGATATTGGTCTACGGCCCAGACAGGGTTAGATTGAAGAAGGACGTGTTCCATCCATCCGCCCTGATATTATGGTCAGTAAGACTTGAGACCTGAGGATTGCAATGAGACGTACAGTAGAGACGTAGACGTTGTACTCGTGGGCGAGATTGATGAGCTCCTTAAGCTTGTCCTCTGGGAACAGGGAGAACGAACCACCAGCAAACTTGAGACCATCGACATGATGACCCATCCTAGGTCTGTCAGTACTCTGATATCTTATATGAGCAGGTAAACTCACGTCTCAAGCACATCCTGTAGATACCGCTTCCCCATCACCGAATAATATGGTCCCCGAATCTCAGTAACTCCAACAGACCTCGGCTTTGGTGGACGGCTGTTGTGACGAATAAAGCCAAAGCCTTTGTCTTTATCTTCCAATAGAATCGGAGGAGTCTCAAGTCGAGGAGACACTGAGAAGGGCCTGATAGCGGCCTTGGGGATTGCAGCTGAAGCTCGCCATACTTGGCGGGCGGCTCTGAACGAGTTTGCATGCGACATTATAGTAGCTGTGACGGCGATTCTTCTATTCATAGTCTCTGATAAGATTGTTTTTCTGATATCTCAAGCTTGCGCAGCATGGCTTCCAGTGGCCTCTTAAACTGTCACGTTGTAGCATGATATCATCATGATGCACCCATGAGTTGCTGGGACTGTAACCTAAACACCGGGTTCTGCGTCATATCATCTGTTTCAAGAAGCATTATCATGCAGAATCTCACTGATAGCGACAGTGCAGTTAGTTGAAACCGGCCAGAAATGGCACCCCGTCCTAGACGGAGCCCCGGTCGCCGGATTTGTGGGGACACTTCGGCCGTGACCGCCGGAATACAATACGGAACCCGTACATTCTATGCTACGAATGTGTAAGTGCCTGGTTGACGCTAACTGGCAGTTCTTAGATCTGCTTTTACGCTGCGCCATCACCGACGGATCGCTTGAAACCCCGACGACTGACGCGACAAGTCGATACCGAGACTCGAAAACCGCCCCGAAGCTCTACCCACAGTGCCATAACAATAATCTAAGCATCCGAAACCGACTTCTTAGAACTAGTCATCAGTAAAGTTTCGATAGCAATGAACGAGACTGTTTTACAGCGCCTGAGTCAATCACCCCAGCCGACACAGTCAGCTCAATAGACATACATAAGCCCAAAAAACACCCCAGCGTTTAATAGCTCATCTAGCCCTCTTGGCCAAGTGGTAAGGCGTCGCACTCGTAATGCGAAGATCACTGGTTCGATTCCAGTACGGGGCAAAACGATTTATTACTTTTGCGTATCGCCATAACTCATCATGACCTTTTTGCAACGATTGTTCGTCGTTGAATTAAAAACTTGCCTTTTTGGGATAATTTCCTTTTTGGGATGCGCAAACCGGGACGGGACGAGATGAGTGCAGACCTTATTGTAATTCGGGTGATTACAGAAGAGTGATTCTCTTTGTTTATGATCGGATCCGTTAATTGACTTGATAAGAGAGATTTCCGTTGTATTATCAGTCGAGACATCATATTGAAGCTTGAAAGTAATTCAACAAAGAAACAAATGCGTATTGGTATCCATCGTTATGCTATAACCCGTAATCCATCTATGACCCAATAATGCCCATATACCAACGCCCAAATCATCATTACAAAAGAAATCCATCGTATCGTAGTTACCCCTATCCAAACTCCATGCTTCATATCTTCATTAATCCTCTACATCCGCCGCACACCCCTCATCATCAACCCTCTGCTGCTGCTGCTGCTTCTTCCTCATCTCCATCGCCTTGCGCAGTTTAATAGCAGTCTGTATATCGACCTTTGCATCATCCGCTTCCGTAAGACCATACTGATCCCACCCTATCTCATGAAGATCAATACCCAAATCTGCGAGGGACACAAAACCCGGTGCAACAGGGGCATCGCTCTCCCAGAATGAATCGGAGTCTGGGTCTTCAGAGGTAGAAACTTGGCGCGTTCGACGAGGTGTTGTTGTGCGGCTGCGGGATTGACGGGCGCGGCGGGGTGTGGATTTGTTGCTTCGTGTGCGAGGTCGTTGGGGACTCTTTGGGCTTTTTGGTGTTTTGGGACGTTTGGAGACTGGTGCAGAGGGGATTATGGGGATTGGGGGTGGTGAGGTGGGAGCTTTGAGGATGGGGAGGGGTTCGTATATGCCTGGGAGACCGTCGCCTGACATGCCGTAGTTGTCCTTCATAAGGAGTCCTTCGCCGTCGCGACGCTTCTCTTTCCATGCGACGAAGGAGTCTATCGAGTCTTCGCTTGCATCGGAGAGGTATAGATCCATGTCGTGATCGGCTGTCATGGGATGGCCGAGATGTTGCTCGATGTCCATCCTTGATGGAACAAGTGTCTCGGCGGAATAGTCATCCCCCGGTGAGTTATGCTGAGTGTGCTCATGCTCTGGACGCATCTTGATTGATGGTGGTAGAGATGCATCGATAGATGTGCTGGGCGTATGATGACCAACGGGATACTGGATGCTTGAGAAACCAGATGACTGTGTTGTAGGAGTGATGCTTGCCTGTGAGTTGACATTAAGAGAAGATGTCCGCACAGGAATGTGTTCGTTTATATCGTCTAGACGTTGGTTTCGCAGAGCAACGCTGGCCATGGTGCGAGATCGAGGAAATGGTTTGTCGATTGATGAAGAGCTCGATGGGCGTGAAGGCTGTGACAGTTCGCTTCGGGGATAAGATGAGAGCGTTGATCCTCCGTGATATGACTCTGGACGAGGATGATGGACATCGTTCCGTTCATATCGGTAGTTTGGTTCAAGATATACACTTGCTCGCTTGTCTGGTCTGAATTGCGCTGGGATAATCGGACACGGCGCAGCTTCATCAAACGCCTCGTCAACCGTATCAATCTCAGCACGACCGAAACTTCTTCCTCGGCTTCGACCTTCGCTTGTCTTTGGTCGAGATCTTTGAACTGGCGGTGGTGAAGATGAAGTCTCATATGTTAAGCCGCTGGATAGTGAAGGATGGAGACTCATCGGCCTAGGTTTGCGAGGTTGAGGTTCGGTTTCTGATGGAGAAGCAAAAGCGTTGAAGGACCTTCTTCGATCCCGCATCGATAACGTTCCTGGGTTGAGGTTCGATTGTGACTCTCGTCGATTCGACTTGCCTGATCTTAGCAGATCATTACCAATTGAACCAGAGAATGACCTCCATGCTGATGAACTCGACGGTCTTGACCAAGCCTCCCGTATCGTCCCCAAATCACCATGCGGAACACCCGGCGCAGGCGCAGCATCATCCTCTTCTTCTTCGTACTCAAACGACTGCAACTCCCTCCCCCCAGAAAGCCGATAAAAGGCTTGAGCAGCAGCACTATTAAGGTTCACGCCATTCTCGCCAATATTCCTCTCCGCAACGTCCTCCCCATACTCCCTCGCCCCCGAAGCGGCCACCCGCGATCTAAAGTTGGAAGGCCGGAATTCCCCCTGCGCATCGAGAATGTCTATAAACGAATTCCGCTTATCATGTGCTGAATCTGTTGAGCTCTCGCGCCGATGGTGTGTCGGGATTGATGGTACGGGCGGTGGTCGTTCGCGACCTCGTGTTGGTCGCTCTGGAACACTCCACGCTGAATTGGAGCTTCTTATGCTTCGCGAGAGGGAGAGAGGGCGGGATGAGAGACTGTTTGCTTGGTTTGGAGCTGTTGTTGGGCGGGAGGGAGATGGGCCTCTGAATCGGGGGACCATGGGAGGTGGCGCGGCTGGATCTTGTGATAGCGTTGATAATTGGGCTTGGCTGCGTTTTCTGGCTGCTCGTTGCAGCTGATCCAATACATTTGGTCCATTTCCAGCGACTGGGTATGTTCCTGGTGCTGTTAGAGGGACTCGTATAACATGTCTGCGAGGGAGGTTACCTTGAATTGGTGGGATTGAAGCCACAGTCGAATTGTACGCTTGACCCTTCAGCGAAGCCCTGTTGCTATTCTTCCGCGCAAAGATATTGCTAAAAAAGCCCATGATGAAATCGCCTTACCCTGCCATGTGGCAGGTCGGCATCAAAAAGATAATCGCAATGATTTGAGAGACCCTAAGTGAAAGGGGACACCTCAGCGCTTTTAAAGATGAGATGTTCGCATTCCGATCAG
Organism: Fusarium fujikuroi IMI 58289; assembly: GCF_900079805.1. Classification (NCBI taxonomy): domain Eukaryota; kingdom Fungi; phylum Ascomycota; class Sordariomycetes; order Hypocreales; family Nectriaceae; genus Fusarium; species Fusarium fujikuroi. The sequence continues at coordinate 578,454 of NC_036628.1, read as the reverse complement.
AAATGAAAAAGGGTACGCGCAATCGGGGCGCCAAATGAAAAGGAAAACCAGGCGCTTATAAGAACAGTACAGTAGGTACCGTATTAATCAAAACGGCCCAAGCGAAAACGTGAGACTAATGCAAGCCCCGTGAATTGGAACCTGTTTTCTGTTCTTGTGCCGTGTGGCTTTAGAGTTTAGGAGGATGTGGTGGGAAGGTCTGGTCTATTTGTTTTATTCCTCGCTGTTTGGTTTGGTTTGAGAAGCTTCTTTGGAAGGAAAAGGTACATACATATCATGCTTGGGCTAGTCTAGTCTAGTCTAGTCTAAAACAGACAAGACGCGGGACAGGGGGTGATGACGCCAGCGAACGAGAGGAAGGGATCCATGCAACCATGTTTGGAGGTGGAGGGTGCTAGCGGAGAGTGACAGGCCACGATGGATCTGAGAGAGTTGGAGAGTCAAAGAGTGAGGGGGCAGGGGGATGAGGGATGTTGTGTCTTGGTCATGAATGAAGAGAATGCCTTGACGTGGAAATGCCTCTCCACCAACTCAGACATTCCACTCACAAAACCTGAGACATCCTCACTTCTTTGCAGAGTAGATCGTCAGCGGGAGAGTGGCCGATTATCCCCCAGGATCAACCACACTCAGGCCCAATTCAGGTCAGGCCAGGGGGCGTCTGACTTGCATCACCCCTGAACCTGAGCCGAACTCTGTATCCCTGGACCAGCCTGGACCGATATGGACGGATGCAGGGACCACTATTCTTCCCACTCAGGGGCTTCACAAGTGTCACGGAAAATATCACCAACAAATGAAATGCAAACATGATGAACACTTTAGAAAAGAAGGCTTGGTCAACTGCCATCTGGGGCTTAACCGACTGACGCCATCAAAACGGCCTCCGAATAAAGAAGTGATAGACCAAGAGAACGATGCTCAAACGAGAAGCTGTGTGCTTACCTGATACACAGCCTGAAGTAAACGCGAGCACCAATCGAGTCATGGCTGCAAGCGATCAAAAGGAGAGGGGAGGATAGGCGAACTCACTGATCCCAACGCGAATAATTACGCTGTAGTATCGCATTGTCCGAGACAGAATGTCGGCATCCGAGTCATTGGGTCGATTATCACAATAGCCTTGTCCACGTTGCAGTTGAGAGTCCCACGGTAACATTCTACGGACACGGGGGACGGGCCGCTGCTGGTTTTTTGAGTTTGATGATGCTCGTCTATTAAATTGCCGTGTTCCCTGTGTATATGCGTTGTGTTTTTTGTTTGTGGCAGATACTACCTGTTTGTAATCTCAATCATGGACTTGTTAGTAACTTTAGTGCGAGCCCGGTTCCGCGCGTTGGGGCCAATCTGTGATGATTTATCTGTGCACACGGGACAAACCCTTTATCAACGAGCTCAAAAGATGTGATACAAGTCACTAGTTAATTTGATCGTGTCACGATGTTCATGTCGTTTCAATTATGTTTCTATATGCCTGGATTGTTATAGCAGGAGGGTTACATATCACTTTGCTTTTTACTTGCAGACCCATGTCACTATAGATCGTTTCGGATCTGTTTCTCGCGTTGAGGTGACACAATCAAACTAGCAGAGACTAAATATGGCAGCGCTGATCAAGAGACTAGGAAAATATTGGGAGAATGAGATCTGCAGTCAAAACTGATAATTGTCTCTGTCTTTAATGGGATTGGACGGACTAAAATGTCATTAAATGAGTGCGAGATAAACTCGTTTGTTTGGTGACGGTTACCCTAGATCTTGGCAACAAACGGAGCGTGCTCATCGATGACGTTCTATAATGCCTGACATTATGGTTGAAAGGGTTCTATAGGAATTGCTTCTCTTGGTAGTTCTGAAACTGTTTGTATGGGTGATTTATGCATAATTCAAACGATAGCGCAGTGTTGTTGCAGCTGTAGCCAGAAATGTTTGTATGCCGAGGATACAGGCTGTAGGGCTAGAAGGCGTTCAGGCGACGTCATCAGTAAAACCACCCCGCCAACTCGACGTGGGGCATTTCTTCCCTCCATCATCAGCAGCTTAACAATCACCAACCCATCTCAACACCATCACAACCTCACATCCCACACCAACAACCGCCAAAATGTCTTCAACAACAGACCCCAACCCCTCCGACTCCCGCCCGGCCTTCATCCCCCTCGAAGCCAACCCCGAGCTCATGACAACCCTCATCCACAAACTCGGCGTCTCAAACGCCCTCGCAATGCACGACGTCTACTCCCTCACCGACCCAGACCTGCTCGCCTTCATACCCCGCCCCGCGCTCGCCCTGCTGCTCGTGTTCCCCGTTAGCGCCGTGTACGAGAGCCACCGCATGGCTGAGGATAGTCTGGCCGATGAGTACAAGGGCAAGGGGGATACCGAGCCGGTGCTCTGGTGGCCGCAGACAATTAGGAACGCCTGTGGACTGATGGGCTTGCTGCATGCTGTCTGCAATGGAAATGCTAGAAGTTTCATCGGTACGTTTTGCACTTCGGGGCGTGGATGGGGCTAATATTTGGCAGAGGAGGATTCTACGCTCGATGTGCTGATCAAAAAGAGTATCCCTCTTGATCCCCACGGCCGCGCAAAAGTCCTCGAAACAACACCTGATCTCGCAACAGCGCATAAAGAAGCCGCTTCACAAGGCGACACGCCCGCGCCCGCAGCAGAAGACGATGTGGAGCTACACTACGTATGCTTCGCCAAGGGCACAGACGGTGGACTGTGGGAACTCGACGGACGACGAAAAGGACCTATTCGACGCGGCGACCTAGAAGACAACGAGGATGTGTTGAGTCCAAAGGGCTTGGCGCTGGGTGCGCTGAAGTTTTTGGAGAGGGAGGGTGGTGATTTGAGGTTTAGTGCTGTTGCGCTTGCTGGGTCTATGGACTAGGATTGATACCCAAGAGGCTGGATTAGATTTGGGTGAGATTGAATAGTACAGTTCAATCTTTTCACCTTTAAAGCAATGTATCGTTGTTGAGCTAAGAGCTGAGGGGCTGGAGTAATTTAGCGTAGTTATTTTGAGAAGCTGAAGAACAAGGCAGATTCATGAAGCCACGTCTAATCTCAGCTCCCCACTCCAAGGCAGCGACTTTAACGACGTATAAAACAGCAAATTCATTCAATTTCTGGTCATCTTCAACTCAATTCAATCATAAGCATCATGCGTAAGTCTCGGCAAGACATAGGTTTATTAAACGCTTACAAGTACAGGTATCGCACGTTGGCTCTTGGGTGGAGGCCGCGAACATGTCGGCCTCATTCTAGGCAATGACGCATCTGGCAAAACAACATTTCTATACAGACTCAAGTTCGGGGAAGCTGTACAGGCCCTTCCAACAATTGGCTTTAACGTCGAGACTATCGACCATCCCGATGGAGAGAAAGTCACCCTCTGGGACGTTGGAGGTAAAACACCCTCTCTGGCCTCCAACCTTCACTAACAGGCTAGGCTGCGATGCTATCCGCCCTCTTATACGACACTACATGACCCAAGATCGCTTCCTAATCTTCATCCAAAGCTGCACCGACACAGACCCCGATCGCGTTGAGTTCTCACTCGAGTATCTCCGCATGGGGATGAACATGATGCTTGAATACGGAGCAAAACACGTGTTTATCATCTTCAACAAACAAGATCTCCTCTCAGACGAAGAACGACCAAAAACCGTAAAAGATTTGAAAACCAAGATTGAAGCTGAGATCAAACCATACGCTGATAAGCTCGATATCAAGATCTTGGATACTCCTGGCCTAAGTGCCCTTTGGGGCTGTCAGGCGTATAACGTCATGGATGAGATACGAAAGACCCTAACACCGAAGAATGCAGCGAATGACACAAAGGCTGAGATCGAGCTGAGGGAGAAGGGGCCGAGTGAAGAGGAGCTTCGCAATAAGATCAGAACGGCTAATGCTGAGAGTGCCAATGCAAGCACCTTCTGGAAGTCGTTTCTAGATGGGACTTTGGAGGCGTGGGATCACTACACTCATCTCAGAGCAGGCTTCTTCGTCATGCATGATTGTTTTGGACGAGGCTTGGGACTCTTGGAGTGTGCTGATGAATTCATGAAGCATTTGAATCGCCTGCGGGAGGGAATCCCTGAGAGGTTCCGCAACACAGCGCACAAGTAAGTCACCCATCCACTCCCTATCGCCAATAACTAACTCTTTAGAACAATGACCATATTCTGGCTTCACCAGATCCAAGTCGCTGCAATAGAATACCAAGCACACTCACTCGACAAGTTCCCCTCGCGAGAGGACTATGCCGACATCGTCTTCTCAGCGCCTCATCTCATGAACTCAGGCCTCTGGAGAACATACTACTCCAAGGACCTATTGTTCTCGCAACTAGCTAGGAATAACTATAGTCTTCCGGATTTACAGCCTCTTCCTACGATTAAGCAGGTCACTTCTGCGCCTTTGCAAGAGAAAGTCACAAACTATGTTGATCGACTGCCCCGGTTTGCGTTCTCGGTAGTTCAAAAGACTCTCTCGTCGAAGCTTAGACGGGGAGGGGTTGTCAAACAGGCCCTTGAAGCACTACAGTCTTCGACGATGCGGTTGAGAGCTTCGGATTCTTCGGTTCCTCCGTATTCAGAGACACAGGCGTATTTCTGGATTCAGATCATCCACGCTTATACCCGCTCTTTGGAGGTTGAATCGTCCCAAAGCCAATTCACCACTTACGAGGCGTTCAAATCCCTCTTCGGCATCAACGGTGATGAATGGAAAGAGTATTACTCCCAGTCAACATGGGAGAGCATCGCTGCTCGAATGACATTCGTCAACCCCGACAAGAAACCCCTCCCCAATATCTTCAACCTACCCTCACAAGCAAGAAAAGACCTCGCTATCTCACAAATGATAAACGCCACAAACCACCGCTCAGCAAACACAGACCTCCCACCATCCGAAGATCTAGACTTCCTAGCATCCATCCTCATCGACGAAGCAAAACTCATCCCCGAGTCTGAACTCAACGTCGCCAGCCACGCGAGCCTCATAACCTTCCTATTCAACCGTCTAACACAAAAGACAAAATCTGCCGCTACGAGCACAAAGCGCGGTGATGCTTCGCTCGCGTCGTCGACGGCGCTGGAGATTGCGAAGTGGACGGGTTTGACGCAGGCGATGTTCTGGGTGCAGCAGATCCAGGTTGCGCTTGCTGGGCGGAAGGATATGAGTTTTGAGGAGTTTATTAAAGGGAATTCGGTTTTGGCGTTTGAGGAGCTGCCGTTTGTGTATTATTCGCCGCAGCTGTGGGGGAGTGTTGAGGCGAGGGATGGGTATGTTATGCCTGATAGACGGAGGCTTTCTAGTATTGTAACCGGGAAAGTCAGGCAGTGATGAATGGGTACATTATAAAGTCAGAAGAGATTTAGTTGTTTAAGAGTTCTTGGATATGGGATATGCTATCGTGTCTGGAGTCAAGGTGAAGCTAGCTCAGTCATGTCTGTCTCAACCATACACTTGAAGGACCAGGAACCATCAAGGCAACGCTTTTAATTGCTCTATGATCTTTGTCTACGCTTCTAACGCTGTAAAACGCTTCATATATAAACAAATGTCCTCAACTCTACTGCCGACTTCAGCTCAAACAGCTGTTCCATGATCAACCTCAACATCCCCCCCTCCAAGCTGACAGTCACACCCCAAAAACCTCTTGGCCGCCTCAACATCCTCACCAAACGAACCAAGTATCTTTAGCGCCTTCTCCGCAGCACGCTGCTTGGAGTATCGTCCACTCTCAGATGTGTCATCCGCGATGACCTTTTGATGCACCATAAACACAGCGCACATTTCCGTATCTTTCAGCGCCGCCATGCCTTGGTCAGCACTGCATGGTACAGCTTCTGCGCTGATGCGCCAGTTTGTACAATCGAATTCCTGATGCATCTTCTTGGACAGAAAAGTGACTGGGTGTTTGTTCGCAAAGGTATCGTAGAGCTTCATATCTTGAAAGTATGGCTGGATGAACTTGGTGAAGAAATTCTCGACGACCGAAAATTTGTACTTTGAATCGACAAACATGGCTCCAACAAGAGCTTCAACCAAATCGGCGTAGACTTTTGGTGCCGAATCTACTTTGAGCCAGAAGTTTTGGCGCATGGGAGTTCCATCTTCCTTTGCCTCTTTACGGGCATTCTCTTCAGCAACCTCAAGTTCCACGACATAATCGCGAATCTGACTAAGGAGGCTTGATGTACTCGAAAGTAGATGTTTGTGCAGACCAAGCTTAACGCAGAGACAGCCAAGAAACTGATTCGATACCATGGCCATCTTGTGTTCCGTCAGCCACTGAGGGTCTGCCCTGGGGAAGTTTTGATACAGATAATCAACGATAGCCATGTCGAGGAGTGAGTCGCCCAGAAACTCGAGGCGCTGGTAATCTGGTACAGACTCATACGGCCATGATGGGTGTTTAAATGCGCTCTGTACAAGTTGTGCAGACTTGAAGCGGTATCCTGTCGCTTGTGCCACCTTTTGTACAAGGCTGCGTTGAGAGGCGGATGCATTACCTTCCTGCCACTCAGGAACCTTGTAGGCTTTATAGTAGTCCTTGAATGCCTTCATCCTGTGATTCTTCGACTTGGTCATTCGCGTCACGGCTTTGACAGCCAGATCCATGTTGCTGTCCTTGCTTGTGAGATATGCCGCTCCAATGAGAGCCTCGCACACATCCGCAATCGTCTTGTCAGCCAGGTTATGCTTCGTTGAAGTTTTCGGTGCCTTTCCTTTCTTGAGCGGAAGATCGGGATACCACGTTCGTCTGTCGAATGCCTTGGATCGAATGAACTCTTGTAGTTTGCGATCAACCGCATGATTGAAGAGGTTTTGGTTGCAAATGAGAAGCATGCGCTCAACGTGGTATTTGCACTCATTTCCATCAGGCATGAGCGTGTAGATTGAGATCGTGGTTGCCATCTTCAAGAAGCAGTCACCGAGGAACTCCAATCGTTCATAGTTGTCGCCCATGCCAGTTTGGAAATTAACTTGTTCTGCATCATGGTCCCCAGAGTTGTCGCTGTCTTTGGTCATCGCCTCTAGTGCGAGTTCCGGTGGAATCTCAAGGCCAAGAAGATTGCATGCATCCAAGACAATCAGAACGGAATCTATTCGGTGAATGATTGCTGGAAATGCCATGGCCATAGAGACCACGTCAATGGGTAGCTGCAAAAATTAGAAAAGCTTCGAGGCTGGGATCCGACTTACAGGAGACACGTGGAGAGGTTCCAGAATGATAAAACACTCCATGTTGACCTTCTCGTCAACCTCAAACTCATCCAAAAGGTTTCGACGTAGCGAAAACAACTCCGCCTTGACTACAGGCTGATCATCCCGCCACTTCACCTTTTGGCGAGTTTTATGATATAGACTGTTGCTGTATTGCATGATTGTCGGTTCCACAAACCTATAAGCTCGGCTTCTTGATTCGGGGACACCCTCGGGTGTGGGATCGGATGGCCTCTTCGTTTTGTCGATACCTTTGATGACAAGCTTACGTCCTCCATCATATGGATCAGTCACAAGCTTGTTGACGAAGAAGTCTTCTGGCTCATTCTCCCATTCCAGTACCTCGTTCTCCCTCACAATATTGATAACATCCCAGTCAATATGCGATCGAGTATCCGACTGAGGATTTTCGGCGCAAGGTGCGAGGAGGTATGGGTATTGGTCGGACGTGGTATCGTATTCTTTGCTGAACACATCAGCGAATACACGATGTGTGAACTTGGTCAATCCGTCCGCTTCTTCGGGGTCGAGTTGAAGAGCCTCCTGCATAGGTGTCAATTCGGCGATAGAAGAATGTCCATTACCGAAGAATAGAGGAACACCTGGCAGTTTCGGCATTGGCTTGCGCGAGAGAAGTATCAACGACCTTCCGGCCACAGCCTTACTAAGGGCACCCCCGTCCTTGATGGTGATTGCAGTCGCAAAGCATTCAGTCCACTCTCCTCGCTCAGCCCAAATCTCTGGCCGTAATCGCATGTCGTAGTCAGCCTTCTTGTTTGAACTCACAGCGAGCCGTGCGTTTCGCATAGCGTGGACCTTTTTCTTGAATGTCGGCTGAAGATTGCCGTCGACATGTTTGTCTCTGATCAGGATCTTGCAGGCTTCGAATGCTGCAGAGCACTTGGCCATCAATTTGCTACGCTGTTGCGTACCCTTGACAAAATTGACTGGAGACTGGGATGGCATTATCACGTCAGCCAGGTATCGATCGCCAACCTTTTGTACCTGATATTCAACTTTGGCGTAGCTATCAGTTGACAAGTGAGAAGCAAATCTGGCCAGGATTTCGAGACTGGCGGGAAATGTAAGGCGTGCGCCTGTCGAGGGTATCTCGTATACTTGATGCTGCATGCGCTCAACCATCATCTCCATGTCCTCGTCTATCAAATCATCATGAAGTTTTCGGTCAGCTGAAAGAGAGAGACAAAACTTCTCCAGGGCTTGTGAATCCCTCAATGCTTGTTTCGCACTTCGAATATGTGTCAAATTGCCCTGCTCCATCATAGTGATGTATCGAGAGCGTGCCTGTCGAGCGCGTCCTTTGGATTGCAAATATTGGATGACGGAGTTGTAGAGATCGAAACGAATGACAAGGTCGCAATCTGGAACATCGATGCCCTCTTCTGCAACCGGTGTTGTAAAAAGGCAGTTTGTGTTGCCGCGCTTGAATTCGTGGAGAGCCAGGACTTGGTCTCGAAATGACATGGTGCCGAAGCTCGAATTGATGGATTGACAGCCGACCTGCAATTGTTAGCAAAGTAAATTAGGAAAGGCTACCACTCACCATGTATGCAGCAGACATTCCTGGGATCCTCATGAAAGGTTGGCTATAGAGATCAGAAAGCAAACGGGCTGTATATCTCTTCTCAACAAAAACAATGCAACGTTTGGTGCCGTCCGTTGTGAAAGCGTGCACCAAGATCTCGTGGAGACTTTTGACTTTGGCGGAGAGACCATCAGCTTTTGGGTCGACAGCACCAAACTTGTGAGCCCGAACAATTTCTTGAACACGCCGGACAGCCTCTGTCGCTTGGTCTGCTCTCGTTACTGCAATGTCTCCGATAAATTCCCGACTAGTTCTGGCTGCGAGCCGTTCAGTCTCGAGATCTGTCATTGCAAGCTCCCAATAACGGTCCGCGCACCAAGTGCCGAGGACTGACGAGGCTTCTTTTGTGAATTCGAGCGACAACTTGAACTGTTCGTTGCGAGAGACCAAGGCAAAGATCTGGTCCCACAGGTGCGTCTTTGTATCATCAGGAGCGTCAAGCCTGCTGTAGTTGACAGTTTCTTCGGTTTGCTTCTTTCGGTGCATGGTTTCCATCAGCACCTCATCTGAAATCGTGGCAATCTGGCTGTCAAGAGACTTCTCAAGCTCCAAGGCCGTGTCTTTCACGTCCCTAGTTCGCGCGTCCACCGGCGAAGCAGTCATTCCCAGTATGCGAGGCTTTTCGCCTTCGTGTTTGTAATAATACCCGTCCATGATACGAGCGTACGGGTGCTTCTTCTTCGTGTGGTGTGCTTCATCGAAGATGAGGAGGTTTATTCGGGACATGGTGATGAAGCCGCAAGTCAGGCAGTCGAGGAGAATCTGGGCAGTGCAGACTACCACCATGTTTTCGCCAAACTTCTCATCCCAGTATTCTTTGGTTTTCGTCATGCCTTTCATATGGCCCACGAACTTGGTGACTGGGTGGGCTCCGAGGTTGCAACTGAGGACTGCATGTTGCTGAACACAGAGGGCGACCTTTTCTACTAGGAAAAAGGCGACTTTCTTGGGCTTTCCGATGGCTCGAGCTTCCAACTCCTGTTCGAGGTGATGTCGTAGCAGCAAGGCCGAGATGAGTGTTTTGCCGGTACCTGGGCTGTCAGCAAACCTCCAGATGGGTGGCGGAAACATACCTGTAGGCAATACCACGAGGAGATTTCTCTCTTTAGCGCGCTCAAACAGTTCGATCTGGTATTCTCGAGGCGAAGCGATGATCTTGTGGCCCTCGTACTGGTTCATGAGTTGGGCGAGGGACTGCTTGCTAGGATCGCTGAAAGGAACGGCACTCCGCGCGGCATCTCTCTGTGTCTTTTCTATGTGCGCCTGTAGAGCAGCCTGGTCTCGGAGCTTCTTTTCCGTAATCTTTCGAGGCTTTGACGGGTTCACGATCAGGCGATATCGATCGTCCTCGTCATCAGTGTCGATGTACCCGTGGTCCGACATGTTGAGGAGTAGATTATTTACTGCTGAAGCGCAAAGATACAGATGCTGTAAACATTCGCATAGCGAGAGCAATAAAGGAATAGAATAGGCCCTTTATACTGATGATTACGGTGGGAAAATGAGAGAATGGGAGACAAGGAAATGATTGTCGGGGTGGCAGGTGCCTTGAGGTGGAGGCTACTGAGGGATGTTGTTTGGGCGGATTCTTGCATTGGTGTAACAGCAAGAGGCTGCAACAATCTCAATCACGGGTCACACCATTCTCGTTTCTATTAATCTCTAACTAGCAACAATCCTAGAGTAGACACCAGGCAAACAAAAACAAGAAGTACACAGACACTATTTCGCAGTATCAATCACTCTAAGCACAACTCAAGTATCGCGATCGTTCTAAGCAGCTTTATGAGGGTATCGAGTAGGTTTGGTACCGAATGCGGGTGCCACATTTATACAGGCTTCATGGCGTTCATCGTTGAGCCGCATGTCAACTACACTCCATGTAATACGAGAACCATGGCCGAGATATCTCGCTGCAAATCATCTCAACTTCCCCCAATTTCTTCACACCATTTCCTCGGAATGTCTACAAGGCCTCATTCGACTGTGCTTCTGGTCTCTAGGTACGTACCATTCGCCTTCTCCAGGCACCGCTGCCTGAGGCCTGATCAGCCAAGGTTAAGGTTAAAATCGCATGTGTTGAGCAAGCCAATTGTTCATGGAGAATCCATGGTCTCAAGGAAGCCCGTCGAACCATCTCGTGGTCCCTAATGTGCTCAAACCAAAATGATTTTCAATTCAACAGGAAATTTCAGACCATGCGGTGCATTCTGTCTGACACTGACCTCGCAGACTTGCGTCCCTAGGGGCGTGGTAATGGTGAACTAGGCGATGACACAATGAAGGTTCAGCAGCGCAAAAGTCCAATTCGTTTGGAAAACTAGACAGGAAGCTTATAGTACTTCAAACCCAAATAAACAGCCCTGATTCGTTGCCCCAGCCTTGAGCTTATAGCGGAATGTTTCAGATGTCAATGCCTAGGTTTTCTCAATATCACGACTGCAGCTGAACCACACCTCGGTGGTGCCTCACTTAATGGCCTGTTGAATTGACCTCTGTCGATTTATTCTGCTTTCCGTTCACTTCCACAAGACTTTGGTATGTTTCCACGTGGTACTGTACTTCTGTAGATCTTTTTTTCGCATCAATGCCCGTGTTCTATCAAATGAATTACTGATGGAAGGCACTCACCTCTGTGATCTTCAAGGGGGGTTAAAGCCTGCCATCATTGGCACATGAGCCTCATACAAGAGACTCTTTGCCCTGTGTTTGACTCATTTTCTTACTTTTCTTGATGTAAGAGATTTCAGCACAGAGTATATCCCAAAATCAAATAACTCACTCACGTAGCCTCTCTCTGCCCCATTCGCTCTTATGGCTCAAGGCAAGGGCTTGAGGCGTCTCAGTACCAATGTACTATCAGAAGACACCTCCATACATTCGGCTATGCCAGCTCTGCCCTCTTGGTACTTCTGTTGGTGACTCAATCGTAGAGTTCAACTCAAGAGTTTTCAGCTTGAACGAAGAGAAGATAATCTTCACTTGCCTCCCCTCATACTTGGCTTCACAGTCTCTGCTTCATTCGCCCTTACGGCTCGAGGCAAAAGCTTTGCGTGCATAAATCTTTTATTAGCTTTCACACACTCCCCCAATGTACTGCTTCTATCAGTGACTCAACCAGAGAGTTTTCAGCTTGGATGGTTCTTGGGTGTCCAGCCTCATGCTGGTGACCCCCATGTCCGTGCTCTTCGCCCTTCTCACCAGGAGAATTCTGTGTGAATGGTTGCCTTCATCTTTTTGAAGGTTAACAGTAGCATCATAAATTCTGCCGTCCAATGTGCTTTCATCTTTACCAGCAGTGCTTAATGAACAGCCTTACAGTCGGAAACACTATCTTAGGGCTACACCTGAATGATTTTGTCCCAAAGACTATAAACATCCCCCTTCTCGGCAGCCTCTTCTTCTTCTCTGTTCGTATCTTCAAGTTCATCTCTCCTCTCAATACTCTTCCACAAATCACTTTTATACTAACAAGTATATTAATACTTGAACAACTTCTATTCTCTCTTCTTATCTTCAAAGATGTCGACATCCTCTTCGCCCTTGGACCTCGAGCAGGACAGTCAGCCTCCCCAGGCTGTCCAAGAGTATCTTGCTCAGGACACAGAGCAAGATCACGCCGCTTCGTGTTCTCCGCCTCCTGAGGATCGAGAGCTCTGGGGTACACCCCCATCCACTCCCCTCTCCCCTTCCTCTTCCCCTTCCTCTTCCCCTTCCTCTTCCCCCTCCCCCAACGTCAATGGCAACAAGCCCTTGGCTCTTCCCGCTGTTGCTCCTTCGGCTGCGGCAGAAACTGTCTTCCCCAAGGAAGACAACACAATGCCGCAGCCCCAGGAGTCTCAGTTCGACCCAGCCGCGGCCGCCAACGAGGCCCTCAACAGCGTGTCTCTTGAACTTGAGGAGGCATCCAAGCCCAAGCAGTCCCGGGCTGCTGCCAAGAGGGAGCCCAGGCAGTCCCGGGCTGCCGTCAAGAGGGACACAGCCCCCAAGCGTGTCTCCAAGCGCGCCGCCAAGCCGCCAAAGCTGCTCACTCCAAACAAGCTGATGCAGCAAATGGACAAAGAGAGTTTTGGTCTTTTGTTGCCAGTTTGGAGTGCAAAGTGGGCAGCTGATAAGGCTGCGAAAGCTCAGGCGCCTGTTTATGGAGTCCCTGGTCAACCTTACGGCCAGAATCCGTCACAGGCAGCCCCGGGGCTTTATCCTCCAGCCCCGGGCCAATATTCTCAGGCTACTGGTCCCCTGTACCAGCAAACTCCTTCTCTCCCCCCTCCCGCTCCGGCGTTTCCTCCGGCTTTCGCTCCCGCTCCCGCTCCCGCCTGGGTTCCGACTCCCTCTCCACATCTCCCTTCCGCTCCCCAGATTCCTTTCCTTCCCCAGGCCCCCAATTACTCTATAGGTCTGGGGATATACAACGGACTGGGCCAGTATCATTCGGCCGCCCCTCAACCTTGGTTAATGCAGCAGCCAGGGTTACCAGATGCGTTTGTGGAACTAGATGAGTTTGACGAACTAGATGAGTTTGTGGAACCTTAGAGGAGATTTGAAAAGTTTAGGAGGAAGACCCTAAATTTAGAAGGGGTTATAAAAGTTAAGCTAAGTTTAGGGGGCTGTTTTGCATTCTTGGGGGAGTTTTCGATGAGTTTAGACCTGTATACCGTCTGGGTCCGGAGTTTTGTTACACAACATATATGGATGACCAATTCATTTCATTTCATTTTTGAACAGAGCTATGTGATCACCAAGTGACGGCCCCCCTGAGTAAAAGCAAAATAGGCCAAATCACTGGCACCCCAAAGTACATAATCCAACTCCCGCTTATCTAACCAGCTGTGAACCATCGCCTCCAATCTAAGCAACATTTCCTCACTGCCAACCTCAACACCCACTAGATCCTCCCCTCACTCTCCCTCTTCTTGAGACTAGCCTTTCTCGGTCTTCCTCGTCCAGCCTTCTTGGGCGTTCTCTTCTTCGGGTTATAATCGCCATCATTCTCTGGCTCGGGGACATCAATCGGCATGGTCATGGGATCAGCTTCTATCTCGCTCTCGATGTCTTGGGATGCCCTGTTCTGTCGTGTAACTGAGTTTGCTGTTGATTTGCTTCCCTTCTTTTTGAGAAAGCCGGACCAGTTGGCGTCGAGCATCTTCCGAAGTTGCTGAGATGGCGTGGAGTCGTCGATAGGGGCTGTTCGGCCTAGGATGGTGGGTGCAGAGTATTGACTGGGTTGGAGTGTTGAACCACTTGCTTGGATGAATGATAAAGGTTCTTCGTCAGGGGCGGGAGTAAAGGCTGGATGCTGTTCTTCTTGTTCCATGTCATGCTCTGGGACCTCTTCCAAATACACCGGCTTCTGGCGCTGATTCATGATGTAGTCGTATCTTGGGTCATTCAGAAACGCATCCTCAAAATGAGATGTCAAAACTGTCTGAGCCTCCAAGCCCCGTCAAGAAAGCCGAGGCGCACCAGGGACCCTTCCAGCTGTTAATGAAGCACTCCCTCCCGCCTCCTGTCTCGCAGACCCCTCTCCATGCTCAACATCACCTCGATGCATAGATCTCCTTCCACCTTCAGGCCCAATAAGCCCACGGACTTGCTTTTGCTTTGCTAGGTAGTGAAACCCTGTAGGACAATACGCTGAGGCTGGCGGGTGCGGTGTTCTTTCTTCCTCTACAAGAGTAGACACTGTTCTTCCTTGCAAATGGGTGTAAGCTTCGTGGTAATATCTCTGAGAGACCATTTGTAAGATGTTTCGCTGATATGGAAGAGGCACTTCACCGAGTGGTCCTGGGATGAGGGACGTCAGGGGGCGGAGTTGAGCATCTTTGGTAGCTTGTTCATCTTGTTGTTCATGGCCTGCAGGCTGTTTTCCTTTATCGCGTGGCTGGTCGTTCTCATTCTTATCTTCAGTTGCATCGTGTGTCGCATCTGAATCGTAGCCGTCATCTTTCATCGTCACGTATTCGTCTGGGGCATCAGCTGGTGGAGGTGCAAGTCTTCTCTTAACAGTACCCAAGAATGGATCTCCCAACTCAGGATACCGGAATGGGCCCGTAGGTTCAGGAGTGGAAAATTGAGCCATGAGTAGCTCGACTTTCTCAGGGTCAAGCCACCCAAGTTCCAACGAACCCAGCATCTGCTGTTTGTCGATAGCATCCTGGAGGATCTCCCACTCTATATCCAGTCGAAGAAAGTCAAGCAAGCCATTCTCTGTATACTCCAAAAACTCTTCAACTACACCAGCGATCTTGAGTCCCTGCAGAAACTCGACGCCTTTTTGTTTGTCTTGGTCTGAAACATTGTCAGTGCAGAGAAAAGGACGATGTTCACGTAGCAGCTCTGCGACAGTCTGTCTCTTCTCAAGAGCATATTCAAGTAGTTCAGCATTAGGTATCTTCTCAATGCTCTCTTGCCAGACCCGCCACTTGTAATATTCGCGGAGGTAAGTCTCCATAAAGTCCTTGACCTGTTGGTTGCTGAGATGCAAGATGAGACTGGTGACTTTTGCGAAGCGGTTATTGTTGCTGAAGACACGGAGGATAATCCACTTCACTCCCCAAGAGAGATCATCCTATTGTCTCTCCTGGGGCTGAAGTGTGGTGGTGTTGAGATGCTCCATCATAGTGGTGTCGAGGTTGAGTATTCAGGATGCGTCGTGAGATTTCCAGGTCGAAAGCAAGCCAGTAATAGAGTGAAGATGAAAAATTCTGAGATCCAAGTATCATTTCTGTAGCATTTTGTGTGAGCGATAAAAGCAAAGTGTGTATCAAGAATGAGTAAGAAGAGGATGAGAAAGAGTTGAGTTGAAGTGTGTGAAAAAGGACGCGAGGATGGTAGACAATCAGGAACCAAATGATAACCGAGACAGATAATTAACAATCATGCGACAATCTATAATCCACGCCTGTTTGTTTGTGAACTCCGATGATTCAAGAACTGGTTGTCTCATCAAGGTCAAATTGTCTGTCACCCACTACCAGGTGTCTACAGCTGCCAGTCACATTTTAACAGTGTAAGTGATCAGCTCATAATATTTCAGTGAGCGACTCGAGATAACAGTTTCTTTCATCTTTTATGAAAGAAGTGATAGCTGCTTTATTTATTACAACAAGGAAAGGAATCTCAGTTAGGCATATAGCCAAACCCTAGACACTATCGGCTTCCAGGTTGATGAAAGAGTACATATAAGCAATTCACTCATGATCATGGCTTCACTAAGCTTTAGCACTCAAACAGTTTATATTCATTCATTTTCTCACAAATGATGCTGCAAAAACTGCGGTTACAGCGCCAAGCCCAAGTGTACATTTCATTCTTCAGTAACTCATTCCAAGTCGAACAACGCACACTTGGACAATATTATGAGATTAAATTCTAGCTCTATAAGCAACACAACCGAGGTCCCCCGGGATCTTTGAGACCATCGAGAAACACAATACAAAACAAACAATCCCATTGCTAAGATGCATCAGATATGAAAATCTGACGTTGCCAATATATATACAGGGTATCTATAACAGACCAAAACGCCATGCTTCTACTCGACCTCGACTCAATCCACCCTCATCTCTATATATCCACAAACGGCGCAAACGATCCACGTCCATTGAATCGATCCTGATCCAGCGCAAACTCCCCCTTGTCATTAGGATCCTCACTCGTGTCCATCATATCGTCAATATGTCGCTTTGTATGTTGAGCGTTTGGAGGCACAGCCTGCTCCATAGCGACTTGCGAGCGCGCCCGTAGAATATCCTCCCAGCACTGCAGCTTCCGCTTGGTGTCCTCGTCGAAAGCGCAGCAGAATCGCTGGATGCTGATGAATTGGACCGCGGTGATCATGTCCTTTCCAAAGACTGCCATGATGTAGGCTGCGGCGATGGCGGCTGATCTGTCGTTGCCCGTCTCGCACGTGAGGAGGACTTTGCCGCGGCGGAATGAGCTTGGATCAACGAGCAGTTCGCCGTTCTTGTTACGGCCCTTGGCTTGGCTGTGATACACGGATAGAAGATGGTCGTTGATCAGCCGGATAATGTCGGGGAACGAACTGATCAGCTTATCGTTGCCCTCCAGATCGATGTATTGGACCTCAATGTTGAGCGTTTTCGCAGCCTTCTCAACACTCATGAGCTTCACCCCCGCCATGCGCGCATCCCTCGCTACCGCAATCATAGTGATGCCCTCCTCCTGCAGCCGCTTGATATCCTTGGCGGTGCTGTTGGGACCAAGGTACAAAAAGTCCACGAGCTTCTGGGCGTCACGTCGCTGCTCGTAGGACCAATCTGCCGCGCGATCTGTAGCAATCTGCTGCATGTTCTGTGTGATGATCTTGACATCGTGGGTCGTCAACTGACTCGAATCGACGTGTTCGTACGATGGGAGGAGGATGGGCGCAGCGGAGACACCGCATTGTCCTGTCGGTGGGATGTGAATGAATGGCGGGCTGGGTGCTCGACGGACGTACGGTGCAGATGGCACGGCGTTGTTGGCGAAGGAGGGGTGCAGACCGCTGGACGACTCCATTTCGATTGTCGTGAAGCACGGTATAACTGTAGAGACGGTTTTGCTGTACAAGAGACTGTCTACAAAGCAATGAGGAGTTGAAATTGAAGCTTGGAGCTAGAGTTGTCAGCGTGAAAGAAAGTGGAGAGCCTCGCTCAGCTGAGATGCCCACTCTAAATAGGCTGCTGACAGGGGTCAGTGCCTTGAATGACGACAAGTGGAGCAGCCCGGGAGCCCTACGGTCCCTGAATTTCGAGATCCAGGAGAGGGGTTCGATTGGCTACAGCTTGGACAAACAATAGCAACCAACAATTAAGGGAGATGATCTGACTCATTGGACAAACGAAATGTCTATTACGAGTAGAGGACAAAGGTGATTCCTAGGCTGCTGCCTGAAATTGCAGGCTACCATTTCAAATTGGCGAATAAAGACTACCTAGCTACCTAAACTCTAAGGTGCCTACACACACTGCATGTCTCAGAAGCATCAGACAAACTTGTTGCACACTCGTCTGAGACATAGGCACGTGCGGAAATTTACCATGGTATTTCATGACGCATCATCTATTGTACAAATGTGGTGATACATTGTTCTAATAATAAAGTACATCCAATCCATCTCTACAGTCCCAATCCAACGCCGTTTATATGCCATGTCATGTACTATACAATCATCCTGACGTCGGAGCAGCTGCCTTCCAGTCCAGCTCATCTCCAACCGGTGTATCATCCGACTCTTGCTCCAGATTCTTGAGATCCGTCTCTCCCAATTCCTCACGCGATGTTGTTGTCTTGCGCGCTTCCTTTCTGTTCCTCGATCGGAAGCCCTTGAGGTCAGTTTCTGTAAAGTCAAGCCTCTCCAGTGTATCGATCAACTTTTCTTCAACGAGGGACCGGACGTGGAATGCTAGCTTCTGATCGCGGAACATGCCGCTGAAACGATAGGATAGCCAGATATACTGGTTGATAGCAGCATGTAGTGATTCAAGTCTGTGAAGATACTCCATCGACGTGCCCTTGAACGCCTTGAAGTCGATATCAAGGTTCTCCAGGGGAATTTCTTTAATCTTGAGAAGTGTGCCGTCTTCGCTGTTAGCGACGATCCTGGCGAGGGCTCGAAGAACAGATATGGCGTTCTGAGCTCGTGTATTCACGGGCAAGTTGGTGAACAAAAGTCGATCATAGATCGTCAGAGGGATGTCCTGGACGTGATCGGCAATCTCCAGCTTATCTGGAGAGATGTGGATTCTGTACTGCTTGCTCACAGACGCTAGCTCTCGAATGCGCATGAGGATGAACGACAGAGGTGTTCCCTTGGGGAAGTATGTTGAGAAGCGCTCGATAGCGGCAGCCGGTGGTGAAATGTACGCAGCCTCGATATCATCGACATTGGCGTCAAAGGCTCGATGGACCGACCTGAGATCTTGGCTGTCCATTGTTGTGACATAGCCAACCTTTTTCTCCTCCCCACTAGCAACGTCGGCATTTGCCCCTGCTTCGGCGGCGTTGCGAACAGTTCGATATCGCCCAGCTCGACCACCAATCTGCTTCAACTCAGGGTACGTGAGCATTCTGTTATGACTTCCGTCAAATTTGGCGACTGCTTCAAGAATAACTCGTCGAATCTCCAGGTTCAGACCCATGCCGATAGCGTCGCTGGCAACAATAAAGTCGTAATCGTTGTCGGGGTCATTGAAGAGCGCTGCTTGCTGAACGCGCACTTCAGGTGGTAAAGATCCGTAAATAATCGCACATCGCCGTCCAGTCTTCTTCTCGATCGTTCGTTTCAAGGCGTGCAAGTTCAGACGACTGAATGCAACAACCGCATCTCCCTTTTCAAGACGACTGTAATCACCATCCAGCGCCTCATCCATGGTTTCCAGAGGACTTAGACGATCATATCGGTGCACGATACACTTATCGCCAATACCTGCGCAAATACTCTGGATCAGACTCACAGTTCGATCCTCACCACAAAGATGAACCTCCTTCGCTTGAACACCCAACAGCGCAGATGTCCAAGCGCTGCCACGATCCGGATCAGCCAGCATCTGAATCTCATCAATGACAGCAACATCGTACCGCTCATTGAAGGGGACCATTTCAACCGTACAGCTCGTGAAGTACGTATCCGTATCTTCCGGCAAACGAACTTCCTCTCCCGTCAACAGCGCACACGGCAATCCCTTGGCCTTGAGTCTCTGATAAACCTCGTTTGCTAGCAAACGCAAAGGCCCCGCATAAACTCCTCGCTTCGAATTCTCCAACGCTTTCAAGGCTCTGTACGTCTTTCCGGAATTTGTCGGTCCAACGTGAACATGGATCGTGCGCTGCATGGCTCTCGTCGCAGGGAACCACTCGTAAGGAAACCGAAAGTCCAAAAGTCGCTTGTGACTCTCCTCCAGGCCCTTTGAGAAGCGCTGTCGAATGAGAAATGATTGAAAAGAGTACTGAATCTCGTTTGTGAGACCCTTGATATCCTTTAAGATGAAAGCGTCGCGGAGATTCCAGAACAGGGGGTTCTTGACTCGATCGGTGATGTTCTGCTCGGCCATGTCGAACGCTGAGTCTAGCACCTTCATAAACATCGAAGCTTGCTGATGAAGCTCATCCTCTCCTACACCCGCAGCAGACACGGCTGATTTGCTAGCATTTTTCATGACATCTTGAAACTTCATCAAAACAGTTGATCGGAACATTCCATGTCGACCACTTGACTTTTTGTCCATGCCGAATCTCATTCTCTTCATATCATTCTTCTCATCAGTTTTGGTCACCTAAGATTGGTAAGTAATGTCTCGAAAATAAGAAAATAAGAACATACCGGCTTCAGAGAAGATTCGGACTTTTTCTCCCCAGTCTTTCTGGCTTCGACCTTGTTCAGTCCATGTTTCCTCTTAGCTGCCAATGGCACTCTTGAAAGTCTTCGTGAAGTTGATATTGTCCTTCTCGTCACCGGAACAATAGGAGCTCGTAAAGCTCCAGCCCGGAGTGAAAAACTCATAATTTGAACACAAAGAGTGAGCCAAACATGCTCCCCTTAAAAAAGAAAAAAACAATCGTAAAATGACCGTGTCTTTGCACGAGGGCGAATGCGACCAAGTCTTGCCATCATATGAAAACCCGTCTCAAAAAATTCCCATGAGACGGAGATTCGTTCCGCCGGCGTCCGTGGGTTCGCATGAGAGTGGGGAATGACGCTGAGACGCCGCGACCAGAGTCGTCATTGTAGACTTGTTACTTGACTCTAACTTGGCTTGACTTGGGTTAATTATCTTGGTTACCTTGCTTCTATTTCTTTCTTCAGCCTCGTCTCGTTGATCCATCTTGAATCCCCTTCATCTTCAGCACCACTCAATCACTTCATCAACACTCGGACGCAGACTCACCCATCATGGCGTCGTCATCGACTCCTGCGACTCCCCTACTCTAGTGCGTCAATCATCATCAATATTGACAAACACAGCTAACAATTTACAGCTCCTGTATCGCGCATAATACTACGATCCTCTCAGAATGCACAACATCGGCCTCCTCCCAAACCTCATCCCTCGCCTCCCTCATCCTCCCCAAGATCGAGCACACAAACCCTCAAAAGCTCACCTACACCCACGGCCAACACCAAATCCACTATGTCTCCGAATCTCCCTCTGAACATCGCGATTACCCTTCCGCAGGCGGTCTAACATTCCTCGTCATCGCCGACTCATCCCTTGGCCGTCGCGTGCCATTCGGTTATCTCTTCGAAATCCGCAAGCGCTTCCTGCAGCAATTTCCCGAGAGCACTGACTTCTCCGACATGCCCAACTACGGCGCGGCATCGTTCAACTCGGAACTCAAGTCTCTTATGATCGAGTACGGTACTACAAGTGGAGGTCGCGACGATGCCATCGGAAACGCCAAGCGCGAGATCGACGATGTTAGGGGGATTATGACCAAGAATATTGAGAGTCTTCTTGAGCGCGGAGAAAGACTGGACTTGCTGGTTGATAAGACGGACCGTCTTGGCGGTAGCGCACGAGAGTTCCGCGTGCGCAGTCGTGGCCTCAAGCGCAAGATGTGGTGGAAGAACGTCAAGCTCATGGCACTCTTGGCACTCGTAGTATTCCTCATCATCATGGCTATCGTGATTGCTATCAAGAATGGGTCTGGTTAAGGTAGGGCTTGTGAGCGCGGAGCCATTCCTTTTAATATTTCCTTCTTGTTGAAACTGTGTATTTCCTAGGCGAACAGATGGGACGGACAACCCGGGCAACAGGGTATAATTATGCAACAAAGTCCTCTTTTCAATCAAACTGATACCCCAATATCAATCCATCTCTCAACGTTGTCATGATCGTGTAAAAGTGTCGTAATCCACCGCTCCAAGCACTTGGCGCCTCATCCTTTGTCGCTGGGTTATCTCCACCCAAATGTGCAAATAAATCGTCGGTTTTGTCTCCGATCCTCCATTTAGAGTCTCATAGCTTCGGTTTTCTCCTCTCACTTTCCTGATAAACATATCCCAGCGTCACAGGACTAGTAACCGATCCCATAGCCAAAGAAGTCGGCGCTCTTCGGAACCTGTCTGTGAAAAATGCCGGGTGTAGCGAAGAAGCGCAAGGAACAGGTTTGAGCGGCGGCGGTTGTGTCGCCGGAGGACAAGCAGCGCCCATTTCGATATTTTTTTACGGCGAATAAATTAAAAACAGAGACTGAATGACTGTGAGTTCTCACATTCTCTGGGATTTGGGGGACGTAGTGTTAAAGAGGCACGGTAGATATCTTACCTTGCGCCGAGGTCACTGTTGATCTTTCTCCACGTGCTTCGGTAATCACACCGATGACCTTAATTCTAGCGGCCGGAATGGAAGACTCGGAATGGATTGATGATGACGGAAGCTCACCGTAGCGTGTCTCATGTAGCAAGAACCAATTGATAAGTCCGGGGAATCGGGGAGACATTTACCGAAGCGGGGAGCCCCTGTACAACATCGAGATAAAGCAAATATAGCGAGCCTTGGTAATGTGCGATATTGCGGTATTCATTCATTCATCCATCCGATACACTATAACAATGCAATAATACGTCATACGAACGCTCACAATATTAACTAACCAATTCGCAATCCCATCCCAACTCCAGCGCCTGTAGTCCAGCCATTCCCGTAAGAGGCACCTTGATCATCCCTGGATATACCTAAACATAAGAAACTCCTTCATCCCCGCCATTGCTCCATTGGGTTCTCCCTCTCTTCTGCTGTCGCTGTGAACCTCGGTTGATAATCATCGTGGCTCCCGCGATGCCTCCTGTCTTGTACTCTGTCAACACCTGGCGTTGGCTGGTTTGAGAGAATTCTCTCCGCTTTACCGTCGCCTTCTTCAACGTCTTTGCCATCTCCAAAGACTTTGTCCACATTACCATCTTTCTCGATTCGTTGCATCAGATCCTGGTCTCCGGGGAAGTAGACTCGTCGAACAGCTTGAACAACCAGATCGATCACAATGAGCACAATAAGCTCAAGCAGTACAAGCGTCCACCATTGTAGTGTGCGGCCAAAGTTATCAATAAAAGTGTCCCGGACAATATAAGGGCCAAAACTCTTGGGTTTGATGCCTGATAAGGCCAGCATCCACAAGAACCAGCCAGCGACAGATATCAGACAGCCACCAAAGGTCACAACAGTTTTGGTGTGCACTTCAAGGATCCTGCAACAGTCAGTACAGCTCAAAAACGCGCATTGGAGAACTTACAAGAGCTTGATGTTGATGAAGATGACAGCAACAGTGAAACTCACCATGCCCATCGCAAAGATACTGTTATCCCGATCATAAAACATCTTGTCGTAAACGCACCAAGTAAAGTACCAGATCACAAAACTCCCCGCAGCACCCATGAACATCCATGCAAAGTACTGCGAGAATCTGAATCCGAGGTTTCTCTGTCCAAAAGTGTACAGTTCCGGAACCTTCATCAACGTCTCTGCACGAAGATCCTTCTCGAAAATACCGAGAAGAATAACAGGAAGTGACGTAAAGGCACTGTTGAAGACGGTTAAACTCCATGATTCGTACAGTGAAGTGCCAGAATATCCGTTATAGCGCTGGTAATGAGCTTGTACAATGAAGAACAGGATTTCCTTCCAGAAAGTTGCAAGCACATACTTGCCAGTCCTCATGTAGTTCCACCGGCCATGAACAAAGAGCAGCTTCTGAAGGAATCGGAATTGAGCAATCGAGTAGTCTGAAATTCGAGCAGCCTGTAGACCCTCGCGACCAGAGATACCGATGCCAACATGAGAAGCCTGGATCATACCGATATCGTTCGCACCATCTCCGATTGCCAGAGTCATGCTCTTAGGCACATATCTTCGAATCGAGCGAACGAGGTTGGACTTTTGCGAGGGAGAAGCTCGGCAGCAGATGACAGAGTCAACACGTACAACAAGGTCGTAGAAAAGAAGAGATAGCTCATCATCTTCGTCGATCTTGGCGAGTGTCTGTCCATCGACAACAACAACAGAGTGCGGAACCATGCCACGGCTAACATCATTGAGAGTCGCTGTGATCGTCTCTTTCAGTTCGCCCAAAGCCGCATCAAGAACGTAAACCTCTGACCAAGGTTTACACACACGAGCAGAATGACCAATATTAATAGCCGTCTCTCGCTTGTCACCCGTAAGCATCCAGACTTTGATGTTGGCTCGGCGTAGCTTGTCAATGGTGTCTGGGACTCCCTCCTGAAGCTTGTCTTCGATTGCCGTCGCTCCGGCAAGCTCGAACCTCTGCTCAATAAGCTCTCCAGCGGCTTCGATGCGTTCCTGACGATCGACCAAGCTTGTCTCGGCTTCTCTATACTTTGCTTTCCAAGTGCGATAAGAGTCCTCATCAATGTACCGGTAAGCATACATAAGAGTTCGAAGACCCTCGCTGGCAAAGTCATCGACGTGTTGGAAGCACTTCTCAAACACGGCGCCTTCATTCGCAGCCATTGATTCGTCAATCTTGCGCTCAGCGTCGTCGAATGAGGGCATTTGGGCAAGACTCTGTCGAGGGCTCATCATTTCGGTTGAAGTGCGAGGTGATCGGGCAAGCTGCTGTGACAGACGCTTCAAATCAGTGGAACGTCGTCCCAAGCTCAATCTAAGACCTTCTCGATTAGACGATTCAGCTCTGGATAAACCAAAACTGTTGCGAGGGCTTCCATAGGGGCTGCCATAAGGACTGACGCTCTTTTGAGAGTTGATCCGCTGCAAAGCCTGATCCTGCCGAGAAGCTCGTCGCTGACTTGCCCGACGACCGATATTCTTGGCGGTTTCTTCAGCGAGATTACTCAACTTCAGACGCTGCATGATGACATTGTCAGCGCCCTTGCAAAAGATGCAAATACGTCCATCAGGCATGCGAATGATGATCGACATTCTCTTCCTTTTACTGCTGAACTCGATCACATCCAGCACTTGATACGTCTCGGTGTACAAAGAACCATCTGCATCCCGGGCCTCCAACTTGATAGCTTGTGCAGGCCGATCAATGACCAGATATCCCAGATCTTTGGCAGCTTCGACAAGAGCAAGTTCATCAGGCGAGGCAGCTTGGAATGTGATGTCGCCATCATCAGTCCTTTCAGGAAGACAAGTGTGGCAGAGAGCAATACATAGTAAAAAGTGCTTTGCCTTTCGTGAGAAAGCAGTGTTTGGCTTCCTTTGAATGTAATCAAGTAGATCTTCTGTCTTCATGTCGGCGTTCTCAGCTGTGTTGACTGTGGATTGCCAGTGGCTTGCAGATCTTGTTGACATGGTTCGAATAGGCTCTGGTCGAGATCCGCTTCCACTTGTATCATCGTTTCCGTCGAGAGTCTTGACATGGCCTGTGTTCTTTGCCGCAGAGAAACTTGCCTTGCTTTTACCTTTTTTTGGTCGTTCCGACTCTTCGATTCGTCGGCGCATCTCCTCCTGGTCTCTCTGCACATCCATATCATGCAGACAAGCAACACCAGCCACCGACATTTTGCGAAAGCGCATGATGTTCTCTGTTAGAGTGCCCGTCTTGTCAGAAAAGACATAGCTGACTTGGCCCAGATTCTCGAGGATAGTGGTTGTATTCGCAACCATGGGCGTATCAGATATTGGATCATACATATCCGCATCATGAAGCAAGTATAGCTGTCCCAGCTTGATAATTTCGAGACTGATGTACAGCGACAAGGGAATCAGTGTGTTGAACATAATAATGAACCCAAAGAAGATTTCCTTAAAAGGGACGCTGCCATTATAGACACCAGATCGCCTGATGTACCAAGCAAAATCCTCAGTTCGATCTTTCCACAGGTAGTAACCAATAGTTAGACCCATTGTGAGCATGAGAACGATGAAGATTTGGACCATGATCATCCTGTTGATAACTGATTGCATAGCGGGTTTCTTGGCGCGGACATTCTTGTTGGCGTTCATCCGGATCTTGCACTCCTCGCCTGTATTCACGATGATACCGAGGGCCTCAGCCGTATTCCGGAGAGTAGATCCACGGTAAACGACATTGTTCATGGACAGTGGTAGGGTTTCGCCGTCGACTGTTGCTCGACCATCGTAGCTGTAAAGGTCCAGGTTGGGGTTTTCGGAAATGACAGTAGCTTGTGTCGCACGAAGTCCTTCGAGGGTGTTGCATCGCTCGGCGAGCAAGGGACAGGCCTGTTTGCTCTTGAGGTTCGTCTCACCATCAAGAGCCATGGTGTCGATGTACGCAATGCCATTAGGACCGGTAGCATGCAAAAGCACAATATCCGCAGGAACAGGGTCATCTCGGCGCAACCGAATGACATCGCCAACACGAACATGCTGCCATTGTACCGAAGTCCAATCTCCCTTTCCACCCAATTTGGCGGTACCTGTGGTGCCTGACTCGAGATCATCGAGCATGTGCTCTTCACCACTCTCAGACGCCTTTTCCTTTTTCCTCCTCATTTTCTCAGCGTGTCTAACGCGGCCTTTTTCCCCAGTTCCGTCCGTCAAAACCCAAGCCTCACTGCGATTTTCCACGCGATCAAGTCGATAGCGCCTATAATCATCCCATCCTTCCTTGGCCATACTGAATGCGACGAACACGCCCAGAGGTGCGATAGTGGTCCATCTTCCGACAGTACTCAGACCGGGAATCATCTGAATAGTACCAACAACGAGGAAGTAAAAGTTTCCGAGCTTGCTGAACTGAAAGAGGAGTTGTTTCGGGACGAAATCGTAGATAGTGTAGCGACTTGATCGGATGAAATTGCTGCAGTATGGCTTTCCTGCACGCTCGTCAATAAGACCATTGGCACCTCGCTGCGGTGGATTGAGTGGAATATGACGGCCATCAGGTAAAGGTTCGAGGGGTTTTTGGCGAAGAATCGTCTCGAGAATGACCTTTTGGTGAAACTCTTCAAGCTGTTTTTTGGTGCGATCTTTCCATGTTGGTTTTGCGCCAGGTCCAATTCTTCGCCGACGTCTTTCTTGAAGATATTTCTTAATATCGGCGCGCACTGAGGATTTGTTGCCGTTTCCGCCGAACCCAAAACTGGTCTTGTCAACTGGCGAAGTCAATTCCTTATCGGTTCGGTCCGCAGAATCGGGAGGTTGGTCAGTCGACAATTCTGTCCTCGAGGGAATGGGT
Organism: Fusarium fujikuroi IMI 58289; assembly: GCF_900079805.1. NCBI lineage: Eukaryota > Fungi > Ascomycota > Sordariomycetes > Hypocreales > Nectriaceae > Fusarium > Fusarium fujikuroi. Next base: position 551,480 of record NC_036628.1, on the reverse strand, counting down.
CGCAATTCATAAGGGCCGCTCGCTCGCGGACGAGAACCATCATCGGGTCGTCTAGTTCTGGACCTCGATCCAGATCTCACGTTTGTATCATCGGCGGAAGATCGTCGCTGGCGATCGTTATTGGGGTCTGTGTAAGAGCGACCTGTATTCCGTGGTCTCGAGAAATTGGTCGAAGTTCGAGGATATCGCTCATCGAGAGCAGCGAGATCACGGGCTATTTCACCATCGGTGTCATTTCTCGGTTGCGAAGGACGTCGCCCGCTATTATCGCTGGGGTATGGAGGAGCCATGTTAAGGCCGTTGAGTCGGCGGCAGCATCTGGGATAAACGTTGGAGCTGTGGAGTGGTCGTGGGGTCGCGCCGGGTTCAGTTAGATTGGAGCGGTATTGAAACGAGATGATAACCTAGGAAAGGTTTCCGTGTAATCCAGGAGAGAAGAAAGAAAATGAGAGAATAAGACGACTTGCGGAGGAGTTGGAGAATGTGGATGTTTTGTCAGAATTGAGTTATTAGGCTGGCTGGGCTGGCTGGGCTGAGCTGGGCTGGGCAACGGGATCGTATACAGCCCGAAGCGGCCTTTACTCCAAGCCAAGGATGGTTCTGTAAGCTACGCTTGCCAGTCGTAATCCTTCAATCTCCGCATTAAAAGCGTTATCACCCATTAACTCACTATAGTTACTGCTCTCCTTCACTAACAATTCATCCCATCCGGATCTTCGGAACCTCGTCGTGTCTTGATACTCCCCTCACGAATTAACTTTGCAAGCATGACGAGGTGTATTGAGGCGCAGCATTGTACTTATCATCACTTGAAATCCTCGCAGCCCGCGGGTACTGTAACAGACTCTGCGTCGTACAAGCTCGGCCTGATTGGCACCGTTAATTCCAGCCAAGTCGCTAACTCGTAGCTTAAATCAAGCCACCTAATCTGGCGACAAAATAAGCTCATGCATTGAATCCGTTTCACTTAAAAACACTGGGGATTGCAGACCTGGGGAAATAACACTGAGTGACTTATTCAAAGCAGACCCCAGATTAGTCTATTCTTGTCTTTAAAGGCTGACCAACACTTATCACACGTGCAATCCAAGTCCAATCATAGCTCACTGCGCCTCGAAATATACGCAGCTCGATCCGCAGCCGTATCAAGACCGTGAGGAGAAGATAAACGGATGAAGACTCGAGGGTTTGAGTACTCGAGGATACGCGGCTCAGCCCTGGTGGTACAAATCTCTTACACGGTCCGTTGTTACTCCCACACATCTTCCGAGTGAGCCGCGTCACGACACTTGGGTTTTAAGACATTGACCAACCTTTAATCCATCCATCTTGGCACCTCATTAATATGGCACATGCTCTAGCTCATAAATGTGGCAATTATAAGACGATCTGATACTCTGCTTGATCATATAAAAGTCCTCCCCTTCGAATCACATCTGCACATCTCGTCCAACCTGTCAGATACTCAGCCATGCTGATCTCTGCACTTCTGCCTCTCACGGTCCCCTCGGAGTCCGTTCATGTCACCCAAGACTGCGCCTTGTAACATCTCTCACAACGATCCTACCTCCGAATCATCCGTCCCTGCAATTACAACTCACACAGCCTGTCAATAAGCGCTTCAAGCTTCGTCACACAATCACAAAAGTCTATCACACAGGTTAACTCAGTGAACATAACCCCATTTTATTTAACAATTCCACCCTATAAAAATACCCATGCCTTCGTGTCCAACTGTAGGCTTCCCTTGAAGTACACGTCTCAATTGACGCCTACCGAGGACAGCAACCCAGCTGCTCATAAACTCCAATGTACCTCAAAGCACAATAGACAAAGAAAATATCCCAAAGCCAACCATTAGAAAAATGAACCTAACAAAAGCCGCCGGGGCTTCTCCCCAACTTTCGACGTGATACAAAGAAAACAAGCTATCGAAATATTAAACACCGCCGTCTGTGCTTTTACAAAGACAATGTGTATGCAGATTAAGTCCAAGACAGCGTGCGGTGGTCAAGCAACGCTGCTCAAGGAAAATGAAGCCGAATGACAGGGTCGTCGGTTGCAAAGTGTTGAACAAGACCACCCAAGAAATAGACAAGTCGCGGTAAAAGATTTAAAAAGAAAGTACTTCAACGCGGGAAAGAGTTATACGATCGCTGTGTTGTGCCCGACATACATGACCGATGTCAAAGAAGTGTATCGTCATGCAAGTTCATTCATGGCCGTAGTGGGGAGAATCGACCAAACTGACACCATCGGCGTCAAGACTGGTCTGGTAGAATTGAGAAGATGACAAGGAAAGTCGCCTATATGAAGCTGGCGGAAAAACAAGAAAAGGAAATCCCAATGGTATAATTTGCCCAAACGCCCTGGTATGATTGACATACTACAAAACACCACCAACACCTGTACCCGCCCTATACTCTTTTAGTTTCCTTGGTGAGCTTGGGGCATTGCCTCGGGGGATAGGCTTAAGGGGTCAACTGCGTCAAACTGCACAAGCTGATCCATGTCGAGATCTGCTTGTTGGTGTTGCACGAAACCAGGCGAGGTTGTGTGCATGGGCAGGTTGATGGTGTGCTTAGAGTACATCTCATTCAGGCTCGCTCCATCCTCCGAAACAGCACAAGATCCGTCGTTCATGGGATACAAATCAGCTGAGCCAGGGCGACCCATCATTGACATAGGAGGGGACTGTTCCAAAATGGAAGGCTCCCCAGGGCTGTTGAATGGGAGAGGAGAAACAGAAGTGGGAATACCTGTGTCGGGGTTAACCATTGGTGACAGGAAACCATTGCTATAAGGTGTGTTGTAGCTCGACTGAGGAATTTCGGGACCAGAGGGGAAGAAGCCTGGGCTGGGAGGAAACTCGGCAGGAGAAGCAGTGGTGGCAGACATGGGATATTGACGCATGTCGAGGCCGAATCCTGCCTGTGTATCGATGCGCAGATTAGGAGCCATGTTTCCAGGAGGCTGAGGAATAGGCGCAAAGATGTGAGGGTTGTGCTGGGGAGGAGGAGGAGGCATCTCTCCAGGAGGTTGGATGTAGAAGGATGGCATCGGCTGGTTCTGGAACATGGCGAAATCAACAGGTCCAGGAACTGATCGCGAACGTTGACGCTTGTGGCCAGGTCCAGGACGCATGCCAGAGTGCATCTGGTGAATACCCCACTGCTCCTGGTACATGCCGACATGAGGTTGAAAGCTGGGCTGGGATGAGGGTCGGGCGGTCGGGGAGACAGGAGCCGAGACGGAGAGGACGTGAGGGTCGTTGTAGGGGTGAGGGTTGTGACGGTTCATGAATGACTCGAGAGAAACCAGCTTGGCAAGCTGGCCACTGAGAACCTTGGGGTTTCCGCCGAGGTGGTGTACCAAGCACTGGGTAGCCTGAAGATCCTCTGTGAAATCACCACACTGGAAGAATCCGTTGGTGGTGGGAGATGAGTCCATGAAAAAGTTGGGGGGCCTGTTCAACTCAATGACAATCCCCCCAAGCTTGGTTGGGTCTCCTTCGCCATTCTCGAGGAAGATGTTCTTGATGGAGGAGAAGGGGTACTCGATTTTGTAGCCGGCCTGCTCGTTGTTGATGTAGTAGGTCATGGTGCACTTGTCGGGTGAGTAGAAAATGATGAGATCCATCGTGTTTTGTCCAACTCGAGTCCACTTTCCAATGCTGAGGGATCGGCATGTAAGATGATGAATCACTGCTGTTCAGTTAATAAACCATTTACGTGATGGGTCGAAATACTCACAAACTTTACCCTGACCTCCCTGGTCGCCACCGAGCATCATGTTACCATGGCCAAAGGGGAGCAGTCCAGTACGGCCGAGATAACTTCCGCCGAGACCCTTGCCAGATTCCATGGCCTGCATAGCGAGATAGGCTCGCATTGACTCGGGAATTGAGTCAATGTCTTCACCAGTCTCCAGACTCTTCTTGGCCAGCAGCTTGATCTTTGCTCGTCTACTGCTGTCAGCGAAATTCTGCAAGTCTCATTCTCTCACATACCTGTTCTGGAACCAAATCTGAACAGACCTTTCAGTCATGTTGATTTCCTCGGCAATTCTCTCACGGACAGTAGCAGTGGGTGTGGGGTTGTTGTTGAATTCCATCTCCAATGTTGTTAATTGATCTTGTGTAGCACGCTGTCGCTTCTGGTTCTTTTGCTGTTGGGTGAGAGTGCTCTTGCGGGGAGGTCGTCGTGAAGCATTGTTGGCGGCTGAGGCAGAGGGAGATGGTGTCTCTTTTTTCATGGAGGCTGAGACAGGGGTCGGGACAGATGGTGAAGATGTTGAGTTGGGTGTGGTGACCTCGGGGACATTGCCCAAGGCCATGGGGTGTTCAATCTCCGTGGCCATTGCTAAGTAGATTGCGAGATGCGATCACTAGATGCAGGTTGAAATTATAAAATAAATGAAACTGGTCGAAATCGGATGCTGTGAAGCGGTTGTCGTCGATTATACTTGATGCAGACGCGTTCAAGTGAGCTGGATTATCAGACAGAAAAGACGGCGGTGCCAAAATCGACGAGTCGGTAAAGGAGCGTAGTGAATGACGCGGTAGTCAGTTCAAGTAAAGAGTGTGTTCCTTGATCTGCAGAACAGAAAAGGGAGGTAAGAATAAAGTATCGTGATGGCGGATGTGCCGGTCTCGAACGGTTTTGGGCGTTTTAAAAACGTTGTGGACGTGGGAACGATCCTGGTGTAAGAGCTGTTTGAGCTTGGTAGAGCCTAAAGAAAGGAACGGACCCGGAAAGAGTGACGGGAACCGAAGATTGGCTTGAAGATTGAATAATTCAAGAGAGTGACTGAAGGAAAGAAAAGAATGAACAAAAAGACGAGGGAGAAGAAGCGGAAGAAGCGGTCACAAGGAGTGTGGACTGGAGATGCAAGATGGAAAAGAGAAACGGACGGGGCACGGGGGCGGGATGGGGGGGAGTCTTCAAAGGAGAAGAGCCGTTGCCGACAGAGTCTAGAGGCCTACCTGTCTGTACCTAGTGGCTAGTCCTGCACCTCTGCCTGCACCTCTTGCTGCCGTCCCCTCCACGGGCGGGCACCTCGATCGGAGAAAAGGTACAGGACTCAGACCAAGGTACCACCACTAGCAGGTAGTGTGGGGACACGGCGCCGTGCTAAAACGCTCGGAAACTGGGAAAAGGGAAAAGGATGGAACCTCGACTCAATGTATCCTGGCGTCAGAGACAGAGGTGCGGGTACCTGAGTAGTGGCTTGACTGAGTTACCTAGGCCCAGGTACCTCCGTCTCCTGACTGGGCGGGCGTGATGCGCTTCGGTGGAGGGTAGACAGCAGCTTAACGCGCCAAGGGGCAGCGACGGGACCGTTACAAACCACAGCGCCGCCGTGTTTGGTCTGCAGTTGGTGAGGACGACAGGGGGTTGATGCATTGCAGCCCTGAAGTCGCCCGAGCCCAGCAATGGATCCCAAGCCTAGCCAGTCATCGTCTCTCTCTCTCCTACCCCCTGGTTCCGCTGCCCCCAAAGTCAGCCAGTCCGACTCTTCTCAACTCGTGAGTTTCCTTCAAGAACGAAGGCCTCAAACACGTTACGCCCCGACGCCAGCATGTGCCCAAGTTAGCACAAACTAACCAAAACTTGTGAGATCAGCTAGCAATAGCTCGTCGTGTCGCCACAAAGGGTAACTCACAATTGGCCTCCTTTTCAGCCTTGTCTCTTGGTTCAACGATTGAAGTCAGCAGCGTAACCTCCAGATAAGCGATCTCTTCCAGATGAGGAATTTGTCTCGTCCTTGTTCGTCCATCACATCTGATTCTCAGCATCGGACAGGCCCTTCCTTGTGGAAAAAGCCAACCGTGTCACATCCAACCCGCACAATGTGTACGAGGGAGGGGCCTGTTGGCGAGTAGCAAAGCAGGCCATAGCGGGCCAAAACTGCACGAAGACTTTGCCAACGAACCACTGACGAGTGACTGGCGAGAACCACTGGTGTGCACACCCACTCAATCCGTGCTTGGAGTCCACATCCGACACCACCACAAACATCCCAGCTCCCCAACGCACAGAACAGAGACATCCACCCATTTGTCCATTCATCCAGCGGTCGTGACCGGTTCGATTTCTCTTCGTATCAATTGCCTCTTGGCCCAGACTTGTCCGGACTTCGGTCCGTCAGATAGCTCCAAGATATGCTAAATCAGTGCCGTCCCTGGACTGGGTAGCATGCAACCGTGAGCCTGAAGGAATAGACATGCCACAATTGGCAAGTGTGAAAGTTCAGAGGCCGGGTAGAACTTGTGGTTCAAACCCTGGATCAGCATTTAGGGGCCCCGCGAGACTGCCGCTGTTGGGGAAGAGTTAGCTCTGGGTGGTTGGCATCTTTACCTGTGCGTTTTCTTTGTGCTTCAGCTTCCATGACGTGTGATCAGTTGTCAATCATGAACCTCCAATTATTTTTGCTTCTCTTGAGTTCATATTGTTTTTGCCATGTCACATTGGCTTCGCTACTCTGAGTCTGTGTCAAGTTCGATCCGTCTGACACTGGCACTGGCATCTAAGAGACGATCGGCGTTCTCGTCCCAGACATCAGACCAGGGTATCCATCATGCAACAAAGAATTCAATGTGGCTGACGGCTGCAGTAAATGGATACACCAAAAAGTTACGGCCAAGACCAGGCGCAAGGACGCGGCGAGGACCTGAATAAACACACAATTTGAATGGTCGGAAGTACGGGAGTGGAGTTGAAGCGTCGATGAGAGTTTGTCTATTCCTCAGTTGGGTAGCATCGGTAGGGCACGGTACCTGCATCAGGGGTAAGGTCCTTGCTGAGGTGGGCTCTCTGGGTGAAGTTGTGCAGAGACGAAGCTTTTCATAGACGTGCGTTGTGCAGATATGCCGAGTCAATTGGATCATTCCTCTGTGCACACTAATGCAAGGTACGCGCCAATGAAAATAGTGGGTTCATTTTAGGGGACGACAAGTAAACGGCCCCCAAGACGGAGCGGCAAAAGGGTGCTGTGCCCTCCATAATTTGACTCCTTATTGGCCGCCATTCCTGACGTTAGCTCTTCCTGCCAAAATAGGCAACCGAGAAACGGTCCGGTCTTACCCTATCGAACCGTTGTCTGACGAGGAGGGAAGGCGTCACCAGATAGCTTCAGCTGGCGCCACACTTCTTTTTGACCATCTCGATTCTAGTTTTACATGACGTTATCAAATCATGTTGCTCTACTCAATACCGAGATTGATATTGGTCAAGTCATGTCGAATCAGACCGGACGACCCTGTTTGTCAAGGTTACAGCAACCAATACGACATGACGCACTTGATGGTCGGAAGCACTTGTCATGATGGATGCTGATCATCAGACCCGCAACATGACAGCCGGAAGACTCAGCCAGAAACTGAAGCTCCCGGGCCATCGGTTTATCATCCCGCAAGATTTCGAGCTGGCCCAATGACTGCACAATGACTGGTAACAGGCAATTGACGTCTCCAACATGCCCCTGCTATTAGTCCTAGCGTTCTTCAAGTCCCGAATCCTGTCCTCTCGATGTGAATATCTAAAACTTTTACCGAAAGGAAACGCATGAGCAATGCGAAGATCAAACATATGGCACGTGTTCCCGCCCTTCCCTCGGTTACAAATAGCAAATCCACAGCTTCAGGAGATTTTTGTCCCTTCAGTCACATATGTCGACCTCGCACCTTCGAACAGCCCTGATACTGTACTACATTTGACGTCATGTCTTCGGCTGACGAAGGGTGCCGGTACGCATGACTGTCGCCGAAAACCTCTGCCGTCAGTCCAGTCTTGGGAGGCCAGTATTAACTCAAGCTTCAGCAAGGTCATCCAGTACTCCATTATAAGAGCAAGGGTAGAATGGGGTCCCTTCAATTACCGGACAAATCTATTTCCAATGGATTTCACTTTGGGCGCACTTAAAGGGTTTCCTATCGGTTCTCAGCACTGTCCCTAGAGAAGTTGCGATATCTTTCTCGATGCTGGCAATTTTTGGTTGCATTTGTTGAATGTTAAGTGGCACAGCCAATTGACTCTTCCCTTGATCCACAATTGGTTTCGAGAATTCGAGAAACACGACCCATGGCTTTGGATCGTTACTTCTTTTCGTTATTCAGTTATGAAATTAGAACAATTGCATCTTCAATTCCCATCAAGATGCTGATTTATGCTAGTCAGCCTCGCCAGTCGCATTGTTGATCCTGACTCATCCTTCTTCAACAATCTCGTCAGATCTGTTGGATCCACGTTCCGACAACTCCCATGTCGACAATTGCAGGGGGGGATCCAAAAAGGGGAACGCGATGACATTCTCTGCGGAATCTTTGGATCCTTAGCTCTTTTCAAAGAATCTTTTCACAAAGCAAGCTACAATTTTCGAGGTCAGGTTTATATCGTCATAAACTCTGTCTTTCGTTTCAGAAATAAGTCTCCGATATCGTCGGTAGCATCAATCATGACACGGGTTTCCTGAATTGTACTCGTACCTGCATCAAAGGATCCAGCGAAGGATCGTACCACAGCAATGCCACCACGCCACGGCATGTCTCGTTGGCATGAAAGACTTGCATGTTCGGGATTTGCTGCGAAGGTGTGTATGCTGAGACCCTGTTCCTGCAGTAGTTCAATCCATCGTCATCTGGTGGGCCACAACACGGCTTACTGTGTGATGTTTTCTCTTGACCCCTTTTCTCGTGGTTCTCTTGTGCGAAACACTTGCGATCGACGCTTGTTCAAGCAAAATCAGCCTGACATTGGGGCCACAGGTCGGTCGCGCCTTGGCAACTTTAGCGTCTACCAGATTATTCCGACTTGGCTAACAATGAATAGTGTATTGAACGGAAGCAGAATGAAACTATCCAGAGACTATCGGCTTCAGCGATGAACGGTCCTACGGCCACCGCCATCTAACCATAACAAAGCCTCAACGATTGTGGCTGTAATACGAAAAGTCTCGACCTGACTACAGTAAGCATGAAGCATTGACACACACAACATCCTTTGATGGATGACAGGAAAATGATGCTTCAGAGACATCTTTTCTTTTGCCGGATCCGAGCCTTTTCCCGGGCGCGTCCGGAGTGACATAAAAGATCCGACATGATAGATCAGAAAACACAAGATGCATGTCGAATTGTTTTCATCGTCAATTGATACTTACCAGTTTTGGCACCGCTACCCCTGACTTAGACCCCTGGAGGTGCATCTGGGGCATGATACCTTGCAGGATCAGCATGACAGAGCCAACCACCGTCGAGCCACGTCTCCGCCAGGCGGCCACATGCCATTGGGTCCACCAATGTTGGAGTTTTACCTCACCCGATCAAGTCTAGGGGGTCAATCGCCCTAAACTCCTTTTTCTTTGAGCTCTGGTCAAGGCAGTTGTATTCCTGAAGCTGAGAGCATGCACCCTGCCCACTGAATTGTGCTTGCATAAATGCCGGAATATCATGAGAGCTTATGGTTGGTGGATTTGCGTTCGACAACAACACCACGAAGTAGCTTGAGGATTCCTGATGAACAAAACCAATTGCACCACGAATCAACCATTGCTATTTAGTCGTCTTACCTCATCACCAGAGACTTTTGCTCTCATACTCCCAGTTTCTGAGGTCAGAAAGCACAGACAAGAATGAGCACCGTTCGACGAACCCTACTGTCGATCGAGTTTGGCCGACCCAAGGCCGCAGTCACACTGACTTATCAATCCTCTGACCAAATCCGAAAAGTCCAGCCGGCATCCTGCATGGCGAATCACGAATCCTACCAATGGCGGCAAAGTTCATACTGGAGACGATATGCATATGCATCCATGGCGGGGATGGCAGCGCGTCGAGCGCGTTTGCTGACCACTTGATTTCAGTCCTCACCATCTGTTGCAGAGTTGGCATGCACCGCTCAGGAGATATCTCCCTTCAGAGCATCCCTAGATCCTAAGAATAACTTGTCCAGACATGGCATGACAATGATACGAATTCTCAGACGCTGTTTGTAACATGCCAAGCTTGGCGGCTCATGCTAGCTAACAGGTATGGGGCTCTCAGCATCATGCCCTTCAGCTGCACCGCTTTGAAGGACAGCTGAAGCCCCGGCTGAGCACATTTACGCAAGACGCGCTGAAACGTGAGTCGCTCCCCTGTTTGGTCAACATGCGCCAAACAAGGGTTGTGGGACGGACCAGACTAACAAACTGGGGGCGTCTAAGATCTTTGACGTCGTCTATCATGGCATCTCAGGGGATTCACTATTGACTCAACCGCAGTCTCAATCTGGCTTAACCAGCATCACCAGTGGACCCTTGGACCCGGGGTCGCTTCTCTCCGGCCTCAATTGAACTGTGACCCCGTTTAGTCGATCATCAACTCCATGAGTCGAGTCACGTCAATTCAAGCGGTCGATTTAAGAAAGGGGACAAGTTTATTTACTAACAACAAGCTATGACATATTAGTCGACGCCCGCGACTTTTGGAAGAATCTCAGAATCTCTCCCTTGCATAAGCTACGACACCGCCCACGACCACCAAGCTATCTACCAAGCTATTGAGCATGTCACCGCGATGTTGAGTCCGGTGATCTGGATGTCACGATCCATGCCGATCTACAGAAACTTTACTATAACGGCACAAGGTTGAGCGGGTTACCTGATGCCACAATGCGCTGCATATTGTCTAAATTGGGAGATGTGTCTGTGCTGGAAAGACATGTGGGATTGAGACTGCAACATGCTTTGACTATTCAACTCAGTGTTACCGCTGTCAGTAAGTTTGTACAGACCATTATCGAGGCGTGTCTGAACTTTGGGTTACCAATATCATGGTGCTTGTCAAATGCCATGAGACTTGGGTCTCATACATGCCAGTCAAAGGGTCTCGCCAGCATTGGATATGTACTACGTAAGACCCGGTCCGTGGATCACGATCTGAGTTGTACGATGTGACCATGGTGCAACGGCACGGTAAGCGAGCCGTGCTATGTCGATGCCTTGACGGCCGCAGAGGACTCGGCATAGATCAAGGTTAGCTATCGTGCCACTTGTGGGGTCAACTTTGGCAGACTGGGAGTCGCCGTGGTGTATGGGCATCATTTACTGATATGGGAGGTTTAGAGTTCATCATGATCTGGAAATGATGCGACAAACATTTTCAGGAGTCACCTCGCCTTAGAGAGATTCGCCCGATGCCTATGCAGCTCAAAGATCTCTCATCACCTCCTCCACCGCCCTGGCTGCCATTCTCTTCCTCTGTTCCTCTCCCATCCCCTCGCCAGCTTCCCTCACAGCTTGGAGTTTTCTCATCATCTTCTCGATCTTTGCGATCTCATCCTCATCCAGGTCCTCTAGCCCAATTCCCCCAGAAGCACCCTCCTTGCTGGTCTCTGCCTTGCTGGATTCTGAGGGTTCATCAACATCCTGGCTGGACTCCCATATGGCGCGTCGTAGACCTTCAAAGTCTGATTTGTCGAAGCCGAATCCCATCTTTTGAGGATCTAACTCTTTGTCGTCCTCATCGGCCTTGGCTGAGCTCGTTTCAAAGTCACCAAACTCGGAATCCGATAGTGGTGCTTCGAGTTGAGACCAGTCATTTGCTTCGAGGGCTTCTTTTACTCGCGCAACTCCTGTTTTTTCTTGCCCTTGTTAGTAACTTGCTGTGAGCGACAGATTCAACATACCGCCAAATTCGTTTCGACCAGTGTCGCCTTTTCCCCCAAGAGACACAAACTCCAATCCGGCCTCGGCGCAGATCTCATCCCATTCCTCTTCGTTGCCATCTCCTCCCACGCCGATAGCTAGTCCTACGCCATCCCACTCCCATCCCCCCAGTCCCTTCTTCAGGACTTTGCCGATGTGCTCTACTAGTTCCTTTGCCGGGTGATCCTTGGACGATGAAATCGGACCTGCGGTGAAGACTACCACTACACCCCCTAGCACGGCGAGCACTTCGGCGGCTTCGGGAGAGAGAAATGACTCTGACCATTCAGAAGGTGAGGCGATTAGGTCAAGCCAGATGGGAACTGTAGTGGAATAGTATGGTGTTTTGAGGGCGAGGCTATGAGTTGTGCCTGCGATGCCGAGGGAAGGATCTGGTGATTCTGGGGCTGATCCTGTGAGGTCTGCGACGTGTTAGTGAATGTTGTCGTGAATTGTGCTAGTGTGTATTTCGTAGATGACCACCGGGACATCTCAACAAAGTAAACTCACCTTTCACCAACTTTGACAAAACTGCTGTCTCATCCTCAAGAGCAACAGCCAGTATTCTTCTTGAGCTGGAACTCATCTCGGCTTCAGTCATCGTGGCGGCTGTATATGCAAGCCTTTATTCTTTTTCTGTAAAATGAAATGCGATGAATGCCGAAAGAGAGAGTGACGGCAGTATAAGTCTAGTACTTGATGAATGAGATTGGTAAGGGATGTGTAGATGATGAGTGAGCGACATTGGTGGGGTGGAGGGGCTGATAAGATAAGAGAGTAGTTACCCTAGACCATTGCTCAAAATATTGACGTCGCCAGTACATATCTAATTATCAGATGGGGGAATCAATTTGCTCTTGAGCGTTTAGCTCTTGTATATCATGAGATTATTAGGCCCTCTGTTATCATCAGGGTTCCTTTTAACCTAGTGATGTCGTTTGTGTGGTGGTCTAATTCACAATATGAGAAGTTCATTTCAATACTGCACAACAAACACAGAACGACAGCTCAAACACAAACGACTAACATTTTGAGTTGGGAATAACTATCATGAATCATAAATAAAAATCAATGCAAGGAAATGCAATCTTGATACGCCAACGCTTCCATGCAAACCCAGGAGCGAGCTCAATCTAATGCCCCAACACCAACCCAAACACCATCAAATACAAGGCGAATGTCGTCCACTCCCCTCTCCATCTCCTCCCCATCCAAACGTTCGTTGCAATACCTCCAATCCCGCTCTCATCCCCCTTGCGGAATCTTCAGCCCCGGGCGCCACACACTCGTCCACGATATCATCACGGCTCAAGCGTCCTCGTCGCCTCGTCTGAATTGCCTGCTCAATGGGCCGTCGCCAGAGTCTGAACCACTGATCTTCACTCATACATGCATACCGGAGCGTTCCCTGTCTGTCAGGACGACTTAGCGACCACTCCACGAATACCGTCTCGTACCACCTTGTCCGCAGCGACACCCACGGCCAAGTGAATATCCACAGCAGCGTAAGATAAAAGAGAAGAACAATCCATCGCGTGAGGCGCCATCGATTGGTTAGGCAGCGGTTGTATATCTCAACGCGTGCATTCGTCGTAGGAAACGTAATGTTGACTTCCCCACGATATCCCGTCCCCCGCACCAGACTCTCCAGTCTAGACCCCACGAGGGCGAAATCCCAGCCCGTCAAGCGCCGCTCTAGAACAAACACCTTTAGACCGGCTCTGCTCGCACAGTATCGATAGCACCATTGCGCAACACCCGGCGTGCCCTCCTCGGGCGGTCCGCTACCTCCAAATCCCGGTGCGCGTGTCATAGTCGCAGTCCCGCGGCGCACCTTGTCGAAATTGTTTACGGCGCGTATGCGTCTCCACGAACGACGAGTTGCCATCTCTTGATACAGCAGGGGCGTGAGTTCAATGTGGATGTCAAAGTCGATCCCATCCTTGCTGGACTTGCGGTCTAGACCCTGGATGCGGACGTATGGTCTTGGTGGTTCCTTGGCGAGCTCTGAGATGTGCTGCTCGAGAAATTCAGGATCTGTATCAAGACGCTTGTCGAGATAGTAGACTACCTTGTCGTTGGAAGTCCCCTTGAAGGGATGCAGACCAAGGGAGGATGAGCTTGTGGGCAGCAGGTCAAACGGATTCGCGTGAGGTCCCTCATTGTCGACTACAGTGTAACTCGGAGGCGGATCATCCTCTGAGCGGTCCGTATAAGGCGTTGCATTCTGCTGTTGTCGCTGATCCTCAGGGTAATGATGCATCGGCATCTGCGAAGTAGACGTTTGCCCACTCGTCACGCTCTCCGAGTCCAAGTGCGGAGGAGTCTGCGACGTTCGCTGCGATGCCATTCTAGGCGATATCCCAACAGCGAAGAGATTTAACCGCCCTTGACGGGTTGATGAAGAACGATATATATAAAAAGTCGGAGATGCTGGTCAAGTTCTAGATCCTGATGGAGTGATGAGCACGTGCCCAATTTGACCTCGCCACAGCGGTACACGTAAGTATTGGCTGTGAAGCACTGCTAAAAAGTCGGCGGTAGAAAAATGAGGGGGGAAGAAAAAAAGACAGTAGGCAAGAGGGGGGCATACGAGCAAGCGAATGAAACTATCTTATAAGACAAGAGCTAGAGTTGATGCTATGTTGTCAAGTCGTCAAGGCCAACGAACCCAGTGACCAAGATACGTACCTTGCCCTTGTCAGTGAAGCTGGTGCTGCCTGAGAGGTATGCATGCCCTGTATTGAGTGAGCAGGGGTAATGCAGTTATTGAAACATTTATATGAACGGACACATAATCTACACTGTATGCACATTAATAGCTGACGTCGTATTAAACTATTCACGTATCGGTTCATGCAATCTCGACGCCGAATTGCGGAGAAGATCTCATCCACTTTCTGGACCCACTTTGGCATTGACGATGGCTTCACTTGATGACACTGGATTACGACTACAACAATATCATGATGCGTTTAGACTCACGCCACACAATATTTTTAGACATCAGCACCAGTCAATGCTCACAACTCATAATTATAGGCATACGCCTTCTATACTTTTATTCAAGTCCACGGCTCATGCCACAAATATACATGTACTGAATCCCGGAACCCGTTCTCTCATACTTTTAATCCTCCTCTTCTATACGCGGTAGTCTCTCTTTCTCCTCCTATGGATCAACATCCACCAAGCGTCCAGAATCCCACTTCTTCTTCGCCGCCTTGAGGAGAACATCCAGCTCACCACTCATCTCACACATGCTGCGGAATGTACCATCCTTGTTGTTGATGAGTTCCCATGGGTGAGCATACTCCACCACCTCGCCCTTGTCGAGAACCAGCACCTTGTCGTAATCTACAATGGTCGCTAGTCGATGGGCAATTGTGATGACGGTGCCTGTGAGCTCGCGGATTGTTTCTTGAATCTTTGAGTCGGTGGCGTAGTCGATGGAGGCTGTGGCTTCGTCCATGACTAACACTGTGGGAGACTTGAGCATGGCTCGAGCAAGACACAGAAGCTGGCGCTGTCCTTGGGACAAGTTCGAGCCTGATGCCGCGACTGGTGATTGAAGATTCAAGAAAATGTTCTTGTTGGTCTTGGCAGTTGGTGAGTTTGGCGAGCCAGGGGTTTGTGTAGGCGTAGGTGGTGATGTTAGAGGCTCATCGGGACCAATGAGCTGTACTCGTCGAAGCGCCGCAAAGATCTGATCATCTGTGTATTGATCGAATGGATCCAGGTTGCTTCGAATTGTACCATGGAACAACGTAGGATCCTGAGGCACAATGGTGATGTTCTCTCGGAGATCTTGCAGACCAATGCTGCCAATCTCAAGTCCGTCGATAAGAATCTTGCCCTTGTCTGCCTCTAGCGCTCGGAAAATCGCCAGGGCCAGAGAACTCTTGCCTGCACCTGTTCTTCCAACGATGCCAACCTTTTCTTGCGGCTCAATCTTGAGTGTAATGTTCTGCAAGACAGGGTTGAGCTCCTTTCGGTAACTTGTTGTGTAGTCCACAAACTCGACCGACCCCTTACGAGGCCAGTCTGCTGGAGGTCTGCTGTTCTCAATGACAGCCTCCGCCTCTTGCTCGACATCGAGATACTCCTTGATTCGTTCCATAGAGTTCATGTTTTGCTCGTTAATGGCATAAAGGCGGACAAGCCACAACACACTCTCAGTAAAGCTCAAGGCATAGCTCAGGGAAATACCCGCAGCTCCTGCATCCGTCTTACCAAGGTTAAGGATAAGGAACATGCCGGCAAAGAAGGCCACCAAGTCTCCCACAAGATCAGCCCTAAAGGCCAGCCATCTATTGCATGCCCACAGGTAAATGAAGGGTCGACTCTGAGTGTTGATCTTCTCCAGATTGTCCCGGATGAATCGTCGCTCGTCACCATACGCTCGAATGGTTGTCATACCACTCAATGTCTCTCCAAATTGCTGGAACAGGGGACTGCGCTGAACTGCCTCAAGACGCTTCAGATCACGAGAAGCTCGGAGGTAGAAAGAGGCGATGAGGTAGAACAGAAGAGCAATACCAGTAGCGGCGTACAAGAATTTGGGTGTGATGTACGCAATGAGGCCAACCGTCATCATTAGAGAAATGCCACAGCTAATCACTCCAATTGCCACGGGTGCAATTTCTTGATCAACCGCCTCCAGATCTTTGCTGAATCGGTTCATCAATTGGCCTAGTGGCGTGACATCAAAGAACTTGAACTTGGCTCGCGTGACAGAGGCTATCAACCGATCGTGAATGCCCTTCGATGCCGTCAAGGAACCCAGGAAGATCCAGAGATCTCTGAAGAGAGCTGCCAGGGCACCAGCAATTCCAATAGCAGCGAGAACGGTCAAGTAGTACATAGCATTGACCCCATGCGGGTGGTCTTGCGTAGAAAAGGACCCATCGAGAGGCTTCAGGTCTTCCGCAGAGCCAAGTCGGACAACATTGGCAAAGTCGACAGCGTTGAATTTTGTAGAAGAGTACATAGCCGGCATGACCTTTGACTCTGCTGTACCATGGACGTATTGGTTCGCCCATACACGTACCCAGAGGTTGGTGGCCAATCCGGAGACCTGCTGAGAAATAAAGACGAAGAGAGCAACAATCCAGAACCACCAAGGGCCCATGGACTGAAGGTACAGCTTGAGAACGGGCCACTTGACTGACCCAGTAGCCTTGGTTTCTTCCATGGCATCCTTCTTGGGTTTGTTCTGTGCGTCCTTCTTAGAGCTATCAACACCATCGAGAGCATCTCCTTGGCCATTAACAGTGGTTTCGTCATCGCCGACGCTTGAGGGAACACGAGAAGGAATGCGCGAGGGGTTGGCTGAGCCGGGGTGAGACTTTTGAATCTCCTCGCCAAGCTTGCCGGAAGCAATAACCTCAGCTGAAGGACCTTGGATATCAACTCGGCCATTCTCAAGAAGGACCACATAATCGGAAGAAGGAACACAAAGCGTCGTGTTGTGTGTGACGAGGACACAAGTACGGTTTCTCATGAGGGGTCCACGAATGCAGTTGCTAAAGATCCATTGCGCGGTGTGCGAGTCAACAGCGCTGAGACAGTCGTCAAGTAGCAGATGAGCAGAGTTGGAGTAGAGGGCACGAGCAAGAGAAATACGTTGCTTCTGTCCACCAGAAAGTGTGATACCCTTCTCTCCGACCAGTGTTTCGTCGCCGTGGTCGAGAATCTGGAGATCGCGTTCAAGTGCACAAGCCACAATGACATTGCGGTATCGTTGCTCGTCAAATGGCGCAGAGAAGAGAATATTTTCGCGGACGTTTGCATTAACCAACCAAGCGGATTGCGCGACGTAGGCGATCGTGTTGGCGAGACCAGTCTCAGGATCAGGATGAACGTCTTCTCGGCTGCGGCCACCAGGACAGTAAACGCCTCCTTCTAGCAATGTCATTTCACCAAGAAGACCCATCAACATGGATGTCTTTCCAGAACCTGTAGGGCCTGCAATGATGTTCAGTTTACCGATCTTGAAATCAATGTCCAGATCCATGAGTCGGAAAGCACGGGCACTGTCCTCAGCAACAGTGTCTTTGCTACCCCAAGTGAGAGTGGCGTTGCTGAAACCAATTCGCCTGACACCCTCGTCATCCACATTATCCAAGCCAAGCTGAATGTACTTGTCGGTCTCCTCCTCCTGGAGGAAGTCCTCCACACGATCGATGGAAACCTTGGTTTCCTGGACGTGGGCGAACATGTCACCAAACTGGTCCAGCGGGACACGGAGGAGCATGAAGAGTGACATAGCTGTAAAGGCGATTGATGGCTTCAGGGGCTTTTTCTCGACGACTGTGTAAACAAGGAACGAGAAGAAGGTAATGAGGACGGGCACGGAGTTCCAAATAGCTACAGCCAGTGCCCAGACCATGAACCTCGAACGCAAAGCCTTGAGTTCCAGTTGACGCTTCTCGTCAATGATACGGCCAAATCGCTGTTCCCAGGCAAAGTACTTGATGATGCGAATGTTTTGCAGGACCTCATTGGTTACATTAGTACGCTTGTCGGTGGCTGCAAGAATTCTCTTCGAAGTGATGGTGAAACCCCGAGCAAGACCGTAGTTGACAGGCAGGAGAAGGACCATGACGATGATACCAGGGATGGCACTAAGGCCCATGACCTGCCAGAGAAGTACGACAGCAATGACCAGCTGCGTAGGAGCGGAAGCACACAGAAAGTGTAGGTACGCAGTGACTTCGGAGATCTTGAAACTGTCGATAGACATGAGGTTGATGATGGTACCCAGATTGGCCTGCTCGTCACCAGAATCGTCTTTCTTGTCGTCCTTGATGCTCTCGTTGGCAGATTCAGCATCGTTGGGAGAAGCTTTCTTATCGTCCTTCTTCATGCTCAAGGCCCGCTTAATCTTTCCAACAAACCCATTCTGTGTCTCGTCTTCCTTTGGAGGGCTAACTTTATCTTCAAGCAGCACCTTGTCCTTGCCCGTGGAAGCCTTGCGGCGAAGTGCTTTGGCATAAATATCGCCGATAATAAGAGCTCGGACACGGATACAGATCTTTCGACCAATCCAGAGAGCTTGGTTATCGGCGTATGAACGTATTAAATCGACTACAGGAAGGCCAATGACATAAAGCCAGATGACATTGATCGGTAGTTGTGTATCGATTTTCTTCTCCAATCCTGCATTATAGTCTTCCACGAATTCGAGAATCACTTTCAGAAGAAGGGTTGGCGCAAACGTAAAGAGGCCGGCGAGGACGGCGAGGGCGCATTGAATCAGCAAGTCCCGTTTGAAGTACTTGAGCAGATGCACCGCAAGAGAACCAGTTCGTTTCATCTGGCGGTAATCAGCAATAACAGCAGCGGCCTTGTCCTTTGGCAACAAGTTCCAGACATGCTCCATTTCCATTGGAGCCTTCCAGCCCTTGTAGACAATCGCATCAACCCAGCCAAACACAGCCAGAGAAAACAGACTGGCCAATGGTTCGCGCGAGGGTTCAATTCCGTCCTCCCATTCCAAGCGTACTGTTTTGTTGCCCTTTCTAGTGGTCATTGCCATTAAGAAAAGGAGTGTAATAAGTGCAAACTCCACAATCGTCGTGATCTTGTCCGTTCGGCTGATGTCATCTTGGAGGAAGGCGGATCGAAAAAGAAAGATTGAAAGAACCCAGTTGAAGCCGTAGAGAAAAGCCGTATGGTTCCAGAGATGAGGACCACGCCGTTTCAGAGCACCAAGCACCAGACGCAGAGTCGAGAGGATAAAAACGTAGATCCAAATCAGTAGACCAGTAATAGCTGCAGGGCGGCTGTGACGTCCCTTGCTGCCTTCAATTAGCTGAAGAATGTTCACAGCAATGAGACCAGCGATGGCAAGTTCCTCGACGACCTGCGAAACCAATTGTCCAGTAGGTGTGTCGGCCTGGACTATAGAACCACGAGTAGTGGTCTTGACAAGGGCCAATCGACCACCGTTAATCTCAAGCCCATCATCGTCGTCAGAATCGTCAACCTGCTCGGGAGGAAGATCGGTATGGCTGTGGCGTCGGTCCTCGCTTGCAAGCTGTTGATACCTAGCTTTGGACTTGGACCAGGAGCTTAGCAGGCGGGAAATGCCTGTCCAGGCCAAAAGCGCAACGGAAACGAACAGGGCGATCAGAGGCAGTAGAATCTGCAGGTAGCTAGAGTAGTACAAGAAAAACGGTCAGCAAGCTTTTCACAGCGCAGGGGTCAAGACAAGGGAGCACAAACTCTACTCGGAAGCAGACGCTAAAGTCATCAATCTCCCATATAGTTCCATTGCACTGCGCAAACCCCATGGTTTCAGAGATATGCTCGTGTCGAGCTCACTGGTGTGGGGGACTGCCGCAGAGGCGGAAAGCAAGGATTCGAGATGTCGCGACAATGAATTGACGGGATTGTGCGTCAAAAGAGTTCTCAGATAACGGGCTCGGGCAGGTGATTATCAAGACCCAAGGTGGGTTGCACGCGTGCGTCGGACCGGTAGCGGTGGCTGCGGCGCCGGAGGTCTCGAGGCAGTCAAGGTATTGTGCAGTCTTGTCGGGGCTTTGTCGCAATAATCCCGGTCAAGCGTTACTTGCAAGCACCATTGATAGAGCGTGGCGTGGCGTGACGTGAGCGATTGTAGAACCTGGATGGTCGACAGGAATTGCAATCTCAAGACCGCAGTTGCGCTTCTTTGCGATCGCAACTTTTGAGTCGTTCAGCGCTCAATCGAACCGTATGATGATGCCGAGGTCGCAGATTTCGTGCTGATCATCGATCAGATGCCGTCAGAGTTTGTATGCGAACTCTGAACACTCTCCGACGAATGACGTCTTTGTAGAGAGCGTGAAAGGACCAAAAGAATACTCTGCAATAAACTAAAAAATGAAAGAATATCGGTACCGATGCCAATAGAAGTATTAGATGAAGAATGCAGTCGAAACAAAAAAAGTTTTGACCGTGACTTGCAGGAACTAAGAAAAGAGGAGGAAGAGACGAAGAGTGCGGCGGCCGTTGAAGAGAAGAACCAAACCGAACCGAACGAACGGGGAAGACTAGGCCAGGCCCAAACAACACAAGTCCGAGATACGTTATGGATTCACACGCACGCAAGACAAGACAGGACAAGACTTTACTCTTGTTGGATGCACCGGGGGGAGAGGAAAGTGGAGGGCATGTGTCGGTGTCCAGGGAGTGAAATGCAAGCTATGAAGCTTTAGTGGGGCAGCGATGGCCTAGGCTAGGTACAGTTCAGTAGGTGAGGTAACGATGGCTGCGATGCGATGCGATGCGATCCCTACAGATGATGAATGCAATGTTGCCCTGCTCTGCAACTTTGCGGAAGCCTTGGATTTAGTGGCATCGGGTTATTCCTTGACTATTTCTTCGTACAGAATTAACTCTGGGAAAACCTCTAGCCTCAACGATCCATCCTTTGGACCCATTTACCCACTACAAATTTCTCACAAGTCGTCATGACAAACATTAGCAATTAATGATGCGAGCAATCTGTATGTTACCCCAGTTCTATACCTACCTATACTGTATGACGGGGCTGCGGGGACAATCATCGTCTACTCCGTTTCAAGCAGGTGTCAGATTCTCAAATCAACACAATCAATTGAATGTCAATTGAATGCTACAAATGTTTGCACATTCAAATACTACTGATTGATAGCGAACAATCCTTGTAAAAGGTCACAAGGATATCGACGTTGAGCCAAAACTCAGACATGTCTAGACAAGGTATTCTGACCACACAGACCCAGTTAGCGTTCAGACTTGAAGATACCTAACCGACCGCTACAAAAGTGCCCTTTACATCAGGTAACCCGCTCCGACAGCCTTATCTAACAGGTATCAGTCGTGACGTTATGAGACATTGCCTCGGAATTAATACCGACAGACTGTAAAATGATGGACTGACTCGAATAAATAAAGGGCGAGGTTAAAGGGTCAAGGAGTGGTAAACATTGTAAGTTCACGCGTAGGGAGGTGCAGTATTGAATCAGTAGAATGCCAGTAGTCAAGACTAATTTCCACGCACGTACCTGTATGGTAGACTCGGTGATATTGGGTCGTGATCGTTGACAATTGAAGTTTAATTGAAAGAGCCTGATTAATACCCAATTGATTGCATTGACTGTCATCAAACATTGGACGAGAATTCTTTGTCTAGACACCAGCGGGCTATGGAGTATCCCCATTCAAGGCTCGTGATTATTCTTTCATCTACCCAGATAGATTATAGCAGACAAAGATCACCCATAAAGGTCAAACATATTCTTCCTTGTTTGATCAATAATTACCATTGCATCCTAACCATATCATGCAATTCACGACAAACGTTCCAGTCAATCACCATCACAGACTACCCTAGAAAGAACCATCTCCACAACAACACCACATGAGCTGAAGTCTTGCGTCTCTGTGGACAGGGATCATGTCTTCAACAGCTTACATGCCACCCTGTGGTCTGAGCGCACCCATCACAATTGTGTCTGTAGCTCTACGGAGGTTCGTCTCAAAAGTCTTTGCCGGCAAGCAGGGATCAGCAACCACCCTTATAAACTTAAATAGGGTATCCCTACTGATTTTATTAGCTATCTTCTATAAGTGATTTCTATACTATTCTTTTCCTCTTAACCTTATAAAGAAGATACTATATATAAAAATAGATATTATAACTTAGGCTTTAGTGGTAACGTTAAAAGCGCCTTATAGAGGAGTAAAAACTACACCTTAAATCTACCTTCTAACTGATATCTCTAAATATATAATTAATAAAATATATTTTTATATAATTAAGAGAGGCTTTAAGCCTAATAAATATCCCCTTAAGCTTATTAACGTTTAGCTTAAAGATAGAGCTTAATCTAGGCAGCCTTTAAAGTAAATTAAGGAAAATTAAGGCCTAATTATCGCTAAAATTAATATAAATTAATTTAGCAGGGAAAAAACACTTACTAATATCTCTAGTAAGCTTAGCAGTTAAGGTATTAAAATCTTAGCTATAACTATTACTAGAATCCTTAAATTAGCAGGATATAAGAAAATAAAGCTAATAAGAAAGCCTAGACTAACTGTAGCAATAAAGAAAAAGCGCCTAAAATGGTATATTACTTATAAAGATTAAACCCTTAAAGATTAGAAAGCTATAATTTGGTTAGATAAGACTTCTATAGTGCTTCTTTATTGCTGCAGCGGCTATTGCATTTAGAGGCAGCCTAAAGAGCGATTTCTCTATAGCTATATTTATAAGAGATAGAAAGGCTTTAGTAAGTTTATATTTTAGGCCTACTTTTTATATAATAAAAAGGGTCCCTATTATTACTAGTCTTTAGAGACCTTAAAAGAAAAGAAGGCTACTAAAGAAGTAATATAGGCAATAAATAAAGAGTTTAAGCTGGTTATAAAAGAGAAATAGAAGCTTAAAAATAGAATAAAAAGGCTAGGGCTTTATAACCTACCTGGCAAGAAGCCTATATAGTCTTAAAATAAGGCTAATAGTAAGCTAATAAAAGAGGGAAAAGGCAGTATTAACTAGTGGCAATACTATATAAAGATCCTAATTTTAAGATTACTTCTTTTTATAAAGAAATATAAAAAAGAAAGATTAAATATCCTTATATAAGAAGATTAAGCTCCTGCTTATAAATACTATATATAGTAGCTTCTATATAATACTAAAGGAGTTTAGAGACTTCTTTAGTGTTTAAATTTGCCAGATTTAAATACTATTAAGCCTGCCTGGCTATAAATAAAGAGAATAATAATAAAAAAAGGCGCCTTAAAGAATAAAAAGGAAGTTATTTATAAGTAAGAGGCTACATAAAATGACCTTTTGCAGGAGTAGATCTAGGTATAAATAGAGAGAATTCCTATATATATTTAAAAAATTATAGCTTTAAAAGGTAGGAATAAATATAAAGAAGGCAGGGGTAAATAGGTATAAAATTTAAGATTTATAGGTATCTAGTCTTTTGCCCCACTTAGTGTGATTTTAGCGCCAGCAAAGACTTTTAAGACGAACCTCCGTACCATATGCAGGATATACGGCTCATCCAATCGCTTATAACTTTGTTTCTCACCTGCCAACCGTCAAAAACGCCATTGAGGCTCTATATATACCGTGCTATCATCGCAATCTTTGCAACAATCACATTGTCGAGCAACACAACCTTGGTACAACAAGACATGTGTCGTGCATTCAGCCTCAACACATGCAAACCGTCGGGTTGATCACAATCCCCTCTTTCGTGATTCGCTATCCCTCACCGCCGGCTAATATACTCGTTCCTTATCGTTACTCCAGGTCCCTGGGGAGAAACGGTTCCCCCACGTTCTAATGCCGTGAAGCGGTTACATTCAACGTCTTTGACCAATCGAAGTCTGATGACCTTGCAGTTGAGCTGGGTGTGTTCCTGTTGGACCGTGACGCGAGGGCCTCACTTCTGCAGGACCGGTGAGACCTGCAGTGCTGAGACAATCCGTGAACAAGACTCTGGTGTAGATACTGTTTACTCCATGGTTGTGTACCTATAACGGTGCACAGTAGGGTTACAGTCATCTCTTATTCATTCCTAGGTAAACTACCCTGCAGACAGTCAAGCGAAATCGGACGTTGCACAATTGGCATTAAATATATGTCATTCATAGATCGTTCTTGAGTTACAACGGAGCTCATCCGTACCACACACGTGGCTTTCAGACATGGCGTCCCACTCCAACCAACCCGTCATGACAGCTCTTGAGCTATTTTTGTTAATATTGACACGACAGCCTTTAATGACCGTCCCAATTCCTTCCCAGCCAAGATGACATCACTGCCCCGACTCCTCCGGCTTGTTGAGCAAAAAGAAACAAAAACATGTTAACTATTTTATCTTTTCTTCCTCTTTACTGTTGATACACAAACGCCCGTCTTAGCGGGCCACAACATAAGGCGGAATCAATCGTGCCTTAGTTCGAAATGGCTGTTTAGCCCATAATCATGCCCTTCATACCGGCCATGTCACCCTCCTTGGCAGCGATTTCGAAGTAACCGTAGATGATACTGTAATTTGTTAGTGTTGTGCCTAAGAATTGAAGACGAGAAACTTACGTGACAGCAAGGAGAGTACCGGTACCGGAACCAAGAGCGCCCAAAAGGTCACTGGTGACAGAGAGCGCACCAATGCAGGCACCACCAAAGGCGGCGGCAGTAGGAATGATGCGCTTGAGCTCCTTGTACATGGACTGATCACGGTGACCAGCCATGACGAGACCCTGATCCTTGAGCTGCTTGGCAACATCACGAGGGCTGGAGCCAGATACCTCGATCCATGTCTTGGAGAAGAGAGCACAAGCACCGAGCATGTAGACGATGTAGGCGCTCATGTGGATAGGGTCGAGAAGAGCCTCCTTCATGTTCTGGGGAGGAGACATGTAGTAGACGAGACCAGAGGTAGCGTGGAGCTGAGAAGAACCATCCTTGGCCTCCCAGACACCGAAGAGACGGACAAGGAGATTCTCAGAGAAGCGGGAGTAGAGCATCTGGCTGATAAGGAAGACGTTGGAAGAAAGAGCGGACTGCAGCATGATGGGCATGTTGGAGGTGTAGAACAGGCGGACGGGGTAAGATCCACGAGCACCACGCTGGCGAGAAGACTTGACGGGGATCTCGACGCGGAAACCCTGGAGGTAGATGACAGCGGCGAAGACGGCAATGGTGGCAAGGAGGTTCATGATGTTGGGGAGGTTCTGGCGGTAGAAAGCCTCCTGGAGAGCTCGCTGCTTGTTGGGCCAGGTCATGAGGAGGTGGAAGAGGGCAATGACGGCACCCTCAAACTCGGGACCACGGCCAGTGTTGATGGTGGTGGGAGAGAAAGCCTTCCACATGATGGACTCGCAGATGTTGGTGGCGATGAACAGAGAGATACCGCTGCCAAGACCGTAGCCCTTCTGGAGGAGCTCGTCGAGGAGGATAACAATCATACCGGCAACAACGAGCTGGAGGATCAGGAGGAAGACAATACCAGCACCAAGGTCGGAGGGAGGTCCATAGAGACCGGAGAAGACGTAGACAGTAGCAGTACCGGCGGAGAGGATGAAGGCCAGGAGCTTCTGGGCGGTCTGGTAGAGCTCGCGGTCGGACTTGAGGTCAAGGTTGACGTCGATCATGTGGGTGCCAGCAAGGAGCTGGAAAACCATGCCAGAGGAGATGATGGGGGTGATACCCAATTCCATCAGTGTACCACGGTTACTCGCGATGACCATTCGCAGCCAGTATAGAGGATCCGAGTTGTCGGAGGAGACGATACCGTAGAGAGGCATCTGGCTCATGACCAGGAAGATGAGGAGGGTTAGGGCCGTCCACATGAGCTTCTGGTTGAAGGGGATCTTGGTCTCCGGCTGCTGAACCTCTGGGAGGAACGGCACGAACGGCTTGACCAGATCGAGGAATCGTACTATCGGGCGCAGCCACTGTTAGCTTTTTGTCTGATGATCGCGATACCAATTGGCAATTGCGCGCCATTTCGTGATGTCGCGCGAGCTCAAATGGTTTGAGCTTTCAGCTCCAGACAAGGAGAACAACTTACGGGAACTCATGGTGGGCAACGATACTAAAGGGACAGGACAAGAATTGGACTATTTCATCCAATGAGGGGAAGAAAGAAGGAAAGAAAAGGAAGATGCTGAGCTTGAAGAGCCCAGGCGATTTGAAGGGTCGATGGGAGAATAATTAAAGGAGAGCTGGGGGGGGCGGAGGTTGGCGATCTGGCTTCAATGTGCCCAAATTGTAGATGTGTCCAATATTGGGAGTGGAGAGGCACGTGACCTCCAGGGGCGACTCGAGATGGGAGCTCCAGCTAAGGTTCCATTCCCTGAGCTTCTCCAGGTAAAATGTGCCTATGTTAGCCTATAGGGAGCTTGCTAGCTGTGAACAAAGGGGTTTCAGCCTCTGAGACCAATTGAAGCTAAGCTTCGATCCCCGCCGTAATTTTTCCGTCAAATGACTCCGCTTTGCCTGTTCTGGAACATTTGAGGATTTGACTCAATATTGTTCATTCACAGTGGAAAACCGACAAGGGCAAGTATCGGTATCAATATTTATGGCTTTATTATATTAGATGCTTCGTCGCCTGGGTCCTCTTCTCAGGCGAAATGTTACTACAATGTCTAGAAAACCTTCAGCAGAACCCCTGGTGGTTGTGCTAGGATCAACGGGCACGGGCAAGTCGGATGTAAGTGTGGCTTCACCCATGATAGAATGGCTCTGACGGATATAGTTGGCAGTTGAACTTGCAACTCGGCTGAATGGTGAAATCATCAATGCCGATGCTATGCAGCTGTATAATGGACTGCCAATCATCACCAATAAAATCACCGCTGAAGAACGGCGTGGTATTCCTCATCATCTTCTTGGACATATTTCTTTGGATGAGCAACCATGGGATGTTGATGATTTCAAGAGGGAAGCGACTCGGACAATACGAGAGATTCGTGACCGAGGACGATTGCCCATCCTCGTCGGTGGTTCACAGTATTATGTCGACCCTATACTCTTCAAAGAGGTTATTCTGGATGACATAGACCTGGATATGTCCAAGTCGTTCCCGATTCTTCAAGAGTCAGGCGAAGTTATGCTCCATGAGCTACGAAAGGTTGACCCTGTCATGGCCGATCGATGGCACCCCAAGGATCGTCGCAAGATCCAGCGATCCCTGGAGATTTACCTTCGGAGCGGCAAAAGAGCATCCGAATACTATGCTGAGCAACAAGCTCGAAAAGAAGCAGCACAGCAAGACGCCAACAAGGAGCCCTGGGAGAATCTGCTATTCTGGGTCTACTCGGAACGAGATGTCCTGCGAGATCGTCTCGATAAGCGAGTCGATAAGATGCAGTCGAGTGGACTCATGGATGAAGTCCGAGAACTTTACGAATTTAAGCATAAAAGGGAAGCAGAAGGCCAACGACTCGACATGACAAAGGGGATATGGCAGTCAATTGGATATAAGCAATTCGAGCCATACTTGTCTGCTGTTGAAGAGGGACGAGAGGCTGCGGAGCTCGAGGAATTGAAGAGCGCAGGACTTGAAGAGATGAAGTCGGCAACGAGACGATATGCCGTCTATCAGACTCGCTGGATCAGACTGAAGCAGATTCCGCGGATACGAGAGATTGGCCCAGAAGCTATGAACAACATGTATCTCCTAGACAGTACGGATGTCTCTGCGTATGGACAGAACGTCGTTGAGCCGGCTGTAAAGTTGACAGAGCAGTTCCTCAAAGGAGAAGAACGTCCATTGCCGACTGAGATTTCGTCAATTGCTAATGAAGTTCTGACCCAAGTTGGCAACCCACCACCAAAAGCAACACCATGCAAACGTACATGCGAAGTCTGCCACACGGTGTTAATGACGGAGGAAGCATGGAAACAGCATTTGAAGAGTTCAACTCATCGACGAGTTGTTCGCAAGAAAGCTAGAACGTCTTTGGTACCAGTGGAAAAAGCGCCCGAGGACAAAGACGAAGGAGATTCTGGGCCAGAGCTGGGGTCCATGTTTTCAGAGTGATCAATACAAACAGTCAAACCTGCCATGCCGCAACCCGAGTCCGTTCCATGGAGCCGGTATACAATCACGTCACTTACGACCATGATATGAGAATTATAGTAACGAGTAAAGCTGGCTGCTCAAGGTCGTCGCTCTTGAAACAAGATACCGACACCAGATGCCGTCATCGGATCGACTCGGATGCTAGCCGTTGACCCGTCTAAACGAATAGTAGAGGTATTCTATGTTTCGACAGGCTGTTTGACACATCAAGCCTGCCTTACAAATCGGAGTGACCCTGAAGTCCTAACCGGACTCCGAAGACGTCAAGTAGACAACTGCCGTTGAACGGTTTCATAGGGCTTACCGTGATTATGATGAGTTGGCATTGAATTCACTATACACAGACGATCGATGCGACGTCCTTGCTTAATCTAGGATCATGCCAGTTTGCATAATGGTCAGCTGGCCTAGGATGAAAGGACGATAATAACCCGCCCACCCGAATCAGGCACAAGACCTCTAATGCGGCAGATCATGATAGAAGTCAGTTTTGATGAATTACCACTCTTCAGAGCCTGATAGGTTCACCGGACACTCGGTGATATCACGTCCGTGGGGGCATATCATCAGGACGCGAAACATAGACAAGGATACGAAAACCATATGGGACCGGGCTGTTGCCACAACCCGACGAGTGAGCAACACAGAGAATCACGGAAAGGCTGCGGAGAAGAGCTTATAGGTAGTGAACTGAGCGTTACTGAGCGTTACTGAGCGTTTGGGTTGGAGAGGCTAGGTGGTCTACCTGGTTTAAGTGGCTTAACCTTCCGGAGCATCCGAAGTTTACGAAAATATCTGATCAAGAGTTTTAGACGGTTGTGTATGTACAGTATGAAAGGTCTGACGTAGGGTGCCAAACTACAAACCCTTTGGGATAGTATCGGATCAAGGTTTTAAGTATTTAATGTCCGTCAGTCTGCATACGGTAACAGTTCTGATCCAGATTGAGTCATCGGGCAGGGCTGGTGCTTTGGTCCGTTGCGGCGGACTTGGATGACAAAAGTCCGCCGCTAAGTTATCCAGCGATGGCTCGAGTTCGGGTCCAGGGGGTCCTCATTGGTCAGTTTCAGCTAGAAGATTCGATTTTAGCATATCGACCATGTGAAACTCAAAGGAATGCATCAGCGATTTTCCTGTCAGGCAGCTTTATATCAACCTTGCCCTTTGGATCTCTGCGCCAGGTTTACCGTCTATTTACGGTATGGAGACTCAATAAGGCAACAAAGTATCTGCCTGAACCAATACAGCCCTAAACAAAGGGGTATTTTATTTATATTTATTTTCTTATATCTACTCCGTACTTCCCTGAAACCTACGTCAATTGATGTGATTGAATAAACGGAATACGCGGATTCCGTTATGCGCGTTTAATTATTCAGTCCTTTCATACCATCTTTTATGCAGAGGCAGCATAATCTTCAACAACCACCGAACAATCACAGAGGAAAAACCATAGGCCAGCCCCTGGGCTACCTCCCAGAAGAGACAAGACAAGCAAAGCACCACCTCAGCCAGCCAAACCGGCTCTACGTTATACCGGTAGACTCGGCATCTTACGGTATCGTCAGCTGCCCTGCTTATCGTTTTTTTTTACACCAGGAGTTCCAGAGTGTCTGATCGATCATATCCATTTCACATTCATCACTTTTTTTCTTTCTTTTCCTCCTCTTGCAGTCCTGACAGAGCCTTTGTTCCGTTTGCGTTTCTGTTCTGCTGCCCCTCCCCCTCACTCACCTGACCCCAGTGAAACGGACGGAAGCGGGCTTCTGAAGAACCCCAGCTACCCGCCCGCCTGAGCTGTACGTACTGTACTGTGCTGTACGGTACAGTCTTGAGGTGGAGCTCACGCTGGCGTCATAGGATATTTTACTCAACCTTCAACTCTCAACGACGAGACGAGACTCTATGACTGTTATGTGAGGTTCTGCTCAATTCTGCGGTCATGTCAAACAATATCACTCACGGGCCGGGCTCTGTATCGCACAAGAACCCTCGTGTCTTGGCCTGCGTCTTGTGTCAGCATCGCAAGATCAAATGCGATCGTAACACGCCCTGTTCAAATTGTATCAAGGTGAGCATCTACAGCCGCAGTCTCTTATAAGCTTTAGTCATTAATGCGACTATAGGCAAATGTCACTTGTACTCCAAGCACTCCCGCTCCCGCAAGGAAGCGCCGGAGACCCAATCAAGACCTTCAGGAAAGACTTGCACGATGTGAGCAGCTCCTAAAACAATACGCCGATGGTTCTGTACCGTCTCCTTCTGCTGTTGGTCATTCGCCTGCTACAAATGGGACCGCAGATACGTATCCTGCGACACCCACCAACATCGATGGCCAGTCCAAGTGGAAACCAACTGGCAAGATGGTCAAGGAAGAAGGCGGGGTGCGATTCATGGACAGCTATCTCTGGGCTAATATCCACGATGAGGTGAGTCTACTGACTTGACCTGCTAACATGTACTAATGTCATTCAAGCTCCAAGCGATGAGAGAAATTGTCGACACCGATGATCCAGAAGAAGCCAGTGTCATGGGCTCTGAAGACTTGAGCCCAGATTACAATATCGATCTTCTGATACCAGCCGATACCGCTACTAGATCATGCGAGGAACTCCAGCCTGAGCCAGTTCACATCTTTAGACTCTGGCAGTTATTTGTCGATCGCGTCAATCCGCTGACCAAGATCATCCATGTGCCATCAGTGCAACCATTCGCCTTGGAGATGGCTACCGATATCAACAAGATCCCACTCAACTACCAGGCTCTCTTATTCGCCATTTTTACCATGGCCACAGTATCCCTTACTGAGGCTGAATGTCTCCAGATGCTGGGAACATCTCGGGATGAAGCTCTCCGACGGTACACAATTGGAACCAAAGTGGCACTCACAAAGTTTAACTTTCTCAAAAATTACGACATGGTGGCTCTGCAGGCATTGCTGCTATACTTGGTAAGACAACAATATCCCTGTGTGACTATTGCTGACGATTCCAGTTATCTCTCCAGAACCGATATGATCGACATGCGGCCTGGATTCTCAGTGGAATGGTTGTGCGTATCGCGCAAAAGATGGGCTACCACCGCGACGGCGACTACCTGGGACTAAATGCCTTTGAGACCGAAATGCGACGACGTATGTGGTGGCAGATCATCCTCCAAGATGCCAAGAACGCTCTAGTTTCTGGCTTGAGCCACTCACTTCTCCCAAGCAGCTGGGACACCAAGATGCCGCAAAACGTAAACGACGCCGACCTTTTCCCAGGATCAATCGAGCCCGTTCTACCCCGTGAGGGTCCAACGGAAATGGCCTTCTGTCTAATCGGCTACCAGATCGCCAAGTTTCTGGTCAACGCCGAATCACTCCACGGAACCCCCGGGCTAGAAGCTGCCGTCATGGGGCACGACTTTGAAGGCCAGGATCCTGCCATTCTACCGAGCATCCAACAGTACCGAGATTTGGTGGACAATTTGGAGCAGAATTTGCTGGAGGTCGAAGCTCGTTACATTGATCCAACGGCTGGAAACGTACACATCGCCGCACTCAGCATTCGTCCGATGATCTGCAGCAAGATGAGGGAGATACTAGTCCCCATGAAGGAGCAACCAGAATGGGGAACAGAAATTCTCGACAAGAAGGATAACCTCTTCAAGATTGTCTTGATGAACAATGAGCACAGCACAGATGCTTATGGCGTGATGGACCAAACTGGTTTCCTCTGGTTCCTCAAATTTCATTTCCAGATTGATATCTTTACAGTCATGACCAAGCAGCTCTGCCAACGACCGACTGGGTCTCTCGCCGACCGCGCATGGAACATGGTTCAGAAGATCTACCACTACCACACCGAACTCCTCGACATCTCCCAAAAGACATACTACATCCAAGCCCAAACCGTCCTAAAAGCTTGGAAGAACCGAGAACAAGCCTTCAGAGCAGCTGGCCAGCCCCTCGAGACACCAAACTTTATCTATCGCCTACGAGACGTCGTCAAGAGCGAGAACAGAACCTCAGAACCGTCGCCACAACAACCTGTCGCCCATCCCCCGCAAAACTCACAACAAATGACCGATCTTGATCCGTTTTTGGGTAACTATCTGGATGTGTCAACGCTGAACTGGGATTTATGGGGGAACATGAACCAACCGCCACAGCAGCAGCAGAGTCAGATGCCTGTTTCGTTATTCGGCAATTTCCCAATGGGCAACATGGGTTAGGGTTATGAGGTTGTACTTATGAAAAGTTTGGTGCTGGTATGATAATGAGCTGGGAATCTCCACGGAGTAGGGTGCATGTTGGATTTATAGAGCGGCGTTGGTAGGGACGGATACCAGGGAGCAATGTATCAATATATTTTGTTGACAGTTACAGGTTATGAACCACAACATTTGGGGCCTTGTTATTGTTACAATATCTGGCTAGCCATTCCTTTCCCCTCATAGCTAGTCCTTGATCTTCCGTCCGCCTATCCTTGCAACCCCTGCCTTCGACATCCTCAGTTCTGAGCATGAGCATGACGCTCACGAGTTGCTTCAAAAACCGGATAAACATGTCCCGCACCATTTCTCCCCCGCACAAGAGGATGGTTCAAAGAACCATCAGGGATGGCGTCCATTTCGACGTTAGAGTTGGCATCCGAATCGTCGTGGTCGCGGCTGCGGGTACCAGTAGGTGATTTGGGACGAGAGCGCCAGTGGCAGAAACAAATTGCTGCAAAGAAGATGACAACGATGGCGGCGCAGCTGACGGCTATGGCGATGACTACACTGGTGTCGCTCATGCGGCGGTGGATGGTGTTTGTCATTGTTGCGGTTGACTGAGATGTTAGTGGTGATGCGAGATAGGGGGATGGCTTACCAGGAGGACTTGACTTTATTAGCAAGCACACGGAGGATTCTTCGCTGCCACTTGGGTGACTCGAAAGTGTTCACAAATGGATGGTTGGAAGTTTAAAGGAGATGAGATAGTGACAAGCACTACTACTGAGCAAACACTGCAACGGATCGATGTATCAGGTGAATATGTTTTTTATTCATGAGTAGCAAATGACAAGCGAAGAAGATAATAGACTTGCCCAAAAACAAGATCATGTAGCTGTTTGAAGATGAACAATGTATGCCCGCGTCTGCAAACATGTCACCTATATCTGGGACTGGCACTGGGACTGGCACTGGCAGCCACATACTTACAAGCATTTCGAAACAACCTCAATTTCTCTTTTATCCAACCTACCTGAATATGAACCAGCACTTACCATAACTTACCTAAACCTGGGCCGTAGCTGGTCCATTCCCGCGCGCAGTATTACGTCTCGCCGCTCCTATAGCACGCACACAAGCGTTTGCTTTTTTCTCCTTCCTCTGCTGCCGATGAGCCAGATACTGCATGCAACAGCACGGAGCAATGAACAGCAGAAACAGAGCCACCATGCCGACCGTCAAGCCAATGATGACTATTTTGTCGGAGTGGTTGGGTTTGCCGTGGTAGTGCTGTGTCAGGGCATCGAGTGTGGCCGTGGCAGTGGCAGTGGGAGGGGTGACGGTCATGAGAGTACTTGGGGAAGCCATTTTGATTGTGATGGAAAGGAACATACCTGTTGGTGAGTATCTGGTTTGTGAACTTGGCAGATCGGCTGAGGGTTGGGGATTGGTGGGGAGGATGGAGCTATATAGGGGTTTAAAGGCATGTGAGGTGACAGCGGTGAACATGGCGATTTACAAGCATTGTAAGAACAGAGCATTGTTATCGCCTTGAACGCGGGAACACCCAGTCTCTTCATAGCCTGACGTCAGTTTCGTTGTCTTTGTTCTGGCCTCAACGTGAACTGAGCGATGATGAACTCGAGAGCATGCTTCTTCAAGGACGGCAATCATCTAACAGAATGGTGAGTCCTTGGCGCAGTTCACTTACACAAACTCCAACTCCCATGACATTGCTGCGGCGTATGTTCTAATACCTTGAAGACGGCATCAAAGCCGTGATGCCATCGTTGTCCGGTGTTCAGTAGTACGCTACAGCCATAATCAATTGACATTCACGTTGAGCACCTCAAGTCGTCAACCGCAGCCAGTAAACAAGCAGTATAATCACGGGCACACTAAACACACATTCGAGCGTCAATATCACAAGCACATATGCATCAGCATGTAGATCTCAAAAATGAAACGACACCTAGACGGGAAAACTAGGTGTCGAGATTAACGACGGATCCAATTTCCCAATATTCTTCTAAGAACTGTTCTCGAGTCCAAAGACCCTGCCTACAATGCTGTCCACTCTCTACACTAGACAGCGTGCGGCGAACGTTCTTGTCTATCTAAAGAAGAAAGGAAAAGCCAACCGCGACAAAAAAAATCGCGTTAACAAAACTCACGATCCTGCTTAGTCAGTCGAGCTATGCACGTGAGAAAGGGTCACGTGCGTTCCGAGATGAGGAATTGACATCATCCCATTGGCTGATTGGACCGAGAAGCCGAGGAGGCCCGTTCCGATATCTCGAGAATAGGGAGCCATCATCATTGATACCCAGATACTGTACGGATCTCGCCCTTGAAGAATCGACGCTGACGATCTCGTTGACCGGACCTTGGCTGAACCCTTTCTCTTCGACATCGATAGATACTCATAATCCGCCACCATGCTCGCTCAACGTGTTGGCGTCGCCGCTCTTCGTCAAGGTACTTTCGCAACCTGAGCCTCGACATTCCGATATCTAACAGCTCTATAGGCGCGACCAAGCCCTTCTTCGCCCAGAACATCCCCAAGGCTGCTCTCGCTGCTGGAATCTCTACCTCTTCCCCCCTACGGTACGTCCCCAGCATCAATTGAGCTTCACCCGCCTGACATTCGCAGCGCCGTCGGTTCTACCAAGGTCTCGCAGCAAGACGGCCACCAGATCCTCGTCAACCAGCGCCTCAACCGTCCCGTCTCTCCCCATCTGGCCATCTACAAGATCGAGCAGACATGGTTCGGTAGCTCCGCCTGGAACCGAATCACCGGCTGCACCCTCTCCGCGACCATGTACGGTTTCTCCCTTGCCTACCTCGCCGCCCCTCTTGTCGGACTTCACCTCGAGAGCGCAAGCATCGCCAGCTTCGCTGCTGGTCTGCCCCTCGCTGTCAAGGGCGGCATCAAGTTCACGCTGGGCTTCCCCTTCGTCTACCACGCCATCAGCGGTTTCAAGCACCTCCTGTACGACGCTGGCAAGGGTTTCGCCAAGACGACTATTGTCCAGGCCGATAAGTACATCTGGGCTGCCAGTTTCCTCGGAGCTATTGGCCTGGTTGCTTTCCTGTAAAACACCAAAATTGAAGATGAGGGGCCTAGATGGCATGGTTCGCAGTGGATGATACAATGGATAAGGGAAGGAGTACGGCAAGGATGAGAAACTCGTGTACGAGTATTAGCCTGAGGGCATTCCTGACTTTGAGCAAACAATTTTATTATCTGTACACAAGCGCCTTGAAATGCTTGAGCC
Source organism: Fusarium fujikuroi IMI 58289 (assembly GCF_900079805.1). NCBI lineage: Eukaryota > Fungi > Ascomycota > Sordariomycetes > Hypocreales > Nectriaceae > Fusarium > Fusarium fujikuroi. The sequence goes on along the minus strand of NC_036628.1, from coordinate 515,737 downwards.
TGTTCTAACCAACACCTCGTGAGGTATTCGCAACCAAACGCCATTCGCCTGTCGTGAATATTACGTGCCAACTCTCTAATCCAAGAATCGAGCATCCAGTATTGTCCTGATCAGTCTCCGACTACCCGCAGATGCAATCTTTTCCCCAATGATGGGTCCGATAAAGTCCTTGAGTTCGGATATCTCTGTCTCGACGTTTGCTGCACCATTGACTCCGTTGGTGTCTGATTCGACATGATCTGCCAGCGAAGCCACAGCCTGTACTATGCCCTGGACCAGCATCTCGTAGTCCATTGTGCCCTCTGCCTTTTCCTTCAGAGGCTGTAGGATCCCCGAGTCAAAAGTCTGCAAGTTACGTAGCACCAGCACGCGGATTGCCTCTGGACCTCCTGCTTCCAAAAGGCCGTGGATGGCACCGTAGAGAACTGCAGGGGGTTTGGTAGGGTCGAGAAAGTATTTGAGGCATGTCCTCGTCAACTTGGGTCGTAGGAGTGTGTTGGAAGCAGAATATTTGCGCGCAATTCGTCCTACCAGAGATGCAGCCAGCTGTCGGAGATCATACTGCTCCTTGAGAGCATCCGTGCCTTCGTCAGTGCCCAATTTTCTCGCCATTAGACAAGTGAGAGCAGGCGCCGACAGGGGACTGGCGTAGGGATCCAGGAAAAGGCTCTTGTTCTCGATGAGAGCATTCGTCAACTCCATCATCTGCTTAAGAGTGAAGGTGTCATCGAGGTGGTGTGTTACTCGGTCCATGATGAAGGTGATGAAGTATGGGATGAGCTGGTGCAGACCAGGGTCGTCTCTCACGGAACCGAGAGCGGCTTGCCGTAGGCGTACCACTTCTTCGTCAGGATTGTCGTCGAGAACAGCAGCCTGGATTTTGTCAAAGTAGAGTATAAGCTCCTTGCTCACAATGTGCTTAACAGATGGTTTCATGGAGACATTGTCATTGCCTGCCAAGGCGGACAAGGCAGGGTTCGCACCAGGTCCCTTGGGAAGGAGTTCCTGCGATCGAGATTCGGAAGTCGTGGGGTTCTGAGGGATGGAAGGCTGGACACCTTCGATGGCGAGCCAGTGCGCTGAAGACGTTAGGGTGGAATCGTGCTTCGACCAGAAAACGTACCCGTAAAGCCCATGTCGCGCGGCACCTTAGGCAGAGGCGCATTGATGAGCTTTTCAAAATCGACCTCCTCATCCTCAATGTAGAACAGCGGCTGGCCAGGTCCGAGACTGGCCTCGCCGTACCGTAGCGGACGCGTAGAATCGTAGCCGTAGAGGGGCTCTACGTCGAGCGCCCTGAGCGCGAGGGAGATGTCGTTGACGGTGAGGGTTGTTCTGCGGGCGGCGCGCATGAAGCGCAGAGACTCCACGATGACCTGGCCGATTCGGTATTCTACGTCCTGTGCCAAGCACTTGAGCGCTTCTTCGTTGAGAGAGCTGATGCCGACCGACTCTGCGACATCCTTGACGTTATCAGGATTCCAGAGCAGTTTTGGGGTATCGGTAGCCATGGCGCAGCGAGATGCGCAAGTAGGCGCTGAGTTAGGTGAGGCGATTCAGAGTGCAGCGAAGTGAGTTGGGACTGTGTCGGAGAAGGTGTAAGGTATACTTACGGAGTTGCGTGAATGTGAAGTTCGATGAGGCTGAGATGGAGCTGCGCATTTGATAGTGTGGCTTGATAGGTTAGCGCCACACTGGAGATGCCGTACCTAGTGTGGATGGAGCAGACTACCTATAGACTACATAGGTGTGTTTGGCACTTCATTTCACGTCGGAAGAGAGCCATTGTAGAGCTAGAGCACCTTTGGATACGTTTTTTTGCGACGACCCGGGATGAACTGACACGTCTTTTGCAGAACTCATAATGTCAGTGAAGAGCTTCCCACTTGATGGTATTTCCTGGTCTCAATCTATTCTGCTAGTGGACTAAGAAGGCGCAATTCTGGTAGAACGAAGCCGCCATGCTTAATGCATTCCTCCACGCAAAGCGAGATTCCCATCAAAAATCGTAACAGTTTTGACGGATGAATGGGACTTGACTGTTATCTCCATACACCAGCATGAAACTCATCTCACCGCCAACCCAACGAAAATCGAACGCCATGCTCGGTGGCTCACCAACGGCGGTCAAGACTATACAGTCAAAAAGCTCAACTCTTGCACCCGGCTCCGTTTGACGATACATGTTGACAAAGAGACGACCATTCGTGTCACGGCGCAGTGCGTCTGGAGGGAGAGTTCTTCTGTTTGGGCCCGTGGTGGAGAGGACGTCGCCCTGAATACCAGGGTAGGTAATCAGCCAAGTTGTAGTGGCGTATGCATGGATGAGATACTAACCTGGTGAATGAGCCAATACATGAATCCATCGGTTCTATGGTCTACGCCATAGCTTTCGCCAGAGGCTCGACCGTCAATCTGCACACCCGGCTCCATTGACAGCGCATGTGCCTGAATAGCATGCAGTACTGCGCCTCGACACACCGAGGCCCATCTGTAGAAATTGGTCAGTCTTGAGAGCATGGGCTACGAATGAAAGAGCCCACCCGTCCTGGTCTGTATACCAATTGGTAAGGGTAGATGGAGACAGGCTCTCAACCTTTTGTGCTATCTTCAGTTGAAGATAGCGGCTGCGACCAAACCCGCCAGCCACGACGACATGCTGGAGACCCAACGTCAGCAAGTTCAACTTCCATCCGCCTTGGACGTTACTTACTTTTGGGCCATTACCTGTCGCTCTCCCGACGTTGGCTATTTCTGATTCTAGCAAGTTCAGAATCTTGCCGACAACTGGATCAAACACCGAATTGATGTCGTCGCTAGATTACTCATCAGCTGCCACCTCTGGTCAAATTTGGGAGAAAAGCGAGTCTACCACTTACGCGCTGAAGGTCATTTTGGGACGAGTGGCCCGACTCCCAAGGAATTTACGAGGAAGTGAGACTTCCCTGCGTGGCGCGTCAACCGAGTGTCTCTCTTTAATTCTCTCCCAGATTTCGTCTACGAAATCTTGATAGTCGTTGTCAGTGAGGTTGTTCCTTGTTCTCATCGGAGTCGCTTCCTTGGTCTTGTTCTTGACCAATTGCAGGAATGCTTCATCGACAAGAACCCCCCCAGCAAAGATACATCTGCCCGGCGAAATCTCCTCCACGATGAGGGGCTGGGCAGATGTCACTTTGTAGGCGACTGAATCCTTGTGAGGAGATGAGTGTCATGAACCAAGATGAAGGAGCAGTCAAATCTCTCACCGTGGTTCCACCACCGCAGTCGCAAATGACAACCGTGTCTCCTTTCTCAAACCTTTGACCCTGGGACATGAATTAGACGGCGTTCAGCATATGTGTATTGCGCGAGGATTTGCTCTACGTACCCAGAAATTGCCTGTTCTGCTTGGTTCCGAGAGGAGAGCGATGGCAGTGGCCTCTCCCTCCGGCACGAAGTTTCTGGCAAGACGAACATTTGCATGGGCGGTGATGGCGGGCTGCAAGGCCTGGTACAAGCGCCTCCGGGCGTCCACAGGCCATATGCCGGGAACTGTCACGGTGATTTCAACATCGTGCTGCGCAAGTTCTTGGTGCCCAAGCATCAAAGAAAGTGTATGGAGAAACTGTCCCAAGAGACCCTGGAAATATATGGCCGTGGCATCGGTGGCACTGAGATCCAGTGCCTCACGTTCCTTGTTGGATATATCAAGTATCCTTGAAGCTCGGATGCCCTTTGGCAAGTCGTCTGAGTGTAGAAGTGACAGCTTGAACAACTTTATCCACCCGCCGTCGTAGTCATCCTCAGTGAAGTCGCCCTTGGGAATCCTGGTTTGGACCATATTTCCCTCCGACAGGTAGACGTTTGAGAAAAGGAGCCGACAGCGGCCGGGATCGATGTGGCCATCAGAATCGGGGATGACATAGGAAATTGAGGAGTACCTGCAATTGTATAAGCAAATCTTATCTCCCAGAGGCGAGTAGTCCGAGGAGATAGTGCTCGTTGAACTCACGCAGTCCCGAAGTCCATGCCCGCGTGTATGATTCGGCGGCGAATGGCCTGTCCTTGGGGAACGGAAGATGCCATGTCGTTAGAATATTGACTGATGGATCTGAAGAGATTGAAAGTGCAATTTCTGCAGAGGTGCGAGACGGTGAGGGTTTGCTTTTGATCTGAGAAGAAAAGGGGAAGCTTGGGTAATACCACAAGCGAGGCACCCAAACGATCTGAGATATTTGGGATTCACGGACAACATGCTTCGTGTCTGCCACTATCCGATATATCAGATTTTGGACCGGCCAACTACCATAAGCTGTGAGAGCGGTAAGGATGAATATGATTGCTCACACAGTCAAGGAAGTGCAATATCGGCCAGTGAAGCTGCCCTCCCCTGTGATGTGGCACAAGGCAGAAAACAGAGTCTGTGAGTATCCTTGGCCTGGTCTGAAACGGGCATCTCCTCCAACTCTATGGCGTCCTTCGGGAACCGGCGTCTGGTTTGGGGCATATGCCCAACAGCAGGATACGTTAGTTCAGTGGCATACGGCACATGCCAAAGGCTGCAGTGGCTTCACTCATCGAGTATGGATTCTCGATAAAGCTCGCCCAAGGGGGCAGAGTACTCGAACTGTGGATGTCACGAGGACGAAAAGAATAGGAGGGAAAACTGTTTCTTTGTTCAAGAGGTGGCCCGACATGATGACTAGCACCAACACGTCCTTGGACTATTGAGTAGACCGATCAATCAAACACTGATCGGCATGCATCCTCCTGACATGATTCATTCCGAAGCCGATGATGTTACCTTCAGTTTGTCTCAACAATCTTAAAAAGAAAAAAGCAATTGCAAGACCAGCTTCGGTGGTTGATCATAAGGCTTCTGTTGCCCCTCCCGCCTCCCAATGCGACCCAACCAATACGGTCAATAGGATGCATTGTTTGTTCAGCCACCCACGAAAATATTCACCCAGCCGTATGTAACACACGGATAATTGCTTCCTTGTTCCTCGGCCTTTGGCTTATTTCTTTGACTTGCTGCCCACTATAGGGGGCTCGGCTGCGCACAGAATTGTGACAAGGAAGAGTACATACATAATTTCAGAGACAGCCTGATTTTACGCAATTGCGTTGCTGCTGAATGTTTGTTTCACCATAGCGCGGCGGGCTTCTCTCTCTCAACATGACTGCCCCGCGGAGATCTAAGCGGATTCAGGCTCTCAATCAAACAAACGAAGGCTCTCAGGGAGCTACCGGAACCCTTGAAACCCTCGAAGCCCTCGAAGCCCCAAGGAAACATCACCCCCAGAAGAGAAGAAGGACTACTGGGAGCCAGCGCGGAAAGTTAGAGGGACAGAACTCCAAAGGACATTCCAAAGAGGGGCCTCCTAAAGAACAGGCCACAAAAGAAGAGACTCCAGTGGTCGATCCGGCCGCTCGTTGGGTATGGTACCACCCGCATAGACATAAGCAATTTGTCTCAAGACTAACGTATATCAAGGCTGAGCTGGAAAAGAAGCAGGCCGACAAAGCAAAAGAACAACACAAGGAAAATCGTCGAAAAATTGAACAGAGCAGAATATATCTTCATGAGGTGTTGGCTCTCGACCGCAAAGACGGCTACGCACAACAATTCTGGGGTGACCTTGCAAGAAGCATCAAGTGCCTCGCAGATGAATCTCGCTTTTGGGACAAGCCCTGGGGCAGCCTCGGAGAGGACCTCCAACAGAAGTTCCTTGGATATGCCCCTAACATAGAAGAACTTTTTGATGTGCCCGACATGGCTCCCCTTGTATTCCAACGATGGCTCTGGGAGGTTATCGATGAGAACTTCTTCTCAAAGAAGAGTAAGGATATAGTTTGGGCTTCACCTTACTGGGAGGCTCAAGGAACCTTGGAGCGCTACTTGCAAGGTATGGAGGGCGAGATCTATGGCTACGATTATCGACACAGCACTGACCCGAGTAACAGAACACGACTTCTCCTACGATGATGTAATTGCGTCTCACATGTTCCCACACTGGAGATACACCACGATGCAGTTCTACATGTCACTCAAAGACTCGCCACGGAAAAGTCAAAGGATTGATCCAGCCTGTGTTGTCCCGATCACTGCCAGAGCAATTGGTCAGTACTTCCCACAGGAGCCCGAAGAGGAATCCATGAAAAGGGAATATTCAACAACCCTCCAAAACCTTAGCGATGCAGTAGTCAAGATGGACTTTTTCTTCAGCGCCAATCTGACCGTCTTCTCCCATGTCTTTCACCACCCCACGACTCAACAAACCTGCGGGTTTCCCTACTCGCCTAAGCTTGAAGGAGTGAAGGGCATGTTCATGAAGGCAATTGGCGGAAGTGACGCAGCCACCGGACGAACTGTCGATCTTGTAGTCGAGCCTATGCTGCAGCGACGTGGGGATCCCTTGGGGTTCGATTACAATGTTAAAACGGCCGTACATCCCATGAAAGTTTGCGTGGCTTGGCTCGAGGCCCACCGCAACCAGCCAGACTCGCCAGAGGTAGACGGAGAGGAAGAACATGGGGAAGAGACAGATGATGCGACTGCAGAGGAGAAGAGCGAGGAACATGGCGACGATGATTCTGAGGATGAGGAAGGCAAAGAAGTAGAGGGGCTGATACAAGAGGGCAAGGAGAGCAGGGAGGAAGTAGACGAGGAGGAGGATGATAAGAATGAAGAAGATAAAGGGACAATGAAGGAGGGGAAGAAGAATAACAAGAATAAGGAGAGGGCAGACAACGAGGTTGAGGATGAAGGCGTGGAAGAAGACAATCTAACAAAGCAGGAGGATAGAGAGACAAACACAAAGGAGATAACCGAAAGCAAGAAAAAGAAAAAGAACCAAAAGAAGCGTTTTTATCAGTAAGTATATAGAAGCAATTACTACTATTACTCTTATTATTAAATATCACCAAGCTGGTCTTCTCCAATCAATCACTAGGAAAACATGCTTTAAGCTATAAGAGCCTTTAGAGATTTAGTTTCTATATTAAAACTAAATTATCTATTAACGGCAAAAATATCAATCTCGGAGTTGCAGGCCCCGGTCACCACTTATCCCACTCCATCTTTGTTTGTCTTTTCCTTTTTCTGTCTTGCTGGTGTTCCCATCCTGCAACTCAAGCTTTCCAGGCAGTAAGGAGACCGGATTCGATCCCACGAACTGTCCTGGAAAGCGGCGAGAGATCGTTCGTACACGCTTTGTTAAACCGTTAGGCCAAAGCGAGCTGCCGCCACTTCTGGTGATAGGGGTTCAGCGTCTCTGACACATAAAGCTATGGCGGGGTGTGGTTGAAGTGTGGTGGTTAGAGTGTTGGCGTGGTGGCGTGGTGGTTGGCAGTTGTTGGCGGTGCCAGGGGCAAAGTGGTGGATTGGCTTGAGAGCAAGGCGTGATAGAGTCTGATATGTGAGTCTACGAGCCCTGATAGTGTCTGGAACTGAAGGGGTCTGGAATGTTAGCGGCAATAGGCGAGACTGGAGGGATGTGATTGTTGATACTCATGCCAAGTCACATCCATGACCCCTTTTCTGGAAACCATTCAATCTAAATTGTCCTAAATCTTCTCGAATTTATAAAAGGTATCCCATACACAAAAAGGACTGACAATAGATGGCATCACCCATCCAATTGCAGGGGCTCGCAAACCAGCAACATACCCGCCGCCGCATGCTTCAAGATATAGGAAGCCAGCTTTTTATAAAGCTTCGGTCTACAGCCATCGGGTATTCCATTACAACTCTCAGCATCACAGGTTTCCAGGTCCATCGCTTCAACAACGATGGAAAGATACTCTGCACACTCCTCCTCATCCTGACCAAAAGGAGCGAGACATCCTGCCCACTTAAAGAGTATGGCGTTGAGTATGAGGCGACTCATCTGGCCGTTGGCGGTATGAAATGGGTGAATACTGAAGAAAATGTGACTATACTTTGCTGCAAGTGCCACAGGATCAATCTCCCCTTTTATTCCAGCAGCCCGGATATCATCTCGGTAGCTGGCCATCATCTTGTCCATCGCAGCGGGAATACTGTTGGGGTCCATGTAGGGACGGGATGTTGCTTGCAGAGGAGATGTGCGGTATTCACCGCTGTAATCAGTATCATATGTACCTTTGGTCTCATTGAACTCATTTGTCAAGATGCGATGTGCTTCCTTGATGATATCCTCGGACAGATCGCTCTTGGTGGTTTGCCAAATGAGATATTGAGCTGCCTTGACGTGCTGTCCCAACTCTCGATAGATTTCCACGTCAAGAACTAGGAGGTCAAAGGGATCACTGATGGAGCCTTCAAAAATGGTGCGGCAAAGCTCGACTGTGGTGTTGAAGCTGAAACTGACGTCTTCGATGTTGTTGGAGCCATGGACAAGGCGATAGATGCTGTCCAAGATGTGCCGTTGCATCTTGTCTGGATCAATAGTTCTCTCCAATGAGAGTTCGCGGAACAATCCATATAGATCCTTGGGGTCATCTTGTGGAGATCTTCTGACATAAGAACTCTGGTCCATGGTGATCAATAGAGGGTGTGTTTGCATGGTCGTTGAGTCGCCTGTGGCGTCGTCTTGTACAGGAGCCATGGTTCTTTGACAAAGTAGACAATATATACTGGGAATAGTATTTTTCGTTATTTTGTTGATGTTGAGAGCTCTTGGTCACTGGTAGATGAAGATTGTTTGAATTGATGAGTGAAAAAGACGGAAAAGCAGCGATAGAAATACGTCCCTACTTGAACTTCTCTACCACATCTGACGATCCGGTGCCTTGAGCTTATTTTCTTATGAGCTAAATTTAAAATAGAAACCTTGTATCTAAGCTATCTCGTCCCGCTCTCGTGAAACTAAGAAGCGCAGGTTGACACATCGCAGGGTTTAGTCCACCAACCCAACAGTAAACTTCTCCCATGACTCCTTAATCTTATCCTTCGCCGCCTTGAGCTCCTCAACATCCCACGTACACTCCACGAACCTCCCACTCAGAAACTTGGCCTCATCGCTCGCAGCCCAAACAGCAAAGTCGCTCGGAAGTGACACATCCTCTGGAACAAGTCCATATTCCTTGACGACATCCACGAGAGGTCGAGTGATAGCCGTGTCCATGATGAGTCCGGGGTGAAACTGTATGACGACCTTGTCACGGTTCTCATTGGCGTACCATTCAAATACTTTATAAGCTCCAAGCTTTGAGCCGCGATAGGCTGAGAACCCGGGCATGAACTCTGTGTACATTGCGCTGGTGGATACGTGGATGACTGTGGCTCCGGGAGTGGCGAGGGGGTCGAAGGCACGCAAGAGGTTAAAGTTTCCTTTGATGTTGATCTCAAAGGTGAGCCACCAATCGACAGGATCTGCCACGGTCACATGCTCGGTCTTGGGCATGTATCCAGCGTTTGCGATGAGAATATCGATCTTTCCACTGATTGCAGTGGTGTAAGCTTCGAGGACAGACCGTGTAGAGTCAGCGTCGACAATGTTGACTGTATAAGTCCAGACTCTAGTTTCAGGGTATTTTCCCTCGATGTAGGCTTTGTTTTCGAGGAGTGTCTTTTCTGTTCGGCCAAGAAGAGCCAGGTTGGTGATGCCTGATTTGGCAAATGACCTGGCAATGCTGGCACCAATACCGGAGCCACCACCTGTGACTACAGCATTCTTTCCTTTGGTGGAGAGCTCAGGGCGGAGAGAAGAGATGGACGGATATGAAGTCTTGTGGAGGGTCTTGACTGGAGATGCCATTTTGTGACGCTTATTGAGGATGAGATGTGCGAATGAATAGGGAATGGATTGAGATTGAATGAGAGCGATTGTATTGCTCATATCCTACTTTATTCTACTCTATATACATATTTTAATTATTCTCATCCTCGTGAATCCTTCGCTGAGCATCGTGAGTTCAACGTTGAGTTGCGTTACACATTATTCATGCGCTGACGCCTCACCCTTGCTACATGACTACCCCACCAGCCACCGTAACGCCTCATAACGTTATCAATCCTCTCTTGGTAAGTCAGCAACGTTATTCCTCCAACATCGTCATCGCACTCCCCATGCCATTGAAATGTCGCCTCCGGGCAATGGAGATACTTCTGATGTATGTGGATCTCACAATTACCAAGCAGAAAATTTTGTTACAAAACACCACCTAACATGCATGAACAGCCAAAGCGGGAGCGCAGCAGAGTTGCACAGCGCGAGTATCGCAAAAGACATGCCTCAAAGTTCAACACTCTGAAAGATGAAAACCAGAGGTTGAGAAATGCTCTGAAAAGAGTTGAGAAGGTCGCGCTGAAGCGTGGCGGAAAGGACCAGGAACTCGAGGCGGCGTTGGCTGAAGCGAGAGAAACTCTTGGAGAAGAGAGCGAAAGCCGAGCCTTGACAGCTTCTGGTTCAATAGACACAGATCCAATCTCGGCTGAGAGGTTATCATATCTTTCAGGGCTGTTGTCGTCGGATATCATGATTCATGCTCAATCACTTGGACAAAACACCGCGCCTCCTCGTCTAAGTCTAGAGCAGCAACTCTGGACTAACACGGACAGATTGGCACGTATATTTGAAGCGCCATCAGATGCAGGCAAATATCTCGGTGATGGGCTCTACACATTCGCAGGAACGCTGTACTGGGCCTGCACAAGAAATACGGTGTCGCTATGGGAGACATACAAGCTCAACATGATTGGTAAACCTGGACCCCCAGCCCAAAACCCCATGGACCGATTGTTCAACCACTCAAAGCACCTGAACGATCGAAGATTCCTGCTTTCACTCGCGCTGGCTCGACTAGAGTACAAGCACAAAGGCTTCATCGATCTTCCACGCGCAGGAACCGAAATGGTATGGAAGTCAGTGCTCCCCGATCTACGACGGAAAATGGAACAGGAACTAGTCGAGAAAGGACAGGGACCCGAATGGTGGAAGACTCCAGGGGAAGTTGAGAACCATTTGCGCAAGTATCTGGAACCAGCTGAGATTGATGAGTTGCAGGCTCTCGTCGAGGGGAGAGGATCGGAGGAGGTTCTGACGAAGTATAAGCCTTTGGTTGAGATGATGATTGCTGAATTTGTCTGTTTTCCTGATGGTCCGAGATGGAATCTTTTGTATGTTGCTATGGCTGTTGGCAGTTGGAGGAGTGATCATCCGAAGCCTTCAGAGTTGGTGCAAGATTTGAGTGCGAGCGTTTAGGCCGATTGATGAACGAATTATGATAGTTTCTGTAGTTAATAATCACCTTGAAGTCCTTGCAAGACAGGTCTAAGCTGACCTCAAGCAGCAAAAGAGAATCAGACCTTGATATAAGGTATCCTAAGTCTTGTCGTTTAGGATCGAGGTCCCTAGGCTGAATAATCCCAGATCCATGGACAACAGTCGGGACCTGGCAGGTATCACAGACTCCACTGGACGGACCCCTGTTCAACCCCCTGTAGATCAACGCCCCACCGCTGCCCTAGCGACCACCCCAACTTATACCAAACAATCGATCCCAGCTTCAACATCCATCAGCAACCATCATGACAGACAACGGCCTAAAATCACGTCTGGCCTCTGTCCTCCCAAAAGGCCACGACTTTACGATCCTTCATATTTCAACACCCCCAACAAAGACCGACCCTCTCTACTCTCCACCACCAAACGAACGGCCCGAGCGGACGTACTGCGAAAACCATTTCCTCGCCGTTTCAATTCATGCAGACGGCAAGCAGGTTTTAGTGCTGGGTCTCGAAGTCTTTATCTATACGACTGCTCGATCGACTACTTTGTTCGTGGCAAAGGCTGATTCGACGGGCTATCTGACGCTTCTCAATCTTCCCAAGGGAACACCGAGTCCTATTCGTGAGATATGCGCCACGTTTGTTGGATTCCTCGTCGAGAAGAGGAAAAGAAAGGATATACAATTCATCGTCAATTTATTCGCCCGCGCGCAAGATCAATATCTATTCCCTGGAAGTGTCGACAATAAGGGGAAACATGTCCTCGATGACCGCGGTCTTATCAAATGGTGGTGTCGCGTGCTCGATCCTCTTCTCGGACCGGCACCAAAATCGGTAGAAGCACCATGGAAGAGTTCAAAGGGATACATCGTCGTGCCGGGTTTGGAACCAAACGAAATTCGAGCAATGACACCTCGAAGAACAGACGCTGCTTGGGAGTTTACGCATCCACTTGAACGAATATCACATTATTACCGGGAATTTGACTGGGTACCCCCGCGATGCCTGATCCCACACTTCCCTGACGATCCCAAATCACGTTTTCGAGATGAGCTTGATGAGGAGGCTGCGAGTTCGCAAGCAATGAAGACGCAGGGTAGCTGGAAGAGTGTCAAGACGCTCGACATGTTTTGGGAGATGATGGCTTTTCGTCAAGAATGCTCCAGTGGTCGCATGACAGGATTTATCTGGTTGGTATTTGACGACAAGGAACCAGAGCCAACAGCAAACGAGTCTTTTCCATCGACAAATCCACCGTCAACACCAAAGGCGCAGCGGATCACTCAGATAACGCCAACCACAACACCCCGAAAACTCTTTCCTAACAAGAATCAGCCAGACACCAAGACAAAGAAGAAGAAGAAGCAGAAGAAAAAACTCACGGGCCCTATCATCCCTCGAAAGCCCCAGATCAAACGGGCCAAACACAATTATCTGCTTGATCGTCCCGCAAACACGGCATATTATGCCTGGCCACCCGAAGGACGCGGTGAGAAGATTGTCGACGAGGCAACCTACAAGCGTATTGTGGATTTACTGCTACACCTCGACTTTGCCACTCTCAACAAAGCGGTTGGTAGTACACGCCGCTGGCTGAGTGAAGGCGGAGGCGGGGGGAACTGGGGCGTTGTTGTATCTGGTGCACGTGAGACGCCAACTCAAACGGCACACGACCGCGAGAACGGCGTGAACAATCTCACGGGTCTCGTCAAGAGAAAACGAACTGACTCGACAGTTGATGAGTCTCAAAACAAGGTTAATGTCCTTGCAGATGGCCTCGTCAAGAAGAAGCCAAAAGAAGAGTCCAAGGTTGTAAATGTACTTTCCACTGGTCTGATTAGGAAGAAGCCCAAGGAGTAAGTGTATCTGTAAATTAGCGTTGGGTATTGTTAAGCCGGAGTTGGTATATGTATTGGTCAAGGCATTCGTTATCATGATTCTATGCTACCTGCTTCTATCCTCTATCGCACCTGTATCTGCTACTTCTTGAGAAACTCTAGGTTCACAGGGGTAATGGCCTCTACACCACTGAGAACAGCCATGATGTTTCTCATGCTCAGCTCTTCAAAACCCTTGTGGGTGTCGACTGTTCCACCGGCATTGTGGCATGTCACCAACACACGGCCTTGTTTGGCAAGCTCCAACAGTTCAGGGTGTATCTTTGGCTCGTTTGCGTGAACATCGAGAGCCGCGCTTGACAGTGTACCGTCTCGAAGGGCAGCAACCAGTGCATCCTCGTCAACAAGACTTCCCCGTGCAATGTTGACAAACCGCGATCCACGTTTGAAGTGTGGCAGAGTCTTTGAGTCGATCAGAGTGCCTTCACCAGCTGGTGTGCAGAGAACAACACAGTCACATCGACCAAGCAGACTCTCAAGTGTCTCATGGTGAGTAGCTCGTACAGGAGCAACGACAGCAGCAGGCTTGGGAAGCACATCATAATAGTGAATGTCCATCCCAAAGCCATGTCGGGCACGAGCAGCAATCTGCTGGCCAATGTTACCAAAACCAATGATGCCTAAAGCCTGATCGCGAAGATTGTACGACTGCATTGTAGCATCGCGATGATTCTCCTTGAATGCCTCCTCATCGCCGGACATGGCGGATGAGATACACCATGGGAGGACCCGGAATGTTGAAATGATGCCAACGATGGCAAAGTCAGCTACAGCTTCGGCAGCTGCCAGACCAGAATTGCAGTAGATGATTCCTTGTCAGTTAGCAAATGCCTGCAGGCAGTTGTGTCAACTCACCTCGTTCTCCCAGTAGCTTCGTATCAGCCCAGTCAAAGCCAGCACCTGCACTCGCAAATACCTTGACACTCTGTGGCAGCAGACTGATCAACTCTTGGTCCCATTTCCCCATTTCGCCTCCAGTTCCCCAAAATGGACGGAATATGGCATCGAAATCACCCCATCTCTTTTCCTTGAGGGCCTTGATGAACTCTGGTCGCTGTCGCTCTTCAATTGGCGGTCTGATGACCTCACACTGAATGCTGAAGCGGAGATATGTGTCAGGATTGTATTTGATAGGGTCTCCAATATGAAGAACCCGCGGTTTTGAGGATGTCATGGATGACCGTACTGAAAGAGATCCTTGGGAAATGAAGGGGAGTTGAGGAGCAGGAGATGTAGCTCGCGGTGTAGAAGCTGGCACCGGTGTATTGGTTGGTTCCGCCATTTTGATGGTCGACTGTCTTATAAAAACAAAGTATGGGAGAGAGTACACTAGATTGCCCAAAATGTTAGGTAGTCAGATATGTGTGCCTGATCAGATCAATGTGTCTCAGTAAGTGGAGCGATCGATAACACTCAGCCGCACGCTCACCTCCACTCGCCTTGTCTGGTTCGACAGCCCCCACGGCAGTGATACCCCAGTCTCCGGCCCGTGAGCTTGACGACGACCCCTGTCAAATGACGGTTCCGAGCCGGATGAGCCCCGGTTTATGTTTCGATGTGGAGTTGCTTGCACCGAATCACTAACAAGAATCGAGTCAAGGTGAATGTATCCAATTTGCTTCATAGGAGGTACAGTACATGTCCAAATGGGAGCCTGCATAAGCCGGTACCGGGATACACAAATACCGGTATATCATCCGGGGCCCCAATCTCGTATCCACCGAACATCGTGGGGAATTTATTGCATGTTTCCATGTGGGGAGATCTCTTACCGACAGCCTTGCATTCAGGTCAGAGTGGTGGTGGAAGTACAGCATAGCGTGACTTTGGGGGGCACTTCTCTGGTCTACAGCTCGTCCGATATATTCTGACCCGACAAGGGAGCTTGTACCTGATTGCTGACATGATCCGACTTCTTGACTGGAAACGTGTACCGTCCAACGTCGACTTTGGTGGGAATATGCCCTGTCTCGAGAGCCTTTTCGATCAATTGAATGGTTGATTTTTCATTTCGATGGACGAGAACCGAGATGCAGACTGGCTGATACTCTGTCTCTCCAGAAATGTCAGACTCGTAGGGTACTTGGGTGACTGGTTGTGTTAGTAGCTACTGAAAGCCAATACACTCGACTTACATGGAAACGATAATACAGAAGCCCCCAATATTGGTGCCAGTGTTGTAGAGTCGATGCCTTTGTAAATGGTTGGTGGACTAATATGCTGTCAGCCTGGCATCAATACAGGGAAATGTACATACGCCAAAGGATCGTTCCGATGTTCAACTTGAGTATTCCCACATGGAAGGATCACGACTGCGTCTCCCTTGGCATTGGGGATAGAATTGTGCATGATGTTCTCAAGGAACCATTTCCGGTATACACCAAGACGTTCTGTATCTTGACGGTTTTCCTCCTCTGTCGCCGACTTGCATTCGTTCCTGGGAGGTCAGCTGGTTCAACAACTGCGCAATGTACGGCCATACCAGAAGAATTGCGGCGTAGCCTCGATAAACGGCTTTTTGTCAAACTTTTGCTTATACTCATCTCGGAAAGCGTCAAAGGAATGGTAGTAATCATAACACCATGACCGGAAAGGTGCCTGAATTGTCAGTGACGTCTTCTTGACGAAGTTGACTAACCTTTTCCATGTATGCTTGCATTCCTTCTCGAGAAGCTTCAGATGGAG
Source organism: Fusarium fujikuroi IMI 58289 (assembly GCF_900079805.1). Lineage (NCBI taxonomy): Eukaryota > Fungi > Ascomycota > Sordariomycetes > Hypocreales > Nectriaceae > Fusarium > Fusarium fujikuroi. Next base: position 499,960 of record NC_036628.1, on the reverse strand, counting down.
GACTCTCTTCCCAAATCTTGCCAACATTGACATACTCGGCTTTCGTGTCCAACAGATCTTGTAGAATTGACACGAAAGTCGCTATGGCTGTTTTCTGTGACTTTTCGGGTGATGACAAGTCGTCTGGTACGATTATCCTTGGCGGAGCTTCAGAAGCCCCGGTCTTCGCATTTGCGCTGAAATCAAGGAGTCCCTTGAGGCTTCGACTAAAGATTCGAGTTTTGTCGAACCTAGGGTGGTCAGTGAAGCTCAGCGGTAGATGACAGTTCTCACTTCGATGCCGTAGCTATGTCGGTTGATAGATTTTCAGGCTGACTCAAGGAGTATATGCCGCCTTCGGACATCACTCTACCATCTGTACAAGGTCAGTGATGGCTTCTCGCGATGACCCGACTTACCGTCAACGCCAATGCTGTAGTCAATCCATGGGTACCCAACCGAGGCAGCAGCAGCACCAACTGAACCACCCTTCATGCTTTGATACCCATCCCCTCTTGCACTCCAAGGAGCTTGTTGATCAACCCATTCTGCACCTGTCCCAAGATGCGATGTCTTTGTTTTTCCAACGATTACGGCTCCTTGGTCCATGAGACTTTGTGCATATTTAGCTGTAGAACTCGAGGCATTTCTGTAGAGAGATTTCCATGCCCGACTGGAAAAGGTTGTATAGGTTCCTTTCAACGATATCGTGTCGCTTACAGAAACACGGATACCAGACAAAGGTTTCTTGGCAGAAGGTTGAGGATGGTAAAGTCTTGATGGCACAGGAACTGCAACTGAGTCACCATAAACGGACGAAGAGGTCAGGGGTTGGAATCTGTATGGTCAGCTATGACTTGCACTGGAGATACAACATACTCGTCAGGTTGGTTCAGATCATCAGGTACCACACCGGAAGTGAAAGCTCCAAATTCATCATCGTACAGTCGCCAGGCTTGGTAAAGGTTTGGGCCGTAGAGAAAGTAGGGACCAGATGGTAACTCAGAAAAGCCATCTAGAGCCTTTATCTGGTCCATGTGATAGATCTGTCGCGTATCGACTCGAACCTGACTGTTGTTGTCGCCACTCTTTTCGACAAGAATGGAACCAAAGTCTGGAACAAACACATCATCAATTGAGTCAAAGAGCTGTAGAATTCCTTCGAGATCGCCAAAGATTTCCTCAGTTGAGAGGAGCGTGATTGGAATCAGAGCATCGGGGTTGATGGTTTCTTGAATGGTTCCCTAGACGCGTTAGGATGCGCATGGCTTTCAGTCACCAACATACAAGCTTTAGAGGGTGTATCAGATATTGCAGTCCTGCAACGAAGCAGGTCGTGAAGGGAAGCATTGCTAATGCGTCTGCTGGAGACGGCGGGACGTTGGCAAGTAACGAACGCTAGACAGACACTTGCATATTCACGGCCACGGGTCTTTTTGAAGAATTGAATCGCGCAAATCAAGCTTGAGTACTTGTAGGTTCGGCTGTAGGTGAAAGATTGATGGAATGAGATAATGCTGGTGCACGAGGGAAGTTGAGACATTCATGGGGTACAAGTGCAAGAGCGCGTACTCAACCCGGCAGCCGACTTATTCTATGGCTTAATCACAATTTCCCATAAATACTCCTCATCCACGCAGTTTAGTTACCTCAACAGGTTCTCAAATTTACACAGGCAGCATGTTTGACATAAGTGCCATCAACGCTTTTCCAACATGTCTGTCTACCTAAGCTCCCCGGGAGGTGAGCTCGGTGAGTCTCGGTGAGCTTATCTTTGTGGGGTATCAAAATTTCCATCCCCCACCAAGCCGAAGTTGCAGATTCAACATCACACTCAAACACCAACAAAATGGCGAAAAAGAAGGGTATGTCCTCTGTCCCGCCTGCACTCCAATCTAACATGTTCAGCACCCTCAATCCACTCCCGCGCCGCTCGTCGCGCAACAGACATCGACATCGACACCGACAAGTCCCTAAAAGAAGTCAAGCCTCCCCGCGATGCTACCCAGCGGCCCTCCGTCCTAGCAGCGCACCACTCAGCCGGTATCACCAAGAAGGCCAAGCGCGGTCGCAAAGAGAAGATGTCTGCCAAGGCTAGGAAACGTCATGAGAAGGGCCTCGAGATGGCTGCTGCTGTTGTGGAGCGTACCAAGAATAAGGTTGAGAAGAGTAAGGGCCGGGGGAGGAATATTCAGCAGAGAAGTAAGAATTGGGATGAGATTAACAGGGTTGCTGAGGAGACTGAGGGTGCGGAGAGCGCGGAGAGTGATGCCGAGGTGAAGGGGCGTGGAGTCGCTATGGATGAGGATATGGATGTTGCGGACGAGACCTTGTCTACAGAGGTCACCGCTCCCGCGGCGGTACCTCTACCCGCTGACGAGGATGGCGATGAGATCCTTTAGTTCTTGGGTCTGGACTTGGAGTTTGGTGTCTAAAATGGGCTCAATATCCGGGATACGACAACCGGACTGATGACTTTCTTTATTCGGCTATAGACTTGACTGGCAGATACCCAGAATATGATGTTATATCAAAAATTTACGCATCCTTTTGAGCGTCGACCTCTGGTGATTCTTCTTTCACCTGTAGTGTCTCACGGGCCTGTTTTGTGATTCCCTCGAGGTAAATCCTCATCGTCTTCCCAACCTCTCCATCTCTTGGCTTGTACTCTCTCGAGCCTAGTTGCTCAATCAGCTTGTTCACCTTGGCGTAGACTTCCTCTGTGGTATCCTCAGACGTCCGTTTCTTCTGCCCCCTCTTCTTGAACCCGAGAATGAGCTCCACCTTCATACCCTTGCTGAGGAACCCGACCAGCTGCTGTGTCTTGACCCCAAGGTCATGCTCGCTGATGGCCCAGCTCATTTCGACTTCCTTGAGCTTGGGTGTGGTCTGCTTGGACAAACGCCGGCGTTGGGCTAATTCACGCTGACGCTCGTATTCTTCCTTCTTGTTGACAATCTTGCAGATAGCATACTGGGTTGGCTTGTCCTTCTTTAGATCACCCGGGATGTAGGGTGTCACCATGCGAAGTGAATCTGTCTCGGGCAGTCGGCTCATGACGTTTTTTGTGAGAAGAGGTCCATCGAACACACCATTATCGAGAACCATGATCTTTGGGTCCGTGATCTCGAAATCTTGGGGGAGGCGATCGCGACCAGACTTTTCAAACTCCTCCTGGGTAGTGTATCGTCGATCGAAACCTCGGTCTTGGCCCTCATCAGCAAACAGATCTACCTCCGTTTCATCTTCGCGTTTCTTTGCTTTTTTATTTCGCGCTTTCAATTGCGATGCGGAGAAGAAGCGGTTCTGTATAGATAGGGCTCGCGGAGGTTGGAACTGTCGTGTGAGGAGACCCTCATGCTGAACGAAGACCCTGTAGAGGGCTCGACGGGAGCTTTGAAGGCATGCAAAGCTGTTCATTCTCGAGGCGCCCTAAAGGAGTGTCTGTCGCGCCGTAAAAGAGTGTAGACAGTCAACAATGGCTTGAATGCTATGACTGATCTATCGTCTTCAGGTGGGCGGTTGATTTCGGCAGAAACGTCACTGTGGGGTGATGTCAACTCTATCCAATCATGTGCTCTTTGCCCTTTCAACACCAAGCTCCCGTCTGGATGGATTTGTTGTAATACACTCAACTCAGCCCGTCAGGGCACTCACGATGGCTTCATTTCATTTCGCCCGCCGTCCTGTGCAGACAACAGTATCCTTCCTCAAGGCCGCTTGTCTCGTGCACCTTGGAATCACGTACGGCTATACCATCAGCCCAGCTCAAGGCCCGTCAATGCTTCCAACATTCACAGTCGATGGTGACTGGATTCTATGTGATCACACGCGTCGCTATGGTCGCGGTGTTTCTGTTGGTGATCTGGTCGTTTACCGCATCCCAATCTTCAACAACCAGTGGGGAGTGAAACGTGTAACAGGCATGCCAGGGGATTATGTCTCTGTCGGAACACCAGGAGAGCAAGGAGAAGAGTTAATGATACAGGTACTTGTTCCATCCTCGTCCCTAGCCCTACTAACTTTTCAGATCCCCGAAGGGCATTGCTGGATTTCAGGAGACAACCTCCCAGCATCAAGAGATTCACGACATTTTGGCCCCTTACCACTAGCTCTCATCTCTGGTACTACAATAGCCAAAATATTACCATGGAACGAACGTCAATGGATGAAAAATGGACTTCAAAAGGTTGAAGAGCTAGACTAATCACGAGCAGTCTAATGTAAATATGTATCATCTCTTATCTGGGTATAGAAACTTACAGCTCTCGTCTAATTACATCATCAACTGCCCAGTAAGTGATCTAGCGATATCTGCCACATGAATCATCAAACAAAGAGAAAGAATACCGTCCTTCAATGCAGCACGTGGCCCTCTCGTACACCGTCAAACACCATTGTTGTAAGAACAATTCTTGAAAGCCCATGACAGGCGATGCAATCCGTATAAAGAGACAACCCTGAAACCAAACATCATTCTTAGAATGTTACATGACGCCAAACACCATATCTCCCAACACCCCATACGCTTCCGCTTTTGAGATGAATAGTCCGCGAATATAGTTAGCCCTCGATGTGAGCCTTGGACATGCTCTGTCCCAGGAGTTCCAGGCAACGTTGAGCTAGGTTGACAACTTCACCCTCATCCTCATCCTCGAATTCATTGTCGGCTTCAATTTGTCGATTTGCGATGCTTCGAATGTGCTCGATGATGTCCTCCGCCTTTCCAATGAGGCCAATAAGAGTCTTGTCCTCGGACTCGAAGAGCTGGAGAAGGGTCCAGACGGCGATGTGCTGGAAGGTAGCATCACCAGACTGCAGGAATCGGCAGAGGTATCCGTGAATTCCACCTTGAGGCTCGGTCCAGTTTTGTACAAAGATTGAGTAGTCACCAACTGCGTTTGTTAGTTTGTGTTTGAATGGCGGTGAGGTTGACTTACCTTTAGAAGAGAGGTTGCCTAGGGCAGCAGCACTGTTGCCTTGGACTTCAATACTTGGCGAATGGGTGAGAGGAATGAGAACACCGCAGACTCCAAGATTCAAGAGATGAGACTTGAGATCATCGCTCAAGGCCAGAACAGCAATAGCAGCGGTCATCTCGGACTGAACAGTGATGGGCACATCAAGAACCAATTGCTTGCACTTTTGAACGGCACCGGCATCCAGGACAAGAGCCTTGTTTCGATCGGAACTGGCGGCAAGATTTCGAAGCGTCGAGATGGCATGGCACTGAATCTCTTCATTGTCGGTAGATCCAAGTAGGTCGACGAGTGGCTTGAGGAAATTGGTTTCGATAATTGGTGACTCGTTAAGAGGATGGATAGAGATGTTTCGTATACAGGCGACAGCAGAAAGGATAAGCGGTAGATAAGAAGATTGGAGGAGTCGGAGAAGAGGGTGAAGTCCATTGGCACGAACGATATCGAGCTGATACTTTTCGTCGGAAGCGAGGTTGCGGAGAGCCAGGGCAGCTTGGCATTGAACCTTGGGTGAAGTCGAGTCCATGAGGTTGACAAGAGATTGGACCAATTTAGGTTCGCTTTGAGCCAGCTTTCGTCGGTTGCTCGCATCGACAGCGATATTGCTGAGAGCTGTGGTGCAGTAGTATTGAACGTCGACATCGGGAGAAGAAAGAAGTTGAACAAGCACGGGAATCGCTCCAGCATTTACCAGTTGTTGTCGGTTCTCATCTACTCTTGTCAGCATGTCATTGCCGTTGCCGTTGCCATATACAAACATACCAGAATGTGTCATGTTCAGCAGAGCGCCAGTAGCATTCCGCTGAACCCGCATATCCCGAGACTTGGCCAATCTTGTCAGGGGACCCAGAGCTCCGGAGCGAGCAATCTTTGCTTTATTCTCCTCATGTGTAGCCAAGTTCGTGATACATCCCACAGCATTGCACTGGACTTCGACATTGGGGGACATCATCTGGCGGATTAAAGGTGTTAGACCACCAAGTTGCACAATGAGAACCTTGTTCTCGGCTACAATAGTCAGCGACTGCGAATGTTTGGCTCCAATGTACATACTGTCAACAGCCAGGTTTCCGAGTGCAGCACTGGCAGCTCGCTGAACTTCGATATCGGGACTCTGGAGAAGGAATAGAATAGGTTCAAGGGTATCGCGGTCAACCTCTCGGACATCTACATTGTTAGACCAGTCGGAAAATCGGGACTCTTTCGTACCTCGTTCAGTAATCTCAGCAAAAGTCAAACTAGCACTTCGTTGAAGATCAATGTTTTCCGAAAAGACCAAGGTGCTCAGAGCACGCAGAGGTTCGCCAGAGAAGAAGTCGGTCTCGCCGCGCTATCACAAAATTAGCAACGATTCGAGCAAAATGGAAGAGCATGTACATTTTCGAGATACTGGAGAAGATCGGCTACAGCCTCTCGTTCGCTATCGGCGAGGACGGGTTCATACAAGCCATCGCGGGCTCGACCTATTGCTGTCAGATGTATACGGCGACGGATAATAGCATGCATACCTCCGCAGCACGAGGAGCTGCAGATACCCATGGCAAACAATAGCACAAAGGCTTGATGAAAGAAGTATGTTGAACGACGGTGAATGAAAGTCGGTCTCGCTTTTGATGCAGTATCGGTCAAGGCTCGGTTGTTGACGAAAGGTCATCCACTTGTCGGCAACGTCACAACAGGGATCCAGATTCGAATTATTATTATCGGGCTCGGTTGTCGGGTGAAGACTACAAAACAATCCTCTATCGGGCAAGGTAAATGACTGACTACCACAGAGGCCAATCACTGGCACGAGATAGTGTCAAGATCGCGGTGAAGAAGGGAAAATTAGTTGGCGATTGCCCAGGTGAGAGATGAATCCGAGGGGGAGTTTATCCTAGCCTCACAGTTGGTTGGCGAGGGAAAGAATGGGGATCGAGACGCGCGCCAGGAAGAAGCAAGGTGAGCGCCGTAGCTCGGGTAGGACCTTCTACAGAGCTCAAACCTAAGCTGCCTGAGGTAAGTAAAGCGTGAGCTAAAGGCAAGAACGGATGAATTGGGGAAGCTACTTCCAGGTACATTGGCGTCCACTATGAGTCCACTTCAGAAGAGGTAGCTACAGGGGGCATCGATGTTCCCTGCAGGAGGTGACCTCACTTGAGGTCATCCGCCGAAGGTAGGGTCCGCCAGGGACGACGTGCGCTATTGTTTAGGTGGTCTAGGGGAGGAAAGAAAATACAGGACCTCAATCCTAAATGACAAAAATACTTAGGTAATTTAGTATAAATTTTGGATATTTTTATTAAGTTTAGGGCATATTTACTAAGCTTAGGATGACCTTTGCTAAATTTATTTTGACACCCTACAGTAAGGGTCGCTGTTTTCTTGCCCCCCCGAGGGTGGTCTAGTGCACGTTAGGTGCAGAGACAGCTGTTACAGTGGACCGCCTCATTATGCTAGCGGTTGTGGAGAAGCTTGGACCGTCTCTTGCTTTTATCCAGACATTTCAACGCCTCATTTTGAGATTATTGAATGATCGTTTGATGAAGATTTATTTCTTATGAAGAGTAGAACATCTACCCGTTGTCATAGCTGGCATCTACTCAGCGCTTATTTGATGGAAATTCACGGAATGTTTCTGCCTTCGATATTGCGTATAGTACTGCCCTTCTGTCGCGTGGCATGTGATAGAGGTATTTCTTGACGTAAGATACAAATCCGAGGTCTACTCTATGCGACCTGATCGATACTCGATTTTGGCGAGTTCTGCTTTCCAAAGATGGTAATTCTCATGTCACACAAGCTGTGCTGCCCATGTGCTTATCGTGCCATTGTTGGGTATCAATCTGAACAAACTTTGGCTGCAAGACATCTGCAACAACTAACTACCCTGCACCACCACAAGGCAGGTCATGGCGGTTGACGTATGAACAGGGATCAAAAGACTATTGGGTGTTTTGAACGACTGGTTGTGATGGATGGGATTGTTGTGAACCGGGCAAACTTGTCCTGGACCCTTCTTGCTTTGATGCCTGTGCAGAGGGCTTGAAGAGACGGTAAAGCTTGGAATGGATCATGCTGAGACATACGAGTTGCTAATCCTGGCTACATCGATATCAGTTCCAAGCTCAACTGATCAGCAAATGGGAATAAAGATTCTGAGATCGAGTGTTGACTTGCAATCTATCCTTCTACATAATGTCTCACCAATTTCTCAACCTGTCAATATCTCTATCTCAATATCTCAGTGACAACTTGCGGGATTTTGACAGGATAGGAATCCTCAAACCATGATAGAATGCACCTCAAACAAACCAGATAGGCTATATTGAATTAATCTGACCAATCCTAATTACCGGAGATGGAATTGTAAAACGGTCAATCTTTGCCAAGACTCGAAGCTCATCGTCGATCCGCCATGACGTTCTGTCTGTCTCCGTCTCCGCCGTGTAGTCCAGGGTCCGGTTAAGATCCAATGTTGGCCATAAGGTTAAGAAGTATGGAGCAGCGTATGCTGTACAGTAATATTATTGCTGGACTTTTGTTGGGCAGACTGTTTCGAGGTGGTTCCCTTATCATTTATTACAAGTCCAAGGTGAGTAAACGGCCGACCGATTGCCGTGACTGATATTTGCTCCTTTTTCCCTTTTACCCTTCAGCACATTCCCTTGCAAATAAATTTGCGCCTTTAATGATATTGAATTATCCTCAACGCCGTCGGATCGTTTTTATCAACTCTAGGCTGATGCTGTCTCTTTTCTTTTCGATTAGCATACGTCTGTGATTTTCTCAGTGATGCGCTATACGTCAGTATTTATCAGGACTTGACAACCTCACTTTCGATCCTCGACCGAACCATCAAATCCTGCCTGACAATTCGAACCGTATTGTGTAGCAGTGATATTTACTTGGAATGGAGGGAAACCAAGAACTTGAACCCGCACGAGGGAATCCAGAAACAAAAGCACCAGCAGATATCAATCTACCAAGCGAACCTCACGAAATTCAAAGTCAAATTGAAGTGACAGAAGCTCAAATTGACGACCCAGCAAAAGAAAACGTCAAATCATGGATCGAAGCCCAAAGCGAAACTCAACCACAACCTCCAACCGAACCGCCAACAGTTGAAGTTGATGATGCTGTCGGAGAGCTGCCCCGCGTTGAAAATACCCCCAGTCCAGTACCTGGCGTGACTGGTACGACTGTAGAAGCTTCGACCACAACCTCAGCTCCAGGCACAGATACCCCGGGACAAGTACAAGAGTCAGCAGCCGAAGCCTCATTTGGAGGAGTTGGAGCTGTTTCTGGATCTGGACCTGGACCGGCTTTGATAACTCCACGCCGGCGGGCTGCATCAACCTCCACTGGCCCCTCCACTACAGCCGCCGCCGGTCATGGTCTTGTCCCTCAATTTGTCGCTCCGTCATCCTACCTCCGACGCAGGACTTCACTCCGAAGCCCAATGGCGCCCACCGAACCAAAGCCTCTAAGTCCTCTGGACAGAGATCAGTTACAGGGTCTGGTATGTTCATCTGCCTTTTGTCTGTCGCATCCGTTTGCCCGTACTTGACGTGGGGCACGCGCGCATCAAAGCCCGACGAGAAGCTAATCTCGACAGAATGCCATACGCGATTTCCTCAAAGTTCGCACCAGTTACGACGTCTTACCTCTATCATTCCGTCTTATCGTCCTCGATACCGACCTCCGTATCAAGAAAGCCATCAGCATCTTGACGCAGAACTGTGCGTCACCCCATACGTCCAGAGTCTAATGCTAACCTTGCCACAGCAATCGTATCGGCACCTCTATGGAACTCTAAAACCTCGCGATTCGCCGGTATCCTCACGAGCACCGACTTTATCAATGTGATTCAATACTATTGCCAGTTCCCTGACGAGTTCAGCAAACTCGATCAGTTCCGATTGAGTAGCCTAAGAGGTTGTCGCCTCTCCATGCAAGCATGACATCGCTGACCATATCAGACATCGAGAAAGCTATCGGCGCAATCCCCATCGAAACTGTATCTGTTCACCCTTCAAAACCATTGTACGAAGCCTGCAGGCGCATGCTCAAGACCCGCGCCAGACGAATTCCCCTGGTCGATGTCGATAGCGAGACCAACAAGGAAATGGTTGTTTCAGTCATCACTCAGTATCGCATCCTCAAGTTTATCGCCGTAAACAACGAACACAACACCGTCCTCTTGAAGAAAACGGTTCGCGACATTGGCCTCGGTACATATTCAGGCATCGCTACAGCTTCGATGGGCAGTTCCGTGCTTGATGTTGTTCACCTGATGGTCAAACATAACATCAGCTGTGTCCCGATTATCGATTCTCACGGACGAGTTCTAAACGTTTTTGAAGCGGTTGATGTCATCCCATGCATCAAAAACGGTGCCTACGACGACTTGGATGGCTCTGTCGGGGAAGCGCTCTGCAAAAGATCCGACGAGAGCCCTGGTATTTACACATGCAGTGAAGGCGATCGCCTGGACTCCATTTTTGATACGGTCCGAAAGAGCAGGGTTCATCGTCTGATAGTAGTGGACGACGATAACAAGCTCAAGGGTATCATTTCGCTGTCCGACATTCTCAAATATGTGCTGCTCTACGGAGTGGAGGATACAAGCAACTGGGCTTGAGTATTGATGAGGTTATAATGATTGCATGCCGCTACGAATAAGGGAGCTCTCAGAGGCGCCGGAGGCAGGCATAGACAGGCGCAAGGGCAAGATGGAAGGTTATCATGTGCATAAATCTTTCGCTATAGACCGTTGACAGGCCTGCATGCATGATACAGTACAGCTGTCTCAGGATGATGACTTGGTAGTGTCAGTGTTACAGTACAGCAAGAGAGGCTTTTCGGCTTCGGGAACCGAGTGGCTGTGAATATCTGGGTGGGATTGGTCAGGTCTCATTCGATGCGACATGCGGATGACGGTCAAACTTGATGCTGCACTCTGACGACATTGGTGCTATCTACCCATTTCAGTATCTTTCGACCATTTCCCACTTTGGTTACTTTTTTGATGCTATTCATATCCAGTTTCTGTGCACAAACACTTCTGTGCTTCTTTGTCCTTGTGCCACTTCTGCCCTGCTCTTCTGCCTGCCACTTGCAATCACTGCTATCACTGAAAACTTCCCCATTCACTTTGTCTGCGTTCCTTCCACTCTAACTTGATCGGTCAGATCCTTCCGTCCTTTCGCAATGAAGTTTCCACTGTTTCGACATCCACGAATCTGCTGTGACACGTGAGAATTTTGTTCAAACACCATCAGCTTTTTGACTGCCTTTTGATACGATATCTTATCCGACGAATGTCAGAATCTCAGCATTAATCACATCTACTTACCGAAAGGCTTTTGCCGATGGATCAGCATTATCACCCACCTCTGGGCCACTATTCTGCGCCAGAGGCTGGCCCTCATCGACTATTACCGTCCAGGAGTAGCTTGTCTCTTCAGGCTACGATACGGCACATAACAGACCAAGGACCTGTACATACCAGCAGAACATGGACGAGTAGTGGCGATCATAATATCCTAAGCGATATCGACGAATTGGGCGATCGAGCCACCTTTGTTCAAGAATACAACCGCCTAGCAAAGAAGGTGAGGGCCTTGAAGAAGTAGAGACCAAGCTGACGACTTAGAATGGGGTGCGAATACTGGTGATTGACGACTTTGACTCTAGGCATACTGTAGGTTGTCGATGGTGTATCTGAGCAATCACTGACAGCCCAGGGAAACGGACTTGGTAGTCCTCGCAAGCAAGGATGGCTTTATCGGATCCTACGGTCCTCTTCCAATCATCCTACAGCAGATACACAACCACGACAAGGATCTCGCCATAAACGCAGTGTCTCCGATCTCGCCCACAACTTGATACATCGTCGAGACCCCAAGATACTTGATCTGCAGTCGATGGTCAGAATATGCGGCAAGAGCATGCTCTACCTCCCACCTGAACACACACCCTCTGCCTTGATACTCCCAACCTGCATTCGAGCTACTGCGCATCACATCGCTCAACATGTAACTACTCGGGGGATCTTCCGTATACCGGGGTCAATCAGAGTAGTCAACACGCTGTTCGATTACTACTGCTGTACCGACAATATCGACATCACAAACACCGTGCGATGCGCAAACCTGCCGATGCATGTGCAGGCTTCTGTCCATGATGTGGCGTCGACTTTCAAGCGCCTCCTTTCGGTGATACCCGGCGGGATACTCGGTTCTTTGGCACTCTTTGATGCGATGGTCGCAATCCATTCGCAGCTACAGGGTGACCCAGAGTTCCCTCGCACCAAACAGACCAAGGTTCGGGCCAGACTCATCGCCTTGGCTATCGCAACTGTTCAATCTCAATTTCGGAGGGAGCTCATATGCGCCGTCTTTGGACTTTTGAGTCTAATTGGAAGAGTGGCAGAAATCACCCCCAGAGAAGATGAAGAAGGCCGATCACTACCCACGGGAGACCTCATGGGCTACAATGCACTAGGCATCGTCTTTGGACCTCTTCTCATAGGCGATTTGCTTGGACTATATTCTATGAAGCTAGCCGCCCCAAAGGCAGGGATGCTGGTGCTTCCATTGAGATCTCCTAGATCACGACAAGATCGGAATGGAAGAAAGACATTCGGCAACGAACTTGGGGCATCTCCAACAATGGACAAAATTATCATCGCCAATACCATCGCAGAAATGCTTATAGTCAATTGGAGAGATGTGGTCCGACAAATGAAATCGCTTGGCATGAATCGACCGCACCCACGATCAACGAGTCAAGACGATCCCAACGAGAATGGTTTTGTTATCAGGAAACCACAAGGCTGGGATCGGGAATGGCGAGGAAGCGATGGAGATCAGATTCCACGAGAAGACAGCCCAGAACCGCCTACACCTACCCTGGGCATATCTAAACAGCGGTCGCGTAGTCGTGGGAGTTCAGCCTCAAAAAGACTTGCAGCCAGACCCAACATTGGTTGCTTAAGTCCAACTGTGGAAGAGAGTGCTCACGACGAGGATAAGAGCCAAATACCAGCACAATTAGGGGAAGGGAGTAGCTATGTTCAAACGCCGCAGAATTTTCAGATGCCAACAGGTGCAGCTCACCTGAAGGACAGCAAGGATGTGGCGGCGAAGGATACACCAGGCGAGAGTGCGCACATTGCTCCAACACCCACCCCGGCTACAAGGACCAGAGGTCTGATCAACCGAGATGGTTCGCATCTGTCTCAAGAGGATGTGCCACCTCGGACATCCTCAAAAAGAGGAACCAAGACAACCCCTATTCAACAAACCAGTCCCGAGGAACCAACAAGCCAGGACACTTCGAGAGTCTCAGCAACGGAGACCCCTTCCATTGAACGAAAGGGTGCTATAAGAAAGAAATATCCTGCAAAGGCAAAAGCCCTAAAGCCACGTCGACAGTCGCTTGCGGTTGAATGGACAAAACCTGCCAGGTCATCAGATACCTCCATGGATAGGCCAGATTCAACCAGCCTGGAATTTTCATCCGAGAAGGGGGCCCTTGAAGCCGCACTAAAAGCGCATTTCGAGGAACTCAGAGAGTTGGATTCGATGGACCAACGCAAGAGTTCAGCTTCTACAAACGTTGATCAGAACTCGGAGATGTCGACTTTTGCCAACACTCCCAATGTTTTGCACTTCCCAATCGACAGATTAGAAGAGGAGAGGGACTACACTATTTGCGGAGACAAAACACGAACACAGACTTTACAGGTGGCCAACTCTGCCTCGACAACACCAAGACAATTTTATTCTCCAATGCAGGTGCCAGCGAGTATTGCAGGAGGCAGCAGTTCCATGGGGCTGGCCTCCCCAAAAAGCCAGGTTGGGACATAGAAAGTCTCTTCTGGTGTACAGGAGGAGCTGCCTAATGATTCACAGAGTCTTGAATACGATGAGACAAAAAAGCAAGCCAAGGGCATTGGCACTGAAACCCCGGAACGACGATACTCTCGAGTTATGTCTTTGCCTGCCGAAACACCAAAGACAGAGAAACAGCGTACTGCATCCTCTCCCTGGTTCTCTGTTCCAAAAAGAAAATCGACGGCGTTAACACGTCCAAACTTGACGCCAACAGACAACCCAGGAGGCGTCAGAGCAATGGCTGCCAAGTTTGAAACCGATCATTCAACCGAGACATCTCCAACAAAACCCAGGAGTGCGAGCAAAACTCAAGATCTCATATTACAATTTTCACAAGAGTCACCCACAAAGAGTATCCGGTCCACAAGATCCGTTTCAACCTTGGGACACAAACGGAATATTTCAATTTCAAGCCAGGACCGGCGTTCTCGACCATCAGCAATAAACACTGTTAGAGATGAGGCTCTTGACCAGAACTTGCGAGTCTCGATCAGGGAGGAGGCAGCAATGAGGGCAGTTGAGCTCCAACAAGCTGACAAAGGGCAAAAGTCAAGCTCCCAGGAGCAACCGGAAATGTTAGCTCAGCGACAGACGGTCCCTAGGAGGAAGCCAGTCCCAGGTTCCAGGGGTAAAGAGGCATCCTTAGAGAATCCACGAAGTCTGGGAACCATGATGCCTTATCCTGAACAGCCTCCTATCGCTCAACACCTTAACCTTATCAGACCAGCATCATCAGCATCGAATACGCAGTACGGGGCGGATCCGTCAGTTCCTCAAAATATTTCAACTCCTTTTCAACGTCCCGGCAGTACAACTACACTTCATGCACAGATTCGAAGTCTCCAACGACAACTAGACCTCAAGACAGAAGAAGCAATCCATTTGAGAAGGCAGCTTGAGGTGCAAGGAGATGCAGATGTTGGAACATTGAGTCAGCAATTACGAGAAGCCAAAAGGGAGGCACAAACGTGGAGGGAAAGGGCAGAGAGCGCAGAACGAAGAATCAAAGTGTTTGAACGATTCACAGCACGACTCAAAGGGATACGGGAGGCTGTAGGAGTCGACACGAGAAATGCCGACACAGACACAGCCAAGTATTTGGATGGGGGTGCGAATGGACAAACAGAAAACACCTTGGAGAATACCATGGGTTACGAGAGTGACAGTTCAGGGAGAACAGAAGATGCTGGCGTCGTCAAAGCCCGGATACGCCGTTGTCTCCATGGCTTGACCGATGGTCCTCCAGACAAACCTTCCTTTGGACTCGACGAAATCCAGAATCCAGGCCCAGAAAGACCCAAGCGGGATATCAGCCCGAGTACACTCGAGGTTTGGATGGCGGCACAAGAGTTGCTACAGCTCGATGAGGTTCAGGGGCAAAGAGAGACGAATAATTGAGTTCTAGAACAAGATTGACGGTGTGGCAAACAGACCTGCGTCCAGGAACATTGGTGGTCCGTTCCACCTGACAGGCTGGGCAAACGTCTCTATCTGAAAGGACCCTGGTGGCAAACTTGATTGTACCTTTTTGAATGTATCAGTTAGATTTTGTGGCAAGGGTGTCTGTGTATCAGAATATCACGGACTTGTCCAAACAACTGCATTGGGTAAATTTTCGATTGTGCATGTCATGCTGCATGAGAGAACTACTCCTGCGATGAAAACCTGTTTCACAGGAGCTTTTGGCCCGATAAACCGATCACTTGAGGAAGCTAAAGTCTGTGCCACTGCAGATCAGGTAAATGGGATTTTGAAATCTCGATCTCTCTTGTATGCATTTTTTACAGACACTGTGCGAAATACGGGATTTCGATTATCATGTGCCAAGATCGTTGGACAGCTGATTGGGCAATGTCGATCCCGCTTTTAGCTCCAAATTTGTGACTTGTCCCCGGTGCAGGGAAACTATCTGATGGATGATGATGCGAACGAATGCTTGTATACCTTTGCGAGTGTATGGCTGCGGATGAATGAGGGAAAAACATGCTATGGTCTCTCGTCAGATGCTCGCTTGATTCGCCATCTACCTGCGTCATCTCGGTTCATCGACACATGAATACGCCCAATCCCCTCTAGAACGGAGTCGAACAAGGCAAATTCTTCAGGGTCTTCTGGTTTAGAGTTCCTGTTGGCCACGCCAGCGGGACGGCTGTCTGCCCCCGAGTAGCGGCGGGAGGACGTTGAAAATGTGGGGGACATGAGAGGTCCATGTGAGAGGTATTGATCTTCTTGTGTCATCGGCGGAGACGGGAGCAGACTCGCGGAAGACATTGACGGCGGAGAATAAGCGGGGGGCGTATAAGGCTGAGCTGATGGTACATAGGATTCTTGGGTGCTCTCTCGATCATAGGTCTGCGAGTTTGAATATCGTTGGTTGGTTTGCGTGCTGACGGAAGAACGCCGAGACATTTCTACGGAATAAGTGCGAGAGACTGTGTCTTCTGGTGGCGATGGTAGGAGTGAACCTAGAGAAGGATTTGGAGTCTGTGAGATGTGAGAAGGCCCAGATGGGTAGAGAGGAGTAGAGGTTCTTGACTGAATGTCCCGGCCAAGAATCATATCGGAACTGGATGTTGTGAAAGACATTGCGGTGGTAGGTCTCGTCTGGCCATGTATCGAATGCGTATGACGCTGCAGTCTCTGTGCAGCACTGTGTAGGGGTCTCGAAGATCTGATAGTTCCAGTCGAGGCTGAATCAGGGGTTGTGATTGATTTTCCATCTTGGCCGGCGGAATAAGCTTGTCGTTGTCGAGGGGGAGAAGTGACAGCGCCAGCCTTGGTAGGCGAGGTCCAGACCATGGCCACACGTGGGGTGTATGCCTGCGAGGACTGGTAAGGGCCATGATCTGGTTGACCCCGTCAATTGCCTGCAAAGATGGATGGATGCTTGTGTGTCGCCTGCACAACCGAGCTGTACAACCCAAAATCTACACATATTAGCTGTCATCCGAAAACGGCATAGTGAACTGAATCATGCTTTTCAACTGCCGAGCACAATGGGGAACAGATTTGCATTTTGTGTGATGTTGTAACGTCGGTACGCCATAATGACGACAGAAAGACGAGCTTGTTGACTTACCCACACCAGTCCCCAAATCCCGGGATGTCAAAACCTTGATCGACAGGTCCGGATTGACTTTTCCAATGACTTGCACACCGTTACCATTTGTGAGATGTGCATCCTGAAAGGTTAGCTCAGTGTTGCAGTGCATTCTGATGTCGTGACACTGACACCAGATTTGATGTCAACTCACCCTGTTCAACAAGACGGTGACTGTGCCCTCTGAGTCAAGAGTAGCCTGTTCACCTCGGAGCTGCGTAACCTTTCCCACGAGCATGACTACTTTGCCAACAAAATTGTCAAGATAGGCAGCAGTGATACGCGGGGTTGAAAGTTGCTCAGCCATGGTGTTTGGTTTTCCTTTGCGATCAAGCTAGAGAGATAAGGAGATGGAAGAGATAAGCGAGCAGACAGGGGTTGTGTCTCAGATGCTTGGTTGACAGACAGGCAAGCGATGTTGGTAAGAGGTTGGACGATGAAACGCATGGGAAGCTGTTGGCGATAAATGCGGAGGGGAAGCGCGTTGAGCTTGACGCGTAGTCACGTGAGAAACTTGTCACGTGATTCGCAGTATTCCTGCCATCGCAGCATCTTTATGTATGCCTTTATCTTCCCTCATTGAAATCCATGGATGGAACCTGCTTATTGTCTGACAAGCTGTCAATTCTACTCGAGAATTAAACAGCCCATCTCTTCGTCTTCAAAATTGATTCTAGCCACTGGCTGTGGTCGCCTATTCGGACCCTTGCCCGGTTCCTCCGCTCAACCAGGTTCAACAAGTCTCATTCCCACGATAAACCCGCTAGTCAAGCCAAGAAAGCCCCTACGGTACGGAACACATTACCCTTGACAGGCCTGCAGCGCATAACCTTATTCGCTCAAGTCCACCCCGCTCCTCGAATCTGTCAAAGCCTAGCCAATGTCGGAGTAAAAGCTCCGGAATGATTAGCTGAGCCGCCATTGACCAGAGAGGGGAACTGGAAAGTGAAAGTACCTAGTGAAGGATGCACAGTTTATCAGTCCTCCCAAACTGTGTCTTGGTTTTCGGCCCAATGCCACGGCAGACACGCTGTAATAAAGTCGGAGACCAAGACAAAGAACTCCATCACATATCCAGGAGTTCATAAACCCTGCAGGCACCGAGTTATACGGCGTTTCCCGTATGTTAAAATTTATCAGCTTGCAGCAGGCCACGCATCCGAGGTCGATCCTTACTCTATGTGGGTGCCAAAATCCTGATCATGTTTGTCGATCAGTTCGAGATATCTCTTGTCACAACCATGAGTATTGGATGCAATGGATTGCCGGCTTGACTAACCATCACTGGAAGGACCCTGTGTGGATCGGGAATGACACTTCACTCCAGAAATCAACTCATAACCAAAAGACAGGAATGAGGTTCGTCATGATCTTCATTTATCGGTCCAATGGGCGCTCCGGCTGTCAAAGGATCAAGCTCTTGACTTGATAATGACCATTCCTATGATATGAAGCTTGAGTTGCCGGTTAACATGATAGGTGGCTGCAATAGTCTCGCTCGCTTCGCTTCGCTTGCTTCGCTACTGAGGTCGATGTGTACAGTCCGTCTTGCACTGTCTCGCCGTGTGCGGCCTTGACGGACAAGGTTCATCAACGTTGATTGGCGGTTGAAAATCACGGACTCCAGGTCCGTTGCGCCATGATTGGCTACACCCACTCATCCCAGTCGAAAATAGTATCTCCGCCAAGGGGCCACTTGAATATCCAAAAACCATTGCTGTGATTGGGGTGCTGGAGGATTTAGAGTCCAAGCACTCTACCGCCTTTGGAAGTTTGGATCAAGGTTCCGAACTGGATGACGTTTTCTTTGACTGAAGGGACTTTTCCCTCACCTCTACCACAGCTGATACTGCTTCCTCTGGTTATGATTCGTACAAAGCAGAAGATTGTGGGTCAGGAAGACATTTGGGATCACTTATAACCTCAACAGCTCTGGTATCTCACAGCTTCGGTACATCATCCAGCAAGAATCATACCCTTGCGCACACTGGACTCGCTTTGTATTGCGAATCGAAGCCAACGGACTTGGTCCGGACATAAAGTTGTCAAACATTGCACACCTCGTTTCCTATCTTCACCCACAAATCTTCTTATACATACTCCCAGCCCCAGTTGCTGGATATCCAAAATCAGTTGCGTTACCATAAACTGCAACCAGGTCCACTGATACACACTACCCCGGGGAATAAGTGACGCAAGAGCCTATTGATAGTGTGGCATCCGTTGTTGGCGTAATATAATATCCAAATCCCTTCATCTAGCTTTGGTGCGACTGCTGGACTTCTGTTACAGCTACAGCTTCTGACTCTCCCATCTTCCAATCATCGATATTCCTGACAAGCTTGTCAACCTCGGCATCTCGACTTTGTTTCTGATAGATGTTTGCCTTCCTCCTTGACTTTACCCAAAAGGTCAAGTCGCCCCAGCGTCTAGGTCTTATAGCTGCATAGGCGAACCCGAAACACTCTATTGGATCAACGACCCCGGACGCAGAGAACAGGAACAGACGAGGCAATTCGCCCCAGCGTCCAGATTTAGTCGGAACATCTCTCCCCTACCCTGCTACTTACTGAACCGTTGTACCCGGCCGTGCTATTGAGCTTCACTTGGGAATTGAGCCTCGAAATCGACTTATTCTATTATCGATCGGTGGTAAACTGCCATTATTCGGTGAGGTCAGCTCGGCTGTAAGGTACTGGAGTACTCAGGTACTTACATTGCACCACCGGATTGGTTTCTCCGTTGAGCGCCTGCCTGATTTTCCCATCCGCCCTGCCAACAGCAGAGAGCTACATCTTTTCCAACACGGCCATCTCTTTATGACCCATTCCCTTCGACATTGTGTTCCTGATATAAGTTCTTCTCTCATCTTCCCTTGATCCGTTTCCTTTCCTGGCCGCTGTTGGTCTTTGATGTTCTGGAACATCTACACCCCCATCTCAACCAATCCGGCTAAGCACCCCCTCCCTGTGGCTCCAGATCCCCGATCTCCAGAGCTGCACGCTCAATTCCCATCGAGCGAGCTCCTCGAATTCGACTTTGTCTCGAGCGGCTCAACAGTTTGGCGCCTTTCTCTGACAGCCAGTGACAACCAGCTCAGCCACACCAGCCTAGTCGTGTCGCTGTAACCCCAGGTCCCACGCTTAAGCACAGTCTCAACGGTCTTGCAGGGCCAAGATGGACGGACCAAGCCAGGACTTTGGCGACCAAGCCCAGAGCTTTCAAGACAACTTTCCCATGACAAGCGACGATGTCAATATTGATCCATTACTCGACTGCACAACGGGAGCTCAGGCGTCCCCCATCGTTAGCAATCCCATGAACAATCAGCTTCTCATGGGCTCCAACATGTGGAACCCGATGAACAACCCCGTCAACTTCTTCCCTCCCTCCATGCCAGCAATGGCACCATCAGCTTTGGACAACAGTCCAAAAGTACCCAACGAAATGCATTCAACCCCAGAAGCTCCAATGAGTGAACCTACGTCTGGCGGCCCAACACGGCAATCGAGCAAATCGTCTATCTCTTCGATAGATTCAGCCAACACCGACACTAAACCTCGGCGCAGCAGCAGAGCCACCAAGACACAACGCAAACAGCCATCAGTGGACCCTGTCGCCAAGCCGCGTCAAAAAAGGCACCCAAGGAGCCATCACTGAAGGAGGAAGACGAGGACGAGGATGATGGACTGGATGAGACGCAAAAACGCAGCAAGTTCCTCAAACGTAACAGGATCGCGGCGTCCAAGTGTCGTCAAAAGAAGAAGGTGTGGATAAGAGAATTGGAGGAAACCACAAAAGATTTGGAGATTGAGCACAATGCCCTACACAGCCAGTACACCGACCTCATGGGCGAGTTGACCACCATCAAGAATCAACTCATGGACCATGCTTCTTGCAATGATGCCAACATCAATCAATGGCTTGATAACGAGGCAAAGAAATATGTTCAGCGTATTGCAGCGCAGAGCAGACAGCCTTCTCCAGTACCGCCACAAAATGTACGTGGGGAATTTTACAATATGCATCGTCGTAGCTCAAGCGGTATGCCGAACCTTGCTCAAGCATACGACCCATGAGTTGATGACTGATCATCATCTTCTCGCCACCTCTATAACACGATCGATAGATCCAGAAATCATCTACGACCACGAACCGGATAGCCTTGTTGGTGCGAGAAAATGAGTGTAAATTGATGGGGCGGACACTACACCAACAGAGATGGTGGTTTGAGTTCAGAAGTCAAGCTATCTTGACCCCCCACATGAACACAACAGCCTTGCTATTGCGACTTTGAAATTCCTTCGACTCGACAACCGATGATATCGACATGCCGAATCTTGGGGCAAAGTTAGATGAAAGTCCTCAGAGCTGTAACAGACACGAACACGAAAAGAAAAAAACCGAGCGAGATGGTTCAGCGGGAAGATACCCTTACAAAACCTGGTTATGGTGCAGCAACAGTACCAAGATTGGCCGTTGCCATAACAGGAAAGGTGTGATGGCGTATGACTACTGAAAGGAGTTTGGCAAAAGGGGTACAGGCAAGGAAATATTTTATGATTTGATGCTTTCACGATTATGATCTGATTTATGCAGAGGGATGTACGATTGCTAATCTGGGCCGACGGATATGAAGTTCTCGCGGCAACCGGGTTGATTCTTGGCCCTTGGCCGATAATTTGGTAGCCTATGGAAAGGAATCCATAGGAGAGACTTCCTGATACTATGACAGGACGCCTTGATTGCTTTCAGGGTGGGATATAATAAATTTATCGGGGAAAGGGAGGGTAGCACAAAAGAAAATATTGAAACCTGAAGGAAACGATAGCCGTTGACGACAAACCTGTTCTGAGCAAACGGTCGCAGGTAACAGCTTGTGACGAGGAGACTTGCGATCGAAATGATCATTGACCATCGTAAGTGTCAGGGACTTGACATGAGAAAGATCTGGACTCATCAAGGACACGAGATCATGTTAGTTAAAGCACGAAGGCTGATGTTTCGGGGTTATCAAAGGTAAAGTTTGGTGGCAATATCAAGCTTTGCCACAGACCGGCCCCCTTGACGACCCTGAACTTGAACATATGTAGAAGATGATCTTCCTGACTCCGCATTTCATACCAATTAGAGCATATGTGACTGTCGTCGAGATCGTGGCGAGCGTTGCCACCGGACAAACGTCCGACTATAGTTGAGGTTTATGATTGGTGGTGATACGTTGAAACAAGGCACCGGCTACTGGTAGGAAATAATGCGGCTGAAGGCAATCGGGAATAACGATAATGTCGAGGCATTGGCGTGTCACTGGTGACTGAACAAAATTGAGTTGCACATAGTTTATTTCTCTTGGTACTCTTCCATTTTCTAAATGTACAGTATGATACACGCTCATCCATCTCTCTACCTCCTCTTGATCCATCCCCTCGAGTTGGAGATACCTCTGATGTTCTTGGTGTACTTCCAAAGGTGACGGTATTTGGGTCCTTGTCGCTTGGCCTCCCATCCACGGGG
The DNA here is from genome assembly GCF_900079805.1 of Fusarium fujikuroi IMI 58289. Taxonomy (NCBI): domain Eukaryota; kingdom Fungi; phylum Ascomycota; class Sordariomycetes; order Hypocreales; family Nectriaceae; genus Fusarium; species Fusarium fujikuroi. Next base: position 477,506 of record NC_036628.1, on the reverse strand, counting down.
CTTGACGGGAGGCTTGAGGCTGTACACGCGCGTAGGTCTGAACTCGATATCTGATCCGGGGATGTTGTGCCGCGCCATGACAGCGGCGGTATTTTCGTCCCAGACGCTACGGAACATGTTGAACCCAAAGGGTGTTGTACTGAACTTGTCGCGGAAGGACTTGAGGGAGAAACCATCGCGCTGGCTGTATAGTTCCTTGAGCTTGGCAACGTCGATCTTCTTGCCGGGTTGCTGCTCGAGGAGGTAGATACCGAGACGGTGGTATGGGGCACCCTTTTGGGAGAATGCGGGGAGCCACGGTAGAGCAAGCTGATCCTCGCCCTTTATCCTGCTCAGAGGTAGCGATGTGTCTGTAGGGCTGATGGGGATGTTGGCGGCGAGGAAGTGGCAGCGCTTGTTGAAGGTATCGGAGTCAGGGTTGGGAACATCAGAGTCGAGGACGACTACAGAGACGAGTCGCTCGCCCTTGTCAAACACTTGAACTCGAAGACGGGGTGCGTTCTCGCTGACGACACTGTCGACGATCTGGCCGGGAGGAATCTTGAGCTTGCGGAAGTATAGCTGGACATCGGCGGTGGGTTCGAGCTTGGGCAGAACGTCGGGGACGATGTTGAACTGCTTGATACGTTGGGTGATGAGACGGTGGTCGTAGGAGCGCCACTTGGCCTCGGCGTAGTGACGGTAGATAGGCTTGTTCATATCGCCTGGGTGCGTTAGCCAGACCCAGACCGTCAATTGGGGTGCCTACCTGTTCCATCTTCAAAACGCTTCTTGACAACAGGGTCATTAGCATCTGCAAGGATCTTGAGCCTCTCGACATATTTGTGCAGACTCTTGATCTTAATATCCTTCATCTTCTGGCCCCCCTTGATATCGTCCGGACTCGTAGCTTCTAACCGAGATATCTTCTCTAGTTCTTTGCTAATCTCCGCCAGCTTCTGTTCACGATCCACCGCCAGAATCTTGCGAGCCTCTTGAAAAGCCTGGTACGGGAGATGCTCAAACGGCAGGTCGCCCGTGCTCCGGATAGCCATTCTTCGTCGTCGTGATCCAATTGGCATCTTTCCAGCCTTCATGAGCTGCTGCTCAAACTCGGGGAGCACCGTATTGGGATCGAGGTCTGCTGCGCTGGGCGTGGCAGGCTGTGTCTCGGCTGATCGTCGAACTACGGCAGAGGTGAACGGTCGGGCGACGCTGGGCCGCAGCTGCCGAGCGATTGGCCGCATAACGGCCTGGCAGCGCGACATGATGAGCAGCGGAGCGTAGAGGCCGTAGACGTGGACGTTGAAAGTGACGCTGGTGATATCTCGAGATATTGAAAAATGCTCTGGGGATGGTTTGCAGCTTGGCCCCACTAAAAACTCGGGGAACGGAGGATGTTGCCGATCCACTTTTTTGCAGTATCGCATCACAGTTTTGAGGCCTCAACACCAAGCGAACTACTGTCCCCAATCACAGCAAATCTCCCTATCGAGCGTAGTTAGGGAATTGACATCATGGCTGGCAAGGGAATTGGGTGCCTGGCTGAGGCCATGGGTGCTCTGCGGGTGTCTGCCAAGGTATGTGAAGAGACTGCAAATCGCTTCAATGCTAACAGATGAAGCCGGCGACACTCAACAAGGCCTTTACAAGGTCAATGGCTACAGAAGTCTCTCCAAAGAACACTGCAGAGGCTAAATCTCCAAACACCACACAAGGCATTCTCGAATCATGGAAGCCCAGTACGATTCCCGTCAGCCGTCAATGACCTTACTGACCACCGCAGTCACAACCGTTCCCGTCACAGTCCACGCTTTTCCCTCGTTGGAACCGACTTCGCTCGAACGATGGGACGTCAACCACCTCTACCTCCCCCTCCGCCGCGATCTCCTCCACCTCGCCGTCGTCTACGAAGGTGACAACACCCGCCAAGGAACCGCCTCCTCCAAAACCCGCTACGATGTCCACGGCTCCCACCGCAAGATGCGTCCGCAAAAGGGAACTGGTCGAGCTCGTATGGGAACCAAGCAGAGCCCCGTGAACCGCGGCGGTGGAAAGACATTCGGTCCTCACCCCCGCGACTTTGGCACCAGCCTTACCCGAAAGGTGTACGACAAGGCATGGCGCACAGCTCTGAGCTACCGTTACCGAAAAGGCGATCTGATTGTGTGTGAGGACGGTATGGATCTTGTGCTGCCGACTGACTACGAACTCGTTGCTGGAAAGTACCTCAAGGATGGACTGAAGGAGGCGTATCTCAAGCGATACATGACTGGAGTGCTGGGTAACCTTGGTCTGGGCCGTGCTAGCGGTCGAACTCTTTTCGTCACTGGAAACCGACGTGAGGCTCTTTTCGGCGCCATGGAGCAGCTTCCATGGGAGGGTCGAGCACTGGACCTGCAAGATGTCGATGTTAAGGACCTTTTGGAGACAGGCAAGGTGGTTCTGGAACGAAGCGTGCTCAAGGAGATGATCAGGAAGCACCAGAGCGACTTGGTGAGCAGAGTTGTTGTGCAAGGCCTGGTCAAGGGGCCTAAGCTAGGGACACCAGTGATTAGGGCATGAGCGTGTAAACTACCTGTATTATTTTGTATACAATCGCATGCATTCATCAGTGGACATTCTTGTGAAAGCTAATCTCGTCAAGTTATTATCGTTCGGGTATCGTTAGATTGCCATCTATGAGTACACTATTATACATGGAAGTCTACAATGCTCCGCCGACAAGCGAAACAATCCACATGGCAACTCTGACTTTGAGTCCAACTCTTCGTTCAGTGCGGGCAAAGTCATCTCGCGTTGCCTTGGTAGCATGTTCCTGCAGCCATAGCTGCTCTTCTCCGAGTCTCCCCTTCAATCCTTCATCGCGGGTTACGATCAAAGCACCCGCTTCGAGATCATGGGAGTAGCTTCGTTTAGTATAGTTGGAACTTCCAATAATACTCATAGCAGGGTTCTTGTCACCTGGCATTGTCACCCAGAGACCCTTGGCGTGATATGTCCATCCACCAGGCTGACCAACGACACCATAACGCCATTCCTTCAATGTGATGTCGTCATCACGGCCTTGGTGGTGTACGCGATGAACGAAACGGCGAGCGAGGAGAGTGTAGGCATCAGGGAGGAGACCCGAGACGCCTTTCGACTTGTAGAAACCGTTTGCCTCAGGAGAAGCTGTGATGACGGTGTTGGAAGTAGAGGCAGTGTTGAGGAGGAGTTTTGTCAGAGAGGGAGCGGGGTTGAAGTAGCCTGCTGTAAAGGTCCATGAGGACTCGCGATATTCGGGTAAAGCGAGAGTCTTGAGGATGTGTGTAATGACGGGGAGCTCAGTTGAAGTATCGGGTTTCATGACCTGTGACATTTGCCCAAGCATGTAAACTCGCGTATCAGAAATCTCATTCTCAGGCTTGGTTGTCGGATGTAACAGAGTCTGGAGTGTCGATGTAGTGCTCTTGATGAAAGACTGGGGCTTCTCTAGTGGTGAAGGAGCAGAGTTGTTCTCTGGCCATGAGAGTGTGAAACCCGCTGGTTCTGTTGAAGGTTGAACCAAGAAGCTAAAGGATGTAACCCCTGAATGGATCTTCCAAAAGTGATCAGTCACCGCCTTTGAAGCAAAAAGATGATATCGATCTTGACGGTTGGTAAAGTAATCAGTCGACAGATTTGCCCTGAAAAGTCAGTATTTCTTCAACCACCAGGTCTTTCGTCATACCCAGACATGATGATCTCATCATCAACACCATAAAGCTTCATGTGCTGAAGTCCCCAGCCCTCATTTATCCTCTTGGGGATATACTGTTTCCTCAATCCAGTGAGATTCGGCGTGTGATACATTCGAATTTCTACACGGTCTGCTCCAAACTCCTCGACCAGGGGTGCAAGTAACGATGCACTTGATGGATTAGGCGCCTCTCTCGTTCCTCGCAGCGCATCTGTAAGAATACTTAATTTGACGTCCGGATTCTTCCTCAACGCCTCCTGCAGCGTCTCGATGAGTTCCTTTTCCGACTTTCCAATGTACAGCGTCGACAAGAAGATCCGTCGCTGTGCTTTTCGTATCCGATCCTAAACAATCAGCCCTGTCGTTTTCGTATCAATGGTAGTCCAACCTTGAGCGTTTCGTAAAACTCGGCTGGGGTACGAATTATCTGAATCTGCTCCCCTCGAACATCGAAACTCGGTGCCAATCGATCCAACTCAGTGACGAAAGGGGCCAAAGCTCCGGCGTTATTCACAGAACCACCCTGAGTGTTTCCAGCTGGCATCGCATATTGTCTGGTCTGGACTCTTGCGCTGGGAACTCTGGGCTTGAAACTTGCGGCACGCAGCCTTGTAGTGCATCGTGCACAGCTCCGAGTAAGCATCTCGAATTGCTAACCTCAATTAAAGCTGCTATTAAAAGTGCTTGTATCCGTAAATTGGTAGAATTTCTGGTTGAGCTTCGAGGTACGTACCACGCCGTCACGAACTCAATCTGCCGAGGTTGATCCGCGGTAATCTTCAAACCTCACATCATCGACAAGCTATCAACACTCATCCCGCTGAGGTCAATTGTCGCTCAACCGCCATCATGTCGACAATCTCACGAACATTGTCCAACCTGCGCAAGGTTGGAATCAAGGCAAGTCTGCTGTCAACCGTCGATGAGCTAATGCTAACTTGACTAGGACTACTTTGTCCAGATGCTGGTATGTACCTGACCGAACGATGCTCGACTCTGGCTAATGACGCCTGCTCTCACGAATAGTACATCGGTACGCCTCCTCGACTACCCGCCGAATCATCCACTGACATCTGCAGGTGACACCAAGGCTGGTCGTCTGATTGGCACCGATCGCGCCGGCAACAAGTTCTTTGAGAACAACGAGGAACTCCCCCTCCGAACACGCTGGGTCGAGTACGCCAAGCACGACTACGACGCCGCTCACATTGAGCCCGGATGGCACGCCTGGATCAGCTACAGCGTCGATAAGCCTCCTACCGAGGATCCCCTACTACAAGCTGGTGTCCGAGCCTTTGAGCCTTCACGCGCCCTCCCCAACTTTACCCAGACCCGCGGCGCTTTCAAGACTTACAACACGTATGTTTCGCATTTCGTAGGAGGCAAAATTCTGACCGTTTTAGTTCCAAGTCCAAGATCTCGGCATGGGAGCCTGTGGCGGCGCCTCGGGCATGAGGAGTGGTCAAATGTATATAAATTCGCCTAGAGGTTCATTGAGAAACCCAAGCATTGAATTCAGAAGCTGCCAGTTCTACAGCTAAAAATGATATAAGATCTAGAAAACGTGCACTCTATGGTCTTCAGATCCTTCTCTTATACGGACTACATAAGAAATCTCACGATCTACGACTTTGCTTCAATTGCAGATTTGATGGCTAAATGGTCAGCGGGATTTGGGAACTGGACGGAATACTAACCTTCACATGTCACTCTAGCATCTCCAAACAGCATCTTTGCGTTGGGCATGTAAAACATGGGGTTTGGAACATCAGCTGCTCTTGTTAGCTGCATTCGAACAAGGGACGGACAACTTACCATAACCACTGGCCATGCCTCTCTTCATCACGACAACCTGCTTGGCTTTCCAGGCATGCAGCACAGGCATACCCTCAATAGAGCTGCCCTTTTCCAGAGCAATAGGGTTGACGGTATCGTTGGCGCCAATGACAACAGCCAGGTCAGTCTCAGGGAAATCATCGTTGATCTCATCCATTTCCAGGACGATATCGTATGGCACGCTGGCTTCAGCGAGAAGAACGTTGCACTGACCAGGCATACGACCTGCGACTGGGTGAATGGCGAAACGGACGGTGATACCCTTGGATCGAAGTGTCTTGACAATATCTGAGATGGCGTATTGAGCCTTGGCAACGGCCATACCGTAACCAACAATGAGAATGACCTTTTCAGAGTTGAGAAGTGCATCGGCAAGGTCATCTACAGAGGTCTGAGCAACTTCTCCCTGAGGTTTAAACTCCTGTACTGCAGTTGGCGTACCCAGACCTCCGAATAGCACGTTTGTCAGTGATCTGTTCATGGCCACGCACATGATGTACGACAGAATTGAACCAGATACACCGATCAAGGCTCCAACAGTGGTGAGAAGGGGATTCTCAAGCATGAAACCCTCGGCAACAAGAGCAAAACCACTGTATGCGTTCAAAACAGTGATGACGACGGGCATGTCAGCACCTCCAATGGCAGATGTGGTGGTGTATCCCTTGATGAAGCTCAAAACAGTGCTTCCAGCAAGTGCTCCAGCAGCAACCAAGGGGTTCCCTGGGGCCATTGTGATGAATGCTCCCATGGTAGCTGCGTTGCTCGCAAGTAATCCTGAGTTGATGATATGTCGTCCAGGCAGGATCTTTGGCTTAGACGTCATCCTGCCGGCGAGCTTCAGGAACGCGACTATGGATCCGGTAAACGTGATGCCACCGATAACGACACCAAGGTAGGCTGTGACGAGATGGAGAGTGGAAGGGTCCATGACATCAGCCATGACACTACCGATACTGGTCAAGACGGCAGCCAGACCAACCACAGAGTGAAGAGCGGCCACAGTTTGAGGAAGATCGGTAGGAGTGATTCGCTTTCCGATGAGCATACCAGCGATTGTACCAAGTGCAGCAAGACCACCAAACTGAGTGAGGACCTCAGGGGTAAAGCCAGCAGCGAGCAGACTAGCCAATACACCTGTACCAACACCGAGGATACCGAGAGCATTGCCCATGCGAGCAGTGGCTTGGGAAGCAAGACTGGACACGGAACCAATGCAGAGAACGGAACTGACGAGATAACCGGCTTGAACGAGACCAGCAGCACCAGTGGAGGCAGCAGCCACGAAACCACCACCGCAGACAACGGCAGGAATTGCATAGAGCCAGGGGTACTCAGGGGGGTCGGTAGGTCCTATTCCTGTTAGCTGGGTTGAGTTAAAGATCGAACAACTCACGCTTGAACATATCCAGCATACGCTTGGTGATGACAAAACCACCGCCAACATTGACAAAAGCCAGCAAAACACTGAGAGCGCCAAAAGCTTGAGGAATAGTCTCGGGCAGGAATCCACCACCAAGGATGAACAAACCACCAATACCGACCATACCGGAAATAGCGTTGGTGACACTCATCAGAGGAGAGTGAAGAGCGGGAGCAACACCCCAGACAGCACGATATCCAATAAGACTAGCCAGAGCAAAGGTGAAAGCGTTCGACATGAGAAGAGGGCTGGTCCATTTTCCAAGAGCCAAGATACTGCCCATACCAGCGGTGACACCAGCAACTTCACGGGTCTTCTTTTGCCAGGGAGTTAGAGCTACAGGTTCAGGGGTCACTTCGGTTGCCTCGGCCTTTACGGGTGGAGGAGGAGGTGCTGCGCGAGGAGCGGGTGGCAGGATATCTCCTTCTTGGGTGACGATTGCACCTCGGACGACTTCATCTGATAGATCAATACCGAAAGCGCTGGGTTCAGGAGTCATGGAGAGCAGAAACTTGGTGATGTTGTTGGAGTAGAGGGTCGATGACTGAGTTGGCAGACGAGAGGGAAGATCAGTGTATCCTAGAATGTCAGTAGATGCCGTAATTTAGGGGTTGCACATACCAATAATCTTGACATCGTTGTAGACGGCCAGTTCACCCTTCTTGGTAGCTTCACAATTACCTCCAGCTTCAGCAGCCAGATCGACAATGACACTTCCAGGTTTCATAACATCGAGGATATCGTTCTTGAGCAGTTTCGGGGCAGGCTTTCCAGGGATCAATGCAGTGGTGATGATGATGTCGACTTCCTTGGCTTGGTCTTTGAACAGCTTCATTTCAGCTTCGATAAATTCCTTGCTCATTTCCTTGGCATATCCACCAGCTCCAGATCCATCCTCTTCAAGTTCAACTTCGATGAACTCAGCTCCAAGAGACTGAACCTGTTCGCGAGCAGCAGATCGAGTATCGAATCCACGGACAATGGCACCCATACGACGGGCGGTAGCAATAGCACTCAGGCCAGCAACGCCAGCACCAATAACCAAAACCTTGCAGGGAGGAATCTTTCCAGCAGCAGTGACTTGACCAGTGAGGAATCTACCAAAGACATTGGACGCCTCGAGAACAGCTTTGTAGCCGGCAATGTTAGCCATGCTGCTGAGGGCGTCAAAGACCTGAGCTCGGGAGATACGGGGGATCATGTCCATGGCGAAGCTGGTAGCTTTTCTAGCGGCAATCTTTTCGACGAGTTCTTTGTTCTGAGCGGGCTGGAGGAATGAAATGATGGTTTGGCCTTCTTTCATGGATTCAACCTCTCCAAGACCGGGACCGCGAACCTTGAGAACAATGTCTGAGTTGGACCAGACTTCCTTGGGACCATTGACAAGAGTTGCGCCGGCTTTTTCATAGGCGGCATCGAGGAAATCAGCAGATGTACCAGCACCACGTTCAACTAGAACCTGCTTGAAGCCTTTTTTCTTGAGGAGCGCAACATTTGCAGGTGTGAGAGCTACACGGCGCTCCCCGGGAAAGATCTCGGTTGGAACACCAACGACAAGATGATCGTAGGGAGTTGTCTTGGGGAGAACCACGGTGGAATATTTGCGAGGAGGCGCAGAATCATGGCGGATCAATGCGAGAGGCTTGGAGACGCCTGCGACAAGAGCATGCTGTCGAGGAGCTCTCAAGGTGCTGTGCCATTGCTTACGACGAGAGAGGACATCTGGAGCTTATTAGCTATGAGCTTCAACAGTCGAAAAAGCGTACCTTGAACTCGATACCCTTTCAATTGCTTCTGTATAAAGAAGGATGAGGCGCACAGCTCGGAAGCTGACGCTGGAACCGCGGACGAGGCCAGCGGGCGAAGCATTTGGGATGCCATGATTACAGAATCATGAGAGCGATTGCGAGACCGGAACGAGTGGATCGCTTAGCTCCGTCACCTCAAGTGCCGAACTGTCGAGGCCTGTGTATCCAAAAGCGACAAAGCAGTCAAACGTGAGAATTCCAAAAGAGAGGGAATAAAAACAAGAGACAAAACAATCGAGGGGTTGCGCTGCGTTTATTGTCTCTGTGTCATGTGTTTGGTTGTCGGGTACCCCCCGTTCCTCCAGCTCCCGCAGCTTACCTTGGGTAGACCCTGTTCTCCCGGGGTTCTATTAGCCGCCCCGGAAGAGGGGCTCGGTCCACTGACGCCGCTAAAACCTGGGGGAGGGGCCGCAGCATCAAACGATGCAGGGTATCATCGAATCATAGACTATCTCACCAGCGGGAGCTTCGGGAGAATAAGAGTAGCGACATGTTGTGCATCCAGTCAGATGAGTTTGTGGCTACGGACCTGCCTGATCAAGTCTTGCCGAGACGCTTGGCTCCAAATGCAGAGGGTTTCCCCTCCTCGGACGTTGAAATCCGGGCGTGAAACGGTCCAAGATGGGCCGAGCATGATGTATGATGTATTTGACGTGGGGTACGTTTCAGCGGCTTATCCATCGGCAGGCTGGTCTTTTGTAGTACCAGGACCCATTGATCTATGTGAGTTGTGACCTCAAGATGCTTGGTGTACTTGTGTACAGGACGCGGCCAGTTGCACCGGCTTGAAGAAACTCGTCTTTTGCGTACGTAAGGATCTTGAGTTCAGTCACGCTCATGATCTCTCATCACTCAAGTGCATCCTCGACTTGGCCGACGAAACACCAAACACTGTCAGACAAAACCCAGCCCATCTCATACTTTCTAGGGGAGGATAGAAAACTCAGGACCTTAATCCTAAAAGATGCATAAGATTTAGGTAAATTGGTCTAAGCTTAGGATGACTTTACTAAGTTTAGGATCCCTTTTGCTGAGTTTATTATCCCATATCAAGGCCCGATGTTCTATTGCTTTCTAAGGCCCTTCTACCTTGGTCATTTCTCTGATGTAGCCATTTATAATACAATTCTGCTCGCAGCTTGAAACCATTGTAGCTCGTCCAGATCCGTATTCGTCACGCAGATGGGAGTATCACAACTAGCTGATGAGGGCGTCGAGCAACGAGAAGCATCCCACTTGCATACATATATTCTTTCTATAATAAACAAACATCTACTGCTAAATATGTAGCTCAAGTGACTAGATAGTCCTGAGTAATGGGTATACAAACTGCACATACGTAAATTGTCTGACTGACTGAGAACCATATTGCTTATATGCCACTGTCCTGTAAAGCTTGGCAAGATACAGAGATCCAGGATCTTCAGACTTATGGTAGCACTTCATATACATTACCAAAGAGGCACATCTCAATTAAAATCGCTTAGATTCCCAATAGGTTCAAGCCGAAAGACTTTTAATCGACTGCTGCATTACGATGCGTCAAAGTGAGCATCTCCCCTCGATTACTGTTTTAGTGACATTGTGGTGAGAAGATGAAGTCTTATAACCACGATGCCGCGGCATAAAAGAGACAGGAAAAGTCACTTGTTTCTCAATGATGTTTTGCTTTATTCTCATTCATTGTAAGGCATCATATTCATTAATACTAGGCGATAATATTTTGATGAACGACCTAAACTTGCTCTCATACGATAAGTGAGTGAGTCTGACACATCTCACAATCACCAAGTGTCGCTTCCCCATTAAGCCTAACGCTGGTGTAATGGTGTGAATCTCAACACCAAAATTGGTCTTGTAATTTAATCACGAGAGCCTCTTCCACATGACCATAATAATCACCCAACTCACAATAAGACTTTAATCGCAGTCTTCTTCTCGTCATCTTTAATTCAGCAAACTCCAACATGCCTCGGAAAGCACCTATCCATCACTTCTCATACCGCTCTCTAATCATCCCGCCAATCCTCCTGGCCGCAGCAACCATTGTCGCTCTCTTCCTCCACTCAGACGTCAACTTTGCGCTTCTCTGGTCCCAATGTCACTCTCGCGCTCGTCTCCCTGGCGTCAGTCGCATTCCGGGTTTCGGGACGCCTCTATGCTATCTCATCAGCTTCTTCCGCGCCGCGCTTCACTCACTGCGCAGCCGCGCGGTCATGGGCGTCGTTCTAACCTTTATCGGTGGCCTCTTGACGGTGAGCACCGTTGAATCAGCGCGTATCTGCAATGCGCCGAATGTTCTCATCGCGTATCCTACTGGTCCATGGTTGGTGTTTGATCTTGTGGGTGGTGCTGTCGTCTGGGAGCTTGTTATCATCCCTGCGTTTCTGCATCGCGCGAGAAGTGTTTTGAATGCACAGAGAGATGAGGGCGGTGACGTCCACCATATATTTACGAGCCGTCACCTTCCTGATAATGAGCTCGTGGCTATCCCTATCAGTGTGGCGCTTGGTTACTTTCTTCCGTCGTTTCTGATGCTGTTCTATACAACTCCCGAGACGATCGGCATCTGGCTCTTCTTCCCGATCTATGTCGAGATCATTCGCCAGATAATTCGTCACACTATCTCTGCGCTGAGGAGGGTTGACCCATCACTCGTCCATCTCGCATCGAATCGGTGGTCTCTGCTGTTTGTTTACATACTGCCCTTGATCTGCTCGGTTCTAGCGCATGTTTCTTTCATCTGGAGCTTGACTCAACCCGACGACCGCAAGGAGATGACAAGGTCAATCATTGTCTTTATTGAAGTCAACGCCCAGTTCATCTTTTGGACCGTTCTGTACTGGATGTTGGTGGAGGTTGGGTGGCGTGTTCCTTTGACAACAATAGTCACTTCCATTGTTGTAGGGCCTGGCGCTGGAACGTGTGTTGGGTGGATATACCGAGAGAAGCTCATTCATCACGATAATGAGCAAGACAATGAGAGTGACCAAACAGCAGATGAGGAGACGCCTTTGTTGCATGATTGATACCCTGTTACTTTTATAGCCCTAATTCTTATAGACATGCTTCATGACTGATCAATAGACTCAGAATCTTTACAGTTGCAAAACTGTCATGTACAGGTCCAGACCTTCTATGGTACACATATGATACAGATTAACCCACTCACCATGCTCAATCCTGTAGTCTTGACAATATCCTCTCTCTGATAACCTGTGATGCCACTACTGCTCCGTGCTGTAATGTGATGGCACCAATGATGGCCATGATGGCACCGTTGAGCACGACATCGGCACCTGAAGCTCGGAGTTTTTGTACCTACTGCACGTTAGTCGAGTTTCCGCGGACAGGAGATGTATGTACCTGTTTGGGTTTCCACCGCACAACATCGATCAATCCCACTTCAGCTGCCAAGCCAGATAGTCTCTCCTTGCCGACAACGTCCTTGGGTCCTTTGATAGAGAGATTGTCTACCGATTGTAAATTTGGATGCACGAATGGTTGGCGATCAAATCCGTCGTCGAAATTCGGTGTTCCCAATGGACCTTGGGCAACAATTGTCTTTGTCGTTTCCATGACAAGAGCCATCCGTCCTGGTAGAGTCAGCATAGACCAACATTCAGCCCTCATCCCACCCACCTAGAAGCGCCAATCGGTCGTTGAATCCTCTCCGCCCCTGATCAAAGCTCTTGTGCGTGACAGCCAACCACTTGAGCTCCTCGGGTAGAAGTTTGCTGCCTCCAGGACCCAGCAGGCGCTCGTACACCTCGTCCAACTTCTTGGGATCGTTGTTGACAGTCCAGACCTTGTTCTGGGGATTCTTTGCCCAGTCGAGTTGCAGAGGCGCCTTCATAGCAGCAGGCGTCTGGCTCCATCGTGGCACGACACCAGAGGAAGACGGGGTCTTGGTCTTGAATGATTCGGGTGTTGAGTCGGTAGCGTAGGTGCGCACGCAAGGCATGAGGGTTCGGGCGGCATTGCTGCTCCGCCAGAGGCCAGAGCGGCAGGGTTGGAGCGCCATGGCGATGAATGGGAACAGGCCGGACTCGAATTGTATCTGATGTTCACCATCGAGATGGGCTAAATGTGAAGCTTGCGGGAACATTTTCTCCAGGTCACGTGGAGAAAAGCCGTCGCCCCACTCGTCAACACCAAGTTTACGCCGAGATGGAAGATCTGGCGCTTCACTTTTTTCTCCTAGGATCACCATCGCTAGGCTACGCGTTACTTTGTCTCGTATCAAAAATACGATTGAAATAAAAAAGAATAAGTCAGTAATCTAAAACAAATTGCTTTCTACATACTATCAGGGACCCAGAGAAATACAGGCTCAGGCTGAGTATTCCCGCCTGAGTATTCCCGCCTGAATCAGATTTCCAGTGCAAGAGTTCCTCTGTGCTTACTCCTCGTCCTCGCTCTTCTTCTCATCCTCATAATTTGTGCCACCCTCTTTATCCTTGATGATCTTCTCCTCCTCTTCTCCGTCCCCCTCTCCATCCTCCTCCGTCTCAACCACCTCGTCCTGCTCACAGCCGCCAAGGTATCCAACACACACTTGCATAGGAAATAAGACAGACCGAACGTCGTAATCATATCCATGGGGAGTCCCATAGCCCATCAGTATAGGCGACACAACTAGGTCGACAAGCTGACCCTCGTACATGGCATCGAAGCCGTCAACTCTTTCCATCATTTTTCTAGCGTTGAATCCCTTGGCTCTGGGTGAAAATGGAAATCCAGATGGCTCCTTATCCTCGGGGTGATCAAAGACAAGCCGAAGAGTCTCACGACCACAGTCGAACCAGAGCTCGAACTTGGCTACCGTTTCTGCGAGCTGTGAGAGCATCTGTTTGAGCCAGGGGCCAGGGTTATCAGGGAGGTATTGGCCAAGCGCTTTCTTCAAGATCTTGACCACGCATCCCGGCTCAATCCTAAGGTCAAAACTGCTCACTCCTTCAAGGGTGTAGTAGAGATCGATTGTGGTGTATCGCCAGTTGGGATACTTGATACTCCGGGTCTTTTCGTCGTAGTCGAAATTCTTCTCTACGGCCGAGGTCAGTCCCACGGATTAATGGATTTCTTAATCTTTCTTACCCCGTAAGATGCGCTCCATCGTGGCTTGAGCTTCCCAATAGGGCGAATTCCACTCAATGTCCCGACTCTTTCCAGCGAAAAAGTTCTCATCAACGATCTCCCAGATCCAACGGCTAAATATATGCTCACGTGAGAAAGAGTCCTCAAAGAGCTGTTGGGCATGAGGCGAATATCCAATGAACCTCTGCTGAGCGGCCTCATCAAGATCATCCCAGGAGCGGTCGCTGAAACCAGCTGCCCCTGAGACAGCCTGAATCTGGTTACCAAGTTCCTTCCACTTACGGTAAAGGTAAACTTGTTGATCATCCAACCCAATGGACGTCTGAATAGCCCGTCGAAAATCTGCAAAACCCTCTTCCTTATCCTTGAATAGGCTCTTGAACTTATCCATAGGTAATCGAACTCTGGCCTGTAGTTCCTTCGACACTGCTGGCAGAAATTCTTCGTCCGGCTGTTGTTCCGAAGCACGGTTCGGCGATGCATCCTTTGGCGGTGCATTCTCCAGCGATGCCTTCAAAGACGTCAGTTCAGAAACGAATATGGTTGGCTGTAAAGTGGCCACTCACTGTGTCGACGCATGGTCCCGAAGGTCCTTCCATGGCGCTCTCCCCAGTCTTCTTATTCTTCCCTGTAACCGCCTTTTCCTGATCTTTTGACACCCTTGCGATCTTGGTGACTTTGTCTTGGTCAGGCTGAAAGCCAGACTCCAGTCGCTTGGATCTGCGAAGCCCAGCCATATTGTGAGAAGCAAGAACGAAGCGACCGCCGCTGTGTGAGAAATTTGAAGGAAAGGAGGATTGTTTCCAAGTCTACCCATTTCAAAAGTGCGAGCAGCCTTTCGCGTTATGTACACATCCTTGTCTAAAGTTGATTGCCTTCGGGGGAGGGAATTAAACATGCTGGCTTACACCGGAATCAGTCTCTTATTTCCTTACCCCCCTAGATTGCCAAAGCCGGGCCACCTATGTCATCCCCGCAACACAGGGCCACAAGAGTGCAGAACCAATTGACACAGACTGCCAGATAAAGGAGTGAGCTTAGGTATGACAAGTGGCCGTGCGTGGCTGGACAAACAACGCCTCTGCTGGGATAGTTTCAGCCCTGTGGGCATCCGCTACATGGACGAGAGGCAAACAGAGACTATCCCCATCTACATTAGAGAAGCTAGCATCAATTCTGTCAATGAATCTTGTACCTTTAATTTTATTTTTGTAATTGTACTAGAAGAGGGTGATGGAGCTCGTTTCTTTATTGGCGGCAACTCGGACAAAGAAACGACAACTCTCTATTCACATAGCCCGTGCCTCCCGGATGACGGCCTTGCCCTTCGCAATACTTCAGATGGCGTTTCTTATTGGCTTGATTGTCTGGCTTTCAATGTGTAGCTCAGGACATGCAACTAAGCTAATGTAGCTGCCAGCCGTGAGGCGGATATCGAAGCAAGTCTCCGTCAAGGAGGCCTTGATGACTGGCTGTTTTGGAAGATACTGTCCAGCACTGTCTCCCTCTCCCGCTCTGCCTCGTTCCACAACGGAAGCTATTGGGACTGACCGACATTTAGTTCTATCGATGCCTTGTCATGGCCCCTTAGATGCGTGACTAGTCATATCGTCGCCTGCCGTATCCGCACTGGTTTGCCATGCAGGGAAGACCAAACGGTCTTGGCTGTGATTTATCGAACAAGTCATACATGGGCTGCACTGCCTGCAAGGCGTCTGTTCCGGGGTACCCATGACACCGACGTAACTTAAACTCCTTCACTCCTTTGCCTCAGACGCTCAAGCTCTTCATCCAACCTCATCTCAACTTACTCCGCTCAACTTGAATTTACATCAATCAAAGACCCAAACGAGCATGGACTCTTCAAAGTATCAACCAGAGTCCGGGAGCAGAACCCGTGTTATTGTTGGATTGGACTTTGGGACGACGTAAGTTTTGAGGGTGTCATAAACACGACTCCCAAGACTCACTTTGCTCACCCGCCTCTGTAGCTATTCCGGGATTTCGTATGCGGTATTGCCGCAAGATGCGAAGCGACCGAAATCCTTCTTGTGGCGAGTTGACGGCATGCGCCAGGATAAAACCCCGACCCAAATCGAGGTTTCTGGTACCATTATAGAATGGTTCAAGCTTAGCCTCCTACATCGTGATGATCTAGAGAAGGAGATACTGGGTTCAGGGAAGTTTGCTAAATCAAACAGTGACCGAGAGAAGATGCATATCACGGCCAAAGATGCGACGGCGGAGTGCCTCCGCAACATCTGGCAAGGGTTTCTCGACGAGCTTCAAGCCATGGTACCCAACCCCCATATTCAGATCACTATCACTGTGCCCGTGCTTTGGCCCGACTATGCTCGTAAAGCGATCAAAGAAGCCCTATACAGAGCAGATATCCTCAACAACAACAACGTGGAGCTAGCTCCCAAGTTCGTTGCAGAACCAGAGGCTGCGGCTCTGGCCATCTTTTCAGCGGCCTACCATCTAGGAGACACACCGGTAGGAACGACTATCTATGCTCTTGGTCACCTGTTTATGCTCAACAACCTCCTAGTTCTCCAAGGTTCAACCTGGACAGGCTGTAATCGTCTGCGATTGTGGCGGCGGTACCACTGTGAGTTTTCCTCACCCTGCTTAAGCTTCATCATTTGGTGCTCATCCCATTTCAAGGACACGGCCGCCTACGAAATAAGCACCATTCAGCCATTCCGTGTCAAAGAGGTCCTTCCAGGACAACGTATCCTTGCTGGAGCTTGCATTTTGGACGATGGCCTCATGAAACTTCTCAAGGAAAAGGTTGCGCAGGTGACCTCCCCTAAGGTGTTCCACAACCTAAAAGATGAGGACTTTGCCTATATAGTCTACAATCACTGGGATACCGACATCAAGATGTCCTTTGGAGACAACTTCCCAACCAAGCGCATTCCGCTGCCTTTTCATTGGGTTGGGACTCAGCAAAGAAGAAAGCCCGTCGGGCAAAGTGTCCACATTGAATTCAACCAGTAAGTGACCAATACTCGTGTAGTGCTTTGAGCTGCAGCAGATTTGCATCATGCTAACGACAAATTCAGTGACGAAATTGCTTCCATCTTCAACCCCATCGTGGAAAAGATTACAACCCTGATCGAGACGGAGATGCGAAGCGCATCCACCTACCTCTCGAAGGACGTGTCGGTGAGTAAAATGCCTGCAAAGCTCGGGTTGAGCGACGTCCGCTAACATGATGACTACCAGTACCTTATCATGGCTGGAGGCTTCAGCCAGAATCGCTACCTGCGACACCAAATTTCACAGAACATGAGCAGAGTGTCTCCAAACACCAGCATACTTGACTATCCAAACGGACAAGGGTAACTCTCCTACCCTTACTTACACTCTGATAACTGACAGTGTCATGCAGTTGGAATGCAGTGTCCCAGGGAGCCGTTATCCACGCCCTTCAAGCGCACACGAACCAGAAACCCGTCATGGTAACCTCCAGAATCGTGCGAGCTAACTGGGGAGTTCGGGAAAGTCAAGGGCGCTCAATCTTTTGGCTCATCATCACTGTTAGTCTTTCTTTCAGGTTCATACTGTTAGTGCATCACTGACAATCCTTCAAACAGAATGAATCCCTCGCCGCGAGTGCCCCTAATCTGCGAACTGTGCCGGCCGAAGCTCTGTCAGTAGAGGATCCCGCCAGCCCCGACATTTTCAGCATTCGGGTCTACTGTGGACAGCTGCAGAACGAAGATACACGCATTCGAGAAGTTTGTAAACTCAGCTGGAAGACCCTTGATGTTGGATCAAGCCCCGACATGAAACCTGTCCTTAAGGCGCCACTACAGATCGAATTCATATGGGATGGGGCAGAGATGGAATTCTCTCTGTACTATGGTGGCATCAAACAGAACTCGATGGAGATTGTCCATGATTGGAATGTCTAAACATAGGAGCGAGATTGAAGAATGTGTATATTCATGGATGTACGCTAGTGATGAGACGTACCAGCGCAACAATTGACAGATCAATCTTTTCCCTTAGAACATCACTGACGGCGTCTCTAATCGATTTGATGGTCCTATTTTGAACCTTGTGGCTAGAAAATGGCGGATTGTACGTGCTCCCCAAATCCATCAAAGGAAGGGAAGTCCGGGGTGCCGACCACCTGCCAAAGCTACAACGATATACATTCCTAGACTGTGACCACCTCGAGGAGAATTCCATCTTTCCATCTTAAAAGGTCCAATACTTGCATTCAGCCTACAGTGCAATTCCTATTGTTTGATCTATATATTTTTTAGGTAATGTATGAGGCCACTCCTGAAACACCTACAAGCAGGAGCTAGATGGCATCCACGAGAGAAGCCAGTTAACACAGCAGCTTTCCGAACCGATTAGCTGGCATGCCCTACAGAACTCCAGTTCTCAAAATCCACTTCATGCCTGACCAAGGAGGAGTCTAGTGGGAGGCGGTGGTAAAGCCTTCGGAGCTCTTTCTGATCTTGAAACTAGTGTCGACTTGGGAGCCTCTTGAGTCAAAGGTAGTCGTGCAACCTTGGGAGTATCAGAAACAAGTGGCGTGAGAGCAATAGCCAGAGCTCTAGCGATGACAGGTGCCAGTGCAATAACTGGCAGAGGCGCCGATAGTGGGATGGGAGCAGCATAGGGTTCAGGAGCAACGCCAGGAACAACCCGGGCCGTAGAAATCGTCACGGTGAAAGGGGCAGAGGCGACAACGGGAGGAGATGCCACCGCCGGGGTCCTTGCAATTCGAGGAGGTTTTGCAGTTGACGGGATGATAGCGCTGCCTACCAAAGATTGAACATTTGGAACAAGTGTGACCTTGGGAGTCGATCGAACTTTGGGTACACGCCCTACACTCGGTGTCGTTCTGACAAGGGGAGCATCGGCGACGGCCGGAGCAACTTCAAGCCCTGGAGCCCTGGCGACATCGGGAGTGACATCAACTTCTGGAGCCGGTAGAGTCTGCGAGACCTGTCGTGAACGAGGAGCCGCATCGGTGGCCGAGACCTGTCGAGAGCGAGGCGTGATACCAGTACGAGAGACTTTTCGGGAACGAGGCAAAGGCATAACAAGAGGACTCTCGGGGATAGCAGGTAAGATACGTGCTGGAGTTTCTGGGCTTCCTGGCGCTGGGCCGGTTCTTGGAGTGGTCACCCGGCCGAGCTTCACAGGGTCGCCATCTGGTATCTCCGTTGCTGTGGGAGTGACAGGACGATTGAGAGTTGCATTCGATCCCTGACGGCGAAGAGAAGCGTTGGAGCCCCGGCGGCCCAGAGTTGGAGTCGTGGGACGGCGACCGATGGTAGGCGTCGTTGGACGACGGGTTGGAGTACTGGGACGCTCTGGTTGTCCCTTACGAATGGGACTGGTTCGTCGTTGAGAGGACTGTGTGCCCATTGCATAGCGAGGGGAGTCGGACATTTTGACACGGATGTAAGTGGAAAGAAGTATTCTTCAAGCTGATCTTTAACAGGCACAAGTCGGAGGGAGACTGAGAAACCCTCCAGCTCAACTGAGAACTGCGGCATTATATACCCTTCTACAGGCTGCCAGCTCATCATCCCCATACTCAACTCTCATCTGAAACAGAATTCGCGGGAAAGTCCGGGTAGGTGGTCGCTTTGCTTTTTCTTTGGATGAATCAAAATCAACGATTCGTCAATCATGAGGCAATGATGCGCTGACCAGGATCTGTAAGTTACCCCTGTCTTGATGGCTGATTAGCTCCCGGATGATGTGCAGCTCTAGTGAGACTGGGGCATCCCTGTCGGATCCATGGATGTTAAGCATCCCAGCCTTTCTAACGAGCATATTCAGCAGCTAATTAGAGATCAGTTCCAGATTCTTTAGGAGAAACGAGCGGAAGTTGCATTCGGTGCTGCAACAGGGTACTACTTCATCTTCCTCCAACTACTCTTACCACTCACTACCGTCCTCTTATTCTTCTCTGGAACCGTGTATCCTCTGTCCCTTTCTAATCTATGTCTTTCCCAAAAGTCACTCATCTCCTCTCTCAAAACTCTCTTCCCACTTCTTGAGTCTCTCTCCTCCCTCTGCCGCTCATTTCGTTGTGGCAGCATATCAGCCACCTTTGCAACAGCAGGCTTACACAGTGTTCTCCACACCCAGGACATCATGTGTCGGTACACATGGACAAGCCATTTGATCAGAAGTCGGGCATTTGTGCTAAAAGCTGCCACGAGAGAAAAGACCACTAGGGCGAAACTTGCGGGCAACGAGATTGTGCCGATGGTCTTGAGCGACAGATTGTTCTCACCACCCCATTCTTGAGTGTTCATGCCGAAAAGACCAGTAAAAAAGGTCAATGGCAGGAAGATGACTGTGAATGTGGTAAAGATCATGACACTGCGACTTTGTGCACTTGCAAGGTCGGCATGAAGCCTACTCAGCCGTACCTCGTCAACCTGTGCCTGTCGCTGGACCATCTGAAGAAGTTTGTCGTAGTCGTTTCTCGTGCTCCGGACTCTCTGAATCATCTCTTGAGCTTGGTGCGTATACTCCGAGACCTTTTTGAGTGCTTCACTCAGGAAAAGTCTTCCGTTTGCGGTGCGGTCACGAAGTTCCGGGCGAGTATAAGTGGAGAGCATAGAGCTGACGACTTTAGACTGACGTTCAAACAGATGAACCAGAATCAAAAGTTCATCTTCGATATCTCGAAGCTCAAGGAGGGCAGATGTGTTGTCCCGGTTATCCTCTTCTGCTCGACGGCCCTCGGCCTTATGGCGCGCTCTGATGGAACGAGCTTTGTTCTCAACTGGCTCGTAGGCTGATGCTTTGTCACGGAATCCCTCGGCGCGAAATGTTTTGAGCGAGGAGGTGAGTTTTTCGGTCTAAAGGTTAGCAACTTTCACAGAGTGGTGGCAGCGTGATTAATCGCATGCAGTGACATACCAGAACGCTGATGGCTTCTTCAAAGATTCGAAACACTTCTAGGTCCGGATGGGAGGATCTGTCGAGGAGGACAGTAACAGCATGGAGGACTGCTAATGCTGCCAGGTCCAGAGCATTTTCGCATTGCCGGGTGAGATCGACGTTGACTTCGTTAAAGATGCTGTCGCGAAGATCTGCCTGCTGATACAGAGGCCCTTCAATAGCATCACCCTCTCGCTTCGGGAAGAAGGAGAGTAGGGTATCTAAAGGTCAGCTGAGCTCCGTACAGAGATATATGACTTACGAGAGTCTATGGCCCAAAGCCACAGCTGATCCACCATGAGAACATTCCCGTTGAGTATAGAGTCCTCGCAACCCTCTTCGTCTTCCCCATCCTGGCTACTTGTCTTTGATCGTCGACTACCACTTCCGCTACTTCCGGAACTGCTGTTCGACATTTGTCCATGAAGTCCTGGGCCCAAACCGGGAGCAAATGTCCGTTCCTTTGTCAATTTATACAGCATCTGATCATCATCTCGCGACCGAGTGTCCCTCAACGATGGATATCCGTATTGATCTAGTGTTCGACGACAGTTGACCGGTGGATCGTGGCCCAAAAACTCCCAGATCACCTGCGATTCAAGAGAATCAGACTTTGCCACAGTTTCGGGAACAGGTCTGGCTCGTCCATGGCCGAGACGCTGAAGGATGAGTTCTCGTCGGCGAATGAGTCGTTTGTACGAGTCAAAATGAAGATATGGGAGGAAGAGACAAGTATAGATTCCACCCTCTGGCTTGGGCGATATCGATGACTGCTTCGAAGATCGACCTCGTGGTGACACTACACAGTTAGCTTGAATTTGATGGTAGGACTCAACTTACTGTGCCGAGGAGCTGAAAAGTAGCAGCCTGGTTTCGCAAAATACGCATAGTGCTGAGAGTGTCGCCCTCGAGAATGCCTTGTCGCCCAGAAGTCATTATTAAACAGGGGGGCATAGTTGCGATTGTTTGCTGTCTGCAGAGTCTCGAATATTTTCTACCCAGGTCAGGCATCCATCAGTGAACTGTCTTCGGACTGCTTACCGTCACCCAGCTAGGATTGTTATATGGCAAATGAACCCACATAAACTTGCGAGTTTCAATCTGAGGTTTTGAAAACGCAACAGGTACTTCATCCACGATTACCGTCTCACTGGCTCTCCTCTCGCCATTATTCGCGGCCTTTCGGATAGCAACGATCGCTTCGGGAAGCTTCGGAGATGCATCGATATCGTCATCGTCGCTGAAGCCCTCGATTGTGCTTCGACTTCGCTGTGAGAATGGAGGAAAATCTTTGTACTCGTATTGAGAGGCTTGAGTTCCCATGCTGACAGACCTACTCAGAGATCGCCCCATTCTTCCTCGAGGGGGAGGTGATAGACGATCGACAGCCAAATCCTGCTCGAAATTGGCACGGATAAGCGGCGATGGACGTCGCATTGGTGTTGAGTAGTGCGTGGGTGGCGAAATAGCCGCCGGTGATAAAGGTGTGGCAGGGGATCTTGCTCCTGTAGGTGCCGACTCTGATCTTGTCTTTTCTGCATCAACAGGCCGTATGATAGGGGATGCAGGAGGAGACTCGACAGATCCTTGCGAGATCCCAAGGGGATTGTTGTGTGCTTCGTCAGCAATTTTCTCAGTCGGCAGCATCGTTGTTTTCCCTCGATTTCTCAGGAACCTCCCTTCATCAACTGTCTCGACCTCATTCAGCCTCTCAGCTAAACACTCCTCTGGTCCCTTTCGCAAGAAATCTCGAAGCGGTAGTCGTGTAGACCAAGCTCGAATCGTCGCCACATCCAATGGACCTGGAGGATCTTCAAAGAATCCGTGAACCTCGACATTGACCTTTTGCTCAAGATTCAGGGACCAATTTCCGTCCTCACGAGAGTACTCGTCTGCGCGTCCGATGAGAGCCGACAACTGCTTCAGAAACAGACGCATCGTGTGCACATTATGCCGCCCGAAAGAAGCGATATTTGCATGATCACTCTGAAGTGGGAGAATGGTCTCTTGCCGCATGCCGAGTATAGCAGACTTAATTGAGGTTAGTGGCGCAGTAAAGTATACATCTCCCGAGCTGCCTGAAAGGCGAGAGTCGATGGTCTCATACAGCGTCCAGATGCGAAAGTCGTGTGCTATCGATTTGAAGTCGTCGTCGAGTTGGAGGAGCAGAGTGTTTCCAACACGAAGATCGTCGGTTATTGATGTCGGCATAGGAGCCGACAGTTGAAGAAGATTCTGAATACCAGCTGCAAGACTTGGCATGGCAAAGTAACTCGATCCTTGATGAGGAGTGCCTATCCTGTCAGCGTGGTCAATCTGAGATGGATCACGTACCAAAGAATGCAGCTCCATAGCATTGCCTGTAGACATCCTCAAACGACGGATCTCTGCTTGCCTTTGTCAACGCCATCTTGACAATAATACCGCCGATGCTATGGCCCACAAACACAACCGGTCTTGTCTGCTTCTCTCGTTTTCTCAAATTTTCCAACTCCTCCAGCAATGCATCAGCCAGGGTGCTCAGCCTCGTATCCTCAGTCGTCGATGGATGCTCATACAACAGAATCCGAGCTCGATCCGCCTCACGACGAAGTCCTTGGCGAACCCATGACGGAGCTGGTCGGTCAGCATCAGATCCTGCACCTTCGGCATCGCGCATAGACAATGCTCCGTAGTATCGACTCATGAGACCATCGCGACTCCATGTACGAAGAGGATCTGCTCCAGGGCATGGAACAGTCACAATGTCGACAGTTGTTTGGTCGTGAGTGAATTCTCCTTCCGGATCAATAATAAATCTGGCCTTTGACACCTCTGTTTCCGCCGATTCTTCGCTAATCTTTCCTTCAGGTTCTCTCTTTGTCGTGTAATCATTCAGTGGCGGAAGTTGATCTGGTGGGCTTCCTGGGTTAACACGAACCGAGTCCTTGTCATTGCCGACCTCCGGCTCAGGTGAGTCCCCTGCATCCATATCAACAGTGTGAGTCCTGTAAATTTCCCGGCGTCTTTGCCTGGGGAGTTTTGGACGAGAGGCTTGAGACATGAGAACGTTGACGAAAGTCATGAATCAGATGGGTTTGTCCAAAGTATCAACGATATACATATCACTACCAGTCACTCCGAGTCATCCGCACAAAACATCAGCCTGGCTTGGCCCGCTCGTGACAAAAGTCCATTTCAAAATAATATCCGATTCCCATATCAATTGCTGATGTGCTAATATTATCTCTGTAGGCTGACTCTGTAGATCCCATAACATGGGTGTCTGAGACAAGATTAGTCAAATGACTGCACCACCTGAACCGTCCCCATGACTGCCTGCTAACCCGTTTCAATCCATCCCAGTGCCCACCAATGCTTTTAAAACACCATCAATAGATAACATACCAATATGCGATGCTGAATGCGCCCTCAACTCCGATGAAAATGTATATCCGAGCAAGCGCCTTTACTGCAGTGAAAAATCTCCAATAGTAGTGCAGTGCACCACAGAATCTATGTAGAGTCGATTCTCGATCTTGCACGCCTGGCCGGGTCTAACAACAAACATGCCGTTGGGGCCAAGATTGAACGTCTTTTCGTTCATGGTGACCCGAATCTTTCCTGAGGCGACGGAGCATGTTCGCAATTTGTCGTCTTCAACAGCCCAATGGTTAGCGCTGCCGGGTTTGAGGACTATAACGTTGAAGCTGACGTCCTCTGAAACGGCGACGGGTTGACCACTGGTGAGGTACGAGTTGGAATAGGCGACGTCTGATATGTTAGCTGGGCCTCACAGACAACGGGAGACTCACTGTCTGAAGATTCATCCTTTATCCTTCCTGGAGCAACCTCCCAATCCTCCATTTCCAATTCAACGCCTATCTCAGGTCTGCCCATGGCGACTGTTTGGTCTCTGATGGCGACGTCATTCCCAGAGGAGCGTCTCTTTTTCCGCTTTGGCTGGACTTCGGTCATGGTGTCGACACCTTCAGAATCGTCGAGATCCATCGGAGGATTCAGTTCCGAGGAAGATCGAGATGAAGCGGACCCTCGTCCAAGTTTTGGCTCAGGACACCAGTCACAGCCGTTTGAGCGTCGCTGCAGATGACACCAGTATTTACACCCCACGCAAGATTCTAGAGCAGAAAATGCCTGCTTCGCTGTCGCAGACATGCCGATCGGGAGGCGTACGCAGGGTTGCGATAGTCTTGCAGATGGTCGGGTGGTATTAGCTGTGCACTGCTCGCTGCCAACCACATCTGTGCCTACGAGGTATGCCACTGCACAGGAATAATGAGTGATGTCCAGATTGCTTCCCCGGTGGGTATGCTTCCAACCCTCAGGCAGCTCACGTCTGCGAGGCAACGTTAGCATGAAATTGATGTCCTCTCGTTGATGAGACTTTTGGGCTGGACTGAGGTGTTGGTGGAGATATTGCTTAACCTCCGATTCTTGCACAGCTGGCCGGTAGGGAGAATCCTGTGAGCGTGTCGTCTTTCTCTCCTGTTCGGCAGCCCGAGACACTCGGTTTTGCTGAAATGAGGCGAATACCGACAACCCTGGGTCGACTGGAGGTGGTGCGTCAGGAGGAAGTGGGTTTCTGGAAACAACGATTCCAGGTGTACCTCCAGGACCATCCTTCTGATAGTTACCGACCTTGGTCAAAGTGCCATCTCCGTTGTCATTGAATGTCGTTGAGCAATGGCCAGCACCGAAATGTCCACCAAGACCATTGAGTTTGCCAAACACGCGGCGGCAATCTCGCACAGGACATATGTATGGAAGTGCAGGGTCGTCGTGGAGTTTGTAGTTTGCCGGAATGAGTGCCCCACGAGCAGAGGTAGTACCACCTTCGGGGACTGAGTATGTTAGAGCAGCTCGATGCAGTGATTTGGACTACCTACTTGGATATACAGAGTAGGCTCGGCCAGGTTCAGCCATGATAATTGCCTCCAATCGAGGCTCAGGTGCAAGAATATCCGGTGATCTTGCTGGTCCAGGTGTTGGCGATGGTGTCCCTTGGCCAGTGTACTTTTTGAGCAACTCGGCCCCAGTGAGAGCAACCACGGCAGATTGAGATGAATGATGCATGGCGCTCTTCTTGATAGCCGCCCCGTTGATATCTGCCAGCTGTCTCGCGACCTCGGCTTCCGTAAAGCGACGAGCTTCGCGGATACGGGCGTAATCAGTGGGAGTCCTTCTGGGGAGAACGGATGAAAAGTCTGAATGTGAAAAGTCTGGGGGTGTGTTTCTCTTTCGAGACATCACTTGAGACGATGCAGGTGACTGTGAGAAGTATTGTGCTGGTCATGTCAGAAATGAACGGCGTCTAAGGTAGAAAAGACATACCCTGTCTACGTTCCCATTCAGACTGAGCTGCTTGAATTCGAGGGTTGCTCGACAGGATACCAGCCGCTGAAGCTTTGACTGCTGCGCTTCCGACAATGTCGCTGACAATACGTGAAGGTTCCGGGATGTTGACGTTGGCTTTGACTGAATTCCACGGTTTAAAGCCTGTGCTCTTTACGGTTGTAGGGTCTGCATTGCTGGACATTATAGGATCAAGGACTGGCTGCAGGTTGAAAATCTCATGGGGTGAGAAACGGACTGAAAAGGGAATTAAGGAACGAATAAGAAGCCCAAGTCGGGTCGCACAAATGAAATGAATCGATGAGGTGAGTGAGCTGATGATGAAAGTGAATTGGACGCGCCGACGCGAATGAGGTTATAGCGCGGTTAGAGGCAGGATGTACCTCGCTGCAGAATTAAGGTGAGAGATACCCCCAAAAGTTCCCCAATACGACCTCCGCCAGCGAATATATCACTAACACTGCATATGAACCGTTTGAGCATTACAAATGATCTATTTTCAATTCACTCCACTGCAGCTTCTGATTTCGACATGTCTCATAATGTACAGCTATACATACAATTGTCCACCTATTCTACAGCCTTTCCATCGCATCTAACCACTATTTCTTCTTTGATGCCTTTTTTGCCTTCTTGGCTTGCTTCTGGCTAAGCACCTTGACAGCCTTGATCTCCCCACCGCTCTCAGCCCTCTTCTGCTCCGCCTTTCTCTGTCCCTCGAGTTCCCTCTCTCTCCTCCATCGTCTATGTCTGAACCACTGCTTTCGCGTCCTGAATCGCTTGGTCTTGAGGCCCGTCGTCTTGGCCAGCTTTCCAATAGCCCAGTTGTCTTCTCGATAACTGTAGTCCTTTCGCAGCTTGAGCAATCTGTCTGGTTCGCCCGCTTCGACACGGTTAACCTGGAAGGGGATTCCGGACGGCGAGATCTCGGGCTGCGCGGCGACTTCTTTGATGGGGAAGGCGGTCATGTTTAGTTTTCGCTTGCGTTGGGCGTGAGCGGGATATGGTAGTGTGTCGTTCTTGTCAAAGACTACGCCGATGTATTTGCGGTCGGGATGTAGCGAGGGATCGCGGTAGTATTTGACATATCCGGTCGCCATTGCGTGAATGGTGTGGTCTCGACCCATGATGCAGTTCTCTCCAGGCCACCAATGCGTTCCGCGCTGTTTGTAGAGGATGTTCCCAGGAATGACGAATTGATCTAAAGGTCAGCCCAGTCCAGCTCATTCAGAGCGGAACCTACCTCCTGTACGCTTCGCACCGAGCTTCTTTGGAATACCCCTCTTGGGCTTCTTCTTGTATGCTCCCTGTGACTTGACCGAGGCAAATCGATGACCTTGGACGAGCGAATTGGCCAGTTGTACGCCCAGAGGAGCGACAGGTGTGAAAGCCGGCCTCGCTAGACTGGCCACAGCAGCCAATATTGGCCGCTGCATCGTGAGGAACCTCATGCCGGCGATTTGTGACGATATGGGCTGAGTGAGGTTAGCAACGCTTGATCCTCAATTGATGGAGTTTTTGCGCTTAGTCATCGCTTATCGATAAGCTTGTGGACAGCTTCCCTAAACTCAGCTGCAACATCAACACTGCTCTGTAGAATCATCAACAAAATGCGGTACCTTTTTGCAGTTCTGTCCCTTTTGACATTGGTCAATGCCCAGTTTGGCGGCTTCTTTGATCAGATGTTTAACCAGCAAGGAGGCCACGAACATCATCAAGCGCAACAGCAAAACAACCCAAGCGATGCGAACCACTACAAGCAGAATTACGAGAACTGTAAGTACACCTACAACTTTCTGACTTTGCTAACATGTACAGCTGTCTGCGACAAATACCTCTGCCCCGATACCCTCGCTTGCGTCCACTTTCCTCACCACTGTCCCTGCGCCTGGGATGCTCAACAAGAAAAGTTCGAATTAGCTGAGGGACAACGTCTCTGCGTCTCTCGTGGTGGATTTCGGCCTGGTGAAACAGCTCGAAAGATTGAATTGGCAAGAAAGGGACTACTGTGAAACATCGACAAGCATAACACCACGACGACAAAACGACAAAACGAGTGATAACCGGAAATATTAGGAAATGAAACTTGTCCTCTACCGATAAGACTATGTGCCCTTGGTCTCCATCAGAATCTTGAAAACGAGCGAGTAATCAGATAACACACTCCTCCTCTGCCAACGCCCAATAATGATATCCTCAAAACTCCATCCTAATGCCCTAGCCAGTTCACAGCCCTCATCATGTCTCCCCAGCACCCTACGCAGTGCCGTTGGGCACGCGCGGTACCTGTGGCACAGGCGGCACCTCGCCCTCGTCATCCTCATCCTCATCCGGGAGCGTCTCGGGGTGGCCCAGGAGCTGGGCCACATTTTTCATTTCGTAGTGTCTCTTTCGGAGCTGTTCAAACTTTCTGTGCTTCTCACGCTCCTCGGGAGACATGCCCGCCAGCTCCTCCTCCGCGTTGTGCCCGATGCTGCTCTCGTCGTCGACGTGGACGCTCTTTTCGCTGCGGGGTGACGGCGCGCCCGCTTCCGGGATCTCCTCTTCCGGCTCGCCCAGCGAAAGGCCCGGAATGTCATCTTCACGGCTTGGACGTGAATTCTTAAGACGAGCACCAGCGTCCGCCAGAGGATCCTCGTCTTCGTCCGACGGGTCTTCGGCGGGGTCGTAGTGTTTGGCATAGGGAGTCTTTGGTTCTGTGATCTTCATGGTAGAGGAGCGCTCCTGCTCCGTGAGGTAGAGGTTTGCCTCGTCCCACTTGAGTCGTTGCGAGGGCTCGAGAACGTCTCCGATGGAACTGTTGGCGCCTGATTGTCGGCGGGATCCAGAGGGACGAGCTCCAGAGGAAGATCGTCGGTGACCTGCGTTGATCTGAGTGTTGGCGATGGTGAGCTCCTTATCACTAGCAGGTTGATCGTGGTTCGGCGAGGTGGGAGGAGATTTCTGATACGAGTTCTTGAGGATGCCTGGAACTGTTAGAGAGGTCACAGATAGTGTCAGACAACTCACCTCGAGGTCGTTGAGGAGGATGGGCAGGAGGCGAGTGCGCCGGGGGAGAATCAACAGCAGAAGCCATTTTGGTATAGTCGGAAGCTTGAGTTGAAAGGGTTAAAGCCAGAGCTCAAGCCCAAGGCGTTGTATCTGAGATATTGTGCGGTCTGAACGTGGTGTTTGCCTGTGATGTAGTCGCGAGATCAGGTTGAAAGATGAAACCCTGTGCTCGTGAGCAGATCATCAGTAAAAAGAGGCGGGGGGCCCTATAACATCCAATGACGCAGTGGCCTGAGACCCCAGGATTTGGAGGGGCTGGGTACGTACCAAGCCTTGATTAACGGCGTGTGATGCTAAACGGACGATGACTTTTGTGAAGATAATAAGGGCGTCGCTGTTAATCCCGTTATTCTAACCTTTTCAGTCGGGTTTTTTGGTCGTACATAAGGTAACGGTTGTGACTGGGAATACCCTTGTCGTCCGATTTCTAGTACACCCTCTTTGATGCAAGAAACATCTGGAATATCGTGAGATTACGCACGTGAATACATGAAACGAGTTCTGCGATTTAAATTTATTATCACAGTAATATATTGTTATCGCAGTTATATATAGTAAACTTGAGTTGATACTGTATATACGAGAATTCCAGATTATCTGATCTGATCTTGTTGATCGTATATTGAATTGCCGGCCTCTACGTCATTTTCACGATGAAAGGGTCGTCACACAGCCGAGTGGTTAGAGGGGAATGGTTGGATGCGATGCAACCTCGTTCGTCATTCGAAAAAACCACTCAAACTTGGTTGATTGGCCATCCTTACGATGAGATGAAACGATATTGATCTTGCTTGGTCTAGATCTTGTAAACCGCGCATGCCAGCATAAATCAGCGGCATGCATTTGCCAGCAGGTCCAGATAATGCAGTCCAAAGCACGCCAACTACTCGTGAGTTCTTCTCACTTATCTGTGCGTTACTGCTGTTTGTTTACCTGAATTCCCCTCCCGCTCGGCGACCTTTTCGCTCAGATCCCGCAGGCTGGCCTCCAAAGCCTCAATACGCTCCTCCAGCTGCATATCCTCCAAGTCGGTGGTCTTCTCCTCCATGGCACGCTGGAAGGCCTCCAGAGCCTCAAGACGCTCCAGCAGACGCGCACTTTCAACAACATTGTCCATGTCCTGTGAAGATTTGGTAATGGAGGTTCCATCTGTCTTGGCGATGCCTGAATGCTGTTAGCCAATGGGTATTTAAGCTTCTTCTGCCATGATTTCCTACCTCTCAGCTGAATGTTGTCGTAAGCTGTCTCGATAGGGTATCTGGATGCGTATTCTTCATAAGCAGCGATGTTATTCTGGGCCGTAGTGATGTTCTTTTGGGCAGTAGCGGCAAAAGAGCGGCGTCCTTCTGGGCCAAGTCGGCGAAGAAACTCATCCGTGGAGACCATTTCCAACCCGTCTGATGCCTTTGCGCTATGTTCGGACGAGTAGCTCATCTTACTCGACTTCACGGGAATAAATAATCGCGCACTTCTGTTAAGCACGTCAGGGTCGGCAAAATCGGCGCAGTAAGTGAACATACCCGATGAACCAGATGGTAGATAAGTACGATGAGCGGAGTGCAGGTGTTGAAGTGGCAAGAGATAATGCCTTTGTAGTACTGCATAAAGATTTGAATGAGGATGAAGCGAAAGGAGTGAGAGGAAGAGGAGGATAATTCGAGGGCGAAGAAGCATCGTGTAGCAAGCCCCGTGAATCAGAGTGGAAGCTATTCACCAGTGACGGCTGCTGGCACTGGCAAGATCGTAAGCAATCAATATTTGGTTTATGAGCCTCTTTCTCGGATTGCTGCAACTCTCCCATGGATCGAGTTGTTCTCCCTCGTACTCCCAAACACTTGTGAGTGACCCAGCCAGGCCTAGCAGTTTGGGCAATTGCTTCACTCACCACTGGTAGCTCGTGGGCTTGTAGGAACTACATCGTCAAGACTTCACCTAACAAGACTGGATTATAAATAAGTTCGCTAACTAGTATCAATTTAACTAACTAACGATTACAGGCTTGCAGAGAACTACCTAATTGACAACATACTTACCGATCATCTCTAGATCAGCAACACCTATCATCCAGCTAATCGGAGCTCTTCTCATTGTGGCCACTCTCCTCATCACGGCTTCCACCCATGCTGTAATACTTGCCAAAGACACGAGTCTCCAGATCAGAAACTCCGCCCGTAAACTTACGAGCCTGGCGACGGAAATAGATACGCTTAGCCCATTTCCAAGATTCAATACCAAGGAAGAAGAGCACAGCCTCGACAAAAACAATACCCCACTCCCAAGAGATAGGAGCATGTTTAAAGACGACAGTGTTGAGTCCAGGAATATAGATAATAGGGAACATGGTGACAAAGCCAGCAATAATGGCCCAGAACAGGAAGGGGTTCCTCCAGACGTCATACATCCACTGGGTGAAATACTTCTTGCTCTTGGGTTGCATTCGGAAGAAAGACCTTCTCATGTTGATCATCTCCCAGGCCAGGAACAGGGCGAACCAGGTCAGGCATGCAAATGTTGTTGAACGAGCCCGGAAAATGACCTTGCAGTCTTCGCTGTACGTGTTGTTGCAGTTCTCTCCAATGTCAGCAGCACCATTGCCGAAGCCGTACAGGACGAGGACGAATGAGGCGAGGCAAAGGGCTGACATCCAGAGACCGTAGACGACCATGTCGAGCATCAGTTCAGGGGTAAAGACACCTTGTTTCAACTACAGGCAGACAGGTTAGTGAGGCTCATCAGAAAGGGACACGAACAGAAGGGACACATACGTTTTGAGGAGGACGCTGCATGATATCTGGGGCGGCAATCTCAAAGCCGAGGCCCATATCAGGCATACCAGATGTGATCATGATGATCCAGAGAATCTCAACTGGTGCAAGAGGGAAAACCGACAGATTATCCTTATCCTTGAAAGCAAGACCAATCAGGAGTGTACAAGCTTGGGCAATATTCTCAGCCAAAACGTGCAGAATAAACTTCTGAATATTGTCAAACATTCTTCGACCTTCTTCAACAGCATTCAGTATAGAAGCAAAGTTGTCATCAGTCAAGACAATGTCGGACGCTTCCTTGGCAACATCGGATCCAGCCTGTCCCATGGCAATGCCCACGTCTGATCGCTTCAAACTGGGCGAGTCATTGACACCATCACCGGTCATGGCGACGAAAGCCTTGCGACGATGAAGGGCTTCAATCATACGGACCTTGGTCTGGGGGGCACAACGAGCGACGACAAGAGGCAAAAGGGGAAGCTGATCGATCTCATCATCGGACAGCTTGTCAAACTCTGAAGCAGCCATAACCATGACCTTGGAAACGTCCTTGGGGATCTCGGACATCTTGGCAGGGAGGATTCCAACTTCAAGGGCGATAGCACGAGCTGTTTCAGGGTGGTCACCAGTAAGCATGTGAACGCTGACACCAGCTTCGTGGCATTTTCGGACGGATGGGGCAGATTCGGGGCGAGGAGGATCATACAGGCCGATGAGACCACGGAAGACAAGGTCCTTCTCGAAGAGTCCACGGTCAAGTTCAGCCTCATTGTCCTCGACATGGGGAATATCTGTTCGGCTGGCGAGAGCAAGAACACGAAGACCAAGGCGAGCCAGAGACTCCATGTTTCTCAAGACATCTTCCTTGATTGCATCGGTGAACTCGAGGATTTCGTTACCAGCAGCATAAACGGGGCAAGAAGTCAAGACACGTTCAACAGCACCCTTGGTAAAGACCCATTGTTTCTGAGATTCGCTGTCGTGGAAAATGACCGACATCTTCTTGACATCTGAATCGAAAGGGAATTCGGCAACCTCATGCCAGCGGGGATTATCGCCGGACGACAATCGCATACGGTTCCAATTGAATCGAGAAGCAAATACTTGCATAGCAATCTCTGTTGGATCTCCACGAGCATGCCACTCGCCTTCAATCTCGTGGACAGTGGCAAGGTTGGCAAGTGAAGCAACATTGAGGTACTCGACAAGACTGGGGTCTTGAGCAGGCTGGGAAGCGGGGTCGATTGATGTACCTTTGGACTTTTCATTCTGGAAGTCGATGTTCTTGGGTTGGTCCTCAGTAAGGGTGATATCTCCGAGGGTAGGGTTGAATGGCTCATTGGAAGCGCCAACAGAGTATGTGCCGCGTCCAGGGATCCAAGCCTTCTTGACGATCATGGTTCCTTGGGTAAGGGTTCCGGTCTTGTCAGAGCAAATGTCTAAAAGGTCAGCTATGCCTGTATTACATGGAGTGGTACTTACTGGTTACAGCACCCAGGGCTTCCAAACTCTTGAGGTTACGGACAATGACATTTCTCTGGACCATACGCTTGGTACCAGCAGCCATAGTGATGGTGAGAACAACAATCAGAGAAGCTGGGATCATAGAGAGACCAGTTGCCACGGCATAAATGATGACTTCCCTCTGCGACCTGAAATCATTGGCTGCCAGAACAATAATAGCACACACAATAGCCGTTCCGAGAAGAATAAGTGCCAGCTTGGAGAGTTTGCGCTGAAGAGGAGTACCGACATTGACACCGAGGAAGCGTCCAACAGCATCAGAACCGGTCAAGGTCCAAGCTTGCATCCAGCGGCCAAAGTTGGTGTTACCCTCAGCATCTCTCTTTGGCTGTCGGCGCTTGGAAGACTTGCCACGAAGAGCAACAGCAATCTGACCAATCTCAGTGTAGGTACCAGTAGCGAACACAATGCCGCGAGCTCGTCCCTTTGTCACAGTAGACGAGCTGTAGGCAACGTTGAGTCGGTCGCCAGGGCCAGTATCATCTGGAAAAGTCTTGTTGATCTCTTTGCGCACAGGCAGAGACTCGCCAGTGAGGAGAGCTTCGTTAGTTTCAAAGTTGACAGCCTCTACAAGACGGATATCCGCAGGGATTGTGTCTCCCGTCTTGAGTTCAACCATGTCACCAGGGACAATCTCAGCAGTCACGACAACTTGGTTGTTACCGTTGCGGACAGCGTGGGCGGTAGGAGAGCTGAGAGAACGCAGGGAGTCCATAGTCTTGGCGGCTTGAAACTCTTGAAGGAAACCAACGACAATGTTGAGGACAATGACTGCAGCTACTACACCACCTTCAATCCAAGACTGAATACCGAAAGAGGCAGCCATGGCAAGGAGGAGAACCTGTCCCCCAAAGGGCAAATGAGCGACTCTACCGTTGTCTGTGAGCTTCTTCAAGTATACTTCGAGGAATATACTTGAAGGAAGCCTGTGTGAGGTAACTTACTAGAGTCAAGGCATTGGCGATCTGCCCGATAAAGATTTTGAGAGGTTGAACACCTTCTTGTTCACCGAATTCGTTTCGGCCATATGTCTCGAGACGCAGCTCGGCCTCGGATTCAGTGAGACCATCATCTAGATTGCCGTTCAGCTCCTGGGCGACCTGCTCAAAGGTAAGAGCATGAGCAGGTGCCGACATGGGAGAGTTGGCTTGGCCCGAGATGTGAGGCTTCTCTTCTTCGTTCTGACCCATTGTGACGGTTGAAGAGAGGAATGAGTTGAGGGGTTGAGAAGAGGAGAGGGAGAGGCCCTTTTAAGCTGTACCTTCACAGGGGATACGACATCAAGAGACCTTCCAAGTAGGACACCGATGGACCGTGAGGTGGATTTGCCAAGAGTGACCATCATAGGAGGTGCATGCAAAACAAAGGCTCCGCCAACAGCGCTCAGTTTAAACAGTTTTATTTGGAGGAGAATTTTTATATGTGGAGATGATTGGCATTCAGAGTAATATGCCAAGACGATACGTCGGAGGTGTCCTAAGCCGCATATTGAGGCGATTTGGACGTTCTGTTGAAGATATTGCCACTGCACCTGAGGAGGTGACAGCGTGATGAATGTCTATTTGAGTACATCGAAGCCTGAGGGTTACAATGTTAACTTGCATTTGACTACTCTGAAGTTTAAGCAACCTTATTCAAGCAGGATCTGTATCTGCGCCGGGAATCATTGGATAGACAACGAGTGATGCGCCAAGTTTATCTCAAGAGCTTAAAGTCGTTAGTGGTGATCCTTGCTTCTTGGCGTCGCCGGGTCCTCCAACCTGGTTCTTTCGATAGAGCACATGGCAATGACATAATTTGACGCTGAAAACGCCTATTCCTGGTATTTTTGAGACGCGCAAGTGCTCAGAGAGTCATATAAACGTTTCGTGCTTATTATCTCGGTACTTGTTAAGCTTGAAGCCATTTTTAGATCATATTCTCAGAGAAACCAAGGTATCGGAAAAGCGGGTCTCTCCATCGGGGAGCCGGTCTTCAACTCCTACGTTCAAGGGTCTAAAATATCCCCAGATTCCCGTCTCCGCGATATATGAGATAAGATTCGGCAATTACGTAGGTTCAAGGACCAGGATTAAATGTACTTATTATTCGTATTGATAACAGTTACGTAGGAGAAGAGGAAAGAGATGCTAATCGCTTATTTGTCTGTCCTACAGGGCATTATCGTGGCAGTGGAAGAAGTACAGCCTAATAGCCTACCGAAGGCACCCGGTCTGCCCTCCAAGTTCGTTGTAGTCGGCTCTTGCCCGCTCACTGATAAAGCCAAGATACCTTAGCGGCCTTGCAGCCTCAGCCTTCTGATACCAACATCAACTTCGCAACATTTGCCAAGCTCCGCCAAGACAATAAACATCTCGTCATCTGCTCTAAAGCTGAATCATTGCCACGGGCTCGAAATACTCATCAATCAATGGCCAGAACTGCTGGCGCAGCCATGCCGTTGCGATATTCCGTCCCGGCACCAAACAATCATTCAGATGTTCTAGAACCGGTCTTGGGCTTGTAGCCACCACTGCAAGCACGTTAATCAGTCTCGATTGCTAAGGTATAGTTAAAGTCACATGTCGCGACCATTATCAGGCAATTCTTGCGCTTGTCTATTTGACTACTGAACCCTCACAAAACACCGCATTTTCGTTTATCGCTGCAATGGAGCCAGTCGGGATCATTCTGCTCGTGCTTTTTCTCTTCATCATCATCATGGGCCCTCTGTACGTCTTCCGCTGTCAAATTGGCCACTGCTAACTGGAAAAGAGCATGCTTCAGGATGAGCGTGCGGAGAGCGTCGGAGAAGGTTTTCAATCCCCAACCTGATCAACTGGACAATGCGCGTCGAAAGCTCAGCACCGTTACAACCTCAACGGTCATTCCACAAGCGAATCCCGATCCCACCGCCGACATTGAAGCTCAGACTCCACTCTCCGGGTTCGGTGAATGGTGAGTGCATCCACTTCCGGCCAAGGTATCGGAAGCTCAGTCTCCGCTTTCATGCTCCCGGTCGGAGCTTGTACGGGCCGCTCCTGGATCTGACATTCTTAGTCCAATCTGCATAGGTCCTCTTGTTCCAGAACCAGTGCATACCGTCAACGCCGACCCACGCCCGATTCTCGAAAAGGTCTCAACGGTGACGTCTCATGAGACGAATGATAAACCCGGTCCCAGTGTGCAGACGACCGATAAATCAGGCCCAAGTGTACAAACAACGGCCGGTCCAAGTGTACACACCGATGAAGCTGAAGACGACATCATGACGATAAACGCATGCGGGCATTCTTTTCATTCAAAATGTCTTTCCTCCTGGTTCTTGATCGAACGATATGATTGTCCTGTATGCAGGGTGCCGTATTACAAAGGGATGCCACGTCGCGAAACAGCTTTGAGCGTGACACCGTTCTGGTGATCACCATCTTAATTGATCACTAATCTCTAGTTTAAATGCATGGTTTCGATGCATAGCCATGTCTCAACGTCAACAGCTTGATGATGCTTACAAGCAGCCAGCAAGGGATGGTTCCTAATTAGTCCAGCTTCAGCCACAGTCACTTTCAGCATCTCGATGCTGTATTCTGAATGTTTCAGTTGTTTGTGGACTTCTACGGCCCCCTCCGATTGACTTCATTGGCTGTGCTCATTTCTTCGGAGTATCTCCTACGGTTTGATGCAGTCTGCCGTTGTTGGGTGGTTTGAGCGTCACAGCGGAGCAAAGTTGCCAAAATACGCACCGCCACCATGACGGATCGGCGATCCTCCCGCCCACCCAAGTCTAGATGACTTCATCGCCATCAACAAGGCATGGATCGAGAATTTTGGTCGTGGATCGTTTACAGACCTGACAGTTCACCAGCCAGCAATTCAACAGGTGATGCAGGGGGCTTTGTCCCATCGTGTTACCAGCGACAGTTTGCTCCGGAAATAATGACCTAGCCCTACCGGAGGCAACATCGTTCCCAGACCATGCATGACGCGCCCTGCGTCATTGGCTCTTCGGGCCACTTCCTCCGACTACCATTACTTTAAATGTTGGAGAATGTTCGTTGCCGAATTTATCAGGTACTTGGCTGCCAATTATATCTGCCTCGCCTCATGACCCAATTCTTCCTCGTTTACATCAGACATATGTCACCTTGTTTCTTGACAGCCGGAAGACTTTCCCTGCGACTTTCAGTTCTTAGAGTATACAGCACGACTACAACCATGACCTCAAAACGGAAGAGAACTGGGGATCATCCGCCACCTCCGATACCTGAGGTGCCTGATACCCCCAGGAGAAGCAGTCGAAGAATAAAGGATGCTGCCGAACGGCCAAAGTCAGACACAGATCCAATGAAAGCTGCCAGCCCAAAGAAAACAAAGGCTGTCTGGGATACAGGCGAAGGTGTCGAAGAAGCCATGCGCGAGCTGAGCGAGATGGAACAAAAGCTGCAGACTGCCGTCAGAAGACAGCGTCTTGCTGTTGAGTCCTCAGATCTTCATGTAAAGAAGGAAGCCGCCGACGAACCTGATATCCGACCGAAGATGTATGCGCCGAACCAGGATACTGTTGTCTCCCGAGGAAACTTGGAGGGAAAGTCAAAAGTTGCCAACTCTGTACCACTGGATGAGTACGACGCCAAACTCGCTGCTGGCGATGTCGCTGATGCCAAAGGTGAAGACGACGGCATGGACCGAGGTGCCAACCGGCCTCCCCCTGTCAACAGTGAAACTCTCCCTCTACCATGGAAAGGAAGGTTAGGATATGTGAGTTTATCGTTGTGATGTGCAGACATTACTGACTCTCCAGGCATGCCTAAATACATACCTGCGCAATGCGACTCCTGCTGTCTTTTCCTCGAGGACCTGTCGCATGGCCTCCATTGTTGAACACCGACACCCTTTAACAAACCCTGATGAGCCAGAACACCCTACCAAGAATCGACCGGATAAGAACAAACCCGCAGACCACGAACGAGGACTCAAATACGTACAAGATTTGGGCTTGGCGAATGCAAGAGATATTGTCAAAATGATTCGATGGAATGTCAAGTATGGCATCAGATTTATGAGACTGAGTAGCGAGATGTTTCCATTTGCAAGTCATCCAGAACATGGTTACAAGCTAGCGCCCTTTGCGTCAGATGTGCTGGCTGAAGCTGGCAGAGTTGCTGGAGAGCTGAATCATCGTGTAACAACACATCCTGGACAATTCACACAGATTGGTTCTCCCCGCAAAGAAGTTGTTGCCGCTGCCATACGCGATCTAGAGTACCACGATGAGATGCTTACTCTACTCAAACTTCCCAAACAGCTTGACCGCGACGCTGTCATGATCCTGCATATGGGTGGCGTCTATGGCGACAAGCAAGCGACCGTTGACCGTTTCAAAGAGAACTACGCCAAGCTATCAGACAGTGTTAAGAGACGATTGGTGTTGGAGAATGATGATGTCGCATGGAGTGTTCACGATCTGTTGCCTGTCTGCGAAGAACTCAACATTCCTCTGGTGCTCGACTACCACCATCACAACATCATCTTTGATCCATCGATAAGAGAAGGTTCCCAAGACATCATAGGCCTCTACGATCGTATCAAAGCTACCTGGACCAAGAAGGGAATCACCCAGAAAATGCACTACAGCGAGCAGACATCCAGTGCAGTCACACCAAGAGATCGTCGCAAGCATTCCGCCAGAGTCAAGACTCTCCCACCATGTGCCCCAGACATGGATCTAATGATAGAAGCTAAGGACAAAGAGCAAGCTGTTTTTGAACTGATGCGAAATTTTAAACTGCCAGGTTGGGACACTTTTAACAACATTGTACCATATGAACGACCAGATGAATCACGGAAAGCCGTCAAAAAGAAGGCAAAGAAGGGCAAGAAAGCAAACGGCGTCAACGGAGAAGCGGAGGATGATATTGAAGTTCCTGAAAAGATTGTTAGCGCTGAAGATTTTGGCATGGGGGGTCCTCAAGCAAGAGTGTATTGGCCTGAAGGCATGGAAGAATGGCTGCGACCGAAGAAGCGCGAGATTAAGAAGGCAAAGGAGGGCAAAGATGGAACACCTGCGGTGAAGCAGAATGGAGATGAAGAATGATTATGTCTAGTGCCAATCGCATTAAATAGTGTACCATTAATAAAACTGCATCAATGTCAATTGAGTGGTGTTGATTGATGTGTTGATCGAGGTGCTGAATATACAGGGTAGGAGGTCTGAAAAGTTTTCACAACTTCCCAAGTTAACCTGGAAGTCTCAACCTTTCTTCTTCAACAACAAACAATGGGTTCTACAAATTTTGACGGTACAAGCGAAAGCTTTTTGCACTGGTTCAAGTCTCTGCCAGATGCTACATTCTCCGACGCCATCAAAATTGTTGATCTTCGTGGCCGCAATGCTGGTCGTGGTATAAGTAGGTGCCTGCATGCCTTCGAAGTCAAGCTAACAAAACAGTCGCTCTCGGGGATATCCCTGCGGAAACAACTCTGTTTACCATTCCGAGAAGAGGAATCATCAATGTTGAAACCTCGGAGCTACCAAAAAAGATTCCGGATGCTTTTGATCTCGACAAGCCTGACGACGACGCACCGGGATTGGATTCTTGGAGTTCGCTTATCCTCATCATGATTTACGAGTATCTTGAAGGCGAAAACTCCAAGTGGAAGCCTTATTTCGATGTTCTTCCTTCGTCATTTGATACGCCCATGTTTTGGTCCGACAATGAGCTTGACCAGCTTCAGGCCAGTCATATGCGACACAAGATCGGCAAAGATGAGGCTGAAAATATGTTCCAAAAGACGCTGCTCCCCATTATTAGAAGCAACTCTGAGATTTTCAACGCCGGAAACAAGAGTGATGCAGAGCTTATTGAGATTGCCCACCGGATGGGCAGCACCATTATGGCGTATGCTTTTGATCTTGAGAACGACGAGGAAGAGGAGGAGGAGGCTGATGGTTGGGTGGAAGACCGAGACGGA
This sequence comes from Fusarium fujikuroi IMI 58289, assembly GCF_900079805.1. Classification (NCBI taxonomy): domain Eukaryota; kingdom Fungi; phylum Ascomycota; class Sordariomycetes; order Hypocreales; family Nectriaceae; genus Fusarium; species Fusarium fujikuroi. The sequence continues at coordinate 437,060 of NC_036628.1, read as the reverse complement.
AAGTCAATGATGGGAATGGTGCCAATGGCGGATATTCTGAATGCCGACGCCGAATTCAACGTAGGTCATTTCTTAAGTGATTGGCAAAGCTAACAGAATAGGCTCACGTCAACCACGAAGAGGACAGTCTCACCGTGACCAGCTTGAGGCCCATCAAGGCGGGTGAAGAGATTCTCAACTACTATGGTCCTCACCCGAACTCGGAGCTCCTAAGAAGATACGGATACGTTACCGAGAAGCATTCCCGTTATGATGTTGTCGAGATTCCTTGGGACATTGTCGAGTCAGCTCTGTCCGCCAACTTTGGCATCCCAAGTCAAGTCTTGGAGCAGATTGTAGGTCGAGCCGTTTGAAGATGACCAAGCTAACCTGAATAGCGTGGCGCTCTTGAAGAGGACGAAGAATTTGAAGACACATTCGTTTTGGAGCGAGAAACAGGCGAGGTCAACTCGGACGGCACCTTTGCTGAGTCTGCTCGATTCGAAAGCATGCCCGAAGATCTTCAAGAACAACTCAAGACATTCCTCAAAGGTATAAAGAAAGCACAACCCGATGCTATCCCCGACAAGCGAAAGAGAGAAGAGATCCACCAAGCTGTGCTGGCCAAGACATTGGAGGCTCTCGTAGCAAGATACCCGACAAGCATTTCCGAAGACGAAGCTCTACTCAAACAAGACCTCAACCAACGAACTCGCATGGCTATTGCTGTCAGACTTGGAGAGAAGAAACTACTTCAAGAAGCCATTACCGCATCTTCTGGCGACGTTGAGATGACAATGGAGGACGAATCTGGACCAGCCAAGCGTGCAAAGCGTTGATCCAGCGGGGTTATGTGATAGATCTTGTTTCCTCTCGTCTCATGCAAGAGGTGCAGAAGGCGATTGCGAACCATCCGCAAGGCAACAATTCCAATCAAAATCACAATTATCTACTATTTAAATGATCCATATCGCACATTTGTTTCCAACTCTTCCTTCTGATCAGCAACCACATGGTTGAAGCTCAAGCTAAAACACCAGCGAGATACTGACAACAATTGGAGTAGATCAATCAGGCCTCCAGCCGTTGAGATTACGGTCTGACTGAGACGAGCAGAAGTCTGCAGCTCTCGTACAAGAAATGTCTCGCTATACGCGATTTCGCTCGCGTCACACAAACATCACCGAAGATGTACGATAATGTTGAAACACGAGTCCACCAACTTGATGGCCTCGCTGTGAGTTTTCGATCGCGATTTGCCTTGTCTCGGTTACATTCACCATCTTACGGTGTACGCCACCCCCAAAGAGTTGCAAGCAAGCAGTCTACTCGGACTTGAATGAACCCGAACTCAACACCATCAGAAGAGGCTTGAGCATTGGTTGCTTCGAGTCACCTGTCAAGGTTCCCACACAACCAAGACACATCTTGCGGAGACACCGACGTCCTCTGGCCTCAGATGCAATTCAGCTCCTATCGCATAATCCAACGTTGCCAAGTCGCAAGTCACCAGATAATCAAGGGTTAGCGCCAACAACTGATCGACATCAAGATCCTATCTCACCCATTGGCCCGCTTTCTTGACAAATCAATCAGACAACTTACCCGGTGGGAGTGCGGTTGAAGTCTCCATCGATCCGTGGAGTATGGGTCACCGGTGTCGAGCAGAAGAAGCGCAAGAGGGGTCGGGCCGCGTTGATGTTGCATGAACTAGGGTGTCTTCATATTCCCTGCACAGCATTCAGAAGTACCATGAAGCGTGGCACCAATCCTTATTTCAAGTCTTGAATAGGCTTTACGGATATGTCAAGATGTCTGGCAGACTGCTGAAGCTGACATGTATGGTGTCGTCATTCTCACTTTGTTGCTTCAAACACCGGAAGTCGATTTCCTCAGCGGTTCAGTGACCGAGAAGCCCAAGTGGTAAATCCGAGATGAGGCTCTGCGGATGAGTGAGTTATAAAATGGTAATTGCTCGAGTGTGATCGACAGATGCAAGTCAGCTAGTGATCATGTTGAAACAGGTATGCTAAAGGCTAAGCCTCAAGCTCAACTAACACTTTCAGAAAACATCAAAGCACAGCTCAAGCCGAAAAGGGAGCTCTTCAAGCCAACCCACCCCAGGCTTCCTGTTTATCGCCAACAAACTTGTCATCCGAGAGCCGGGACGTGACGATTATCTTCACCTTATTCCGCCCAGCTCACCAAACTTCTACCGCGGCGAGGTCCCAAGCAAAGTCATGCGGTACTGGAACGGCGAAGTGTCTGAAGCACCAGACTGGCGATGGTTTCGAGACGCTTCCACGCTACCAGCATCCGAAGGGCAACTACTGAGAGTGGACGCCCGCGGAAACTGCATCACGGATCAATATGGACGAGTATACCCGACCGAGGAGTATAAAATGTTTGGGGTTGCTGCTTGCAATCCATTGCTCCCAATTATGGTTACTGAACATGATCCTCTGGTCACCAGATCGAACTGGGAACTTTTACGTGTATTCCATCCACCATCAATTCCCGGGCTCTCCCAAGTGAGCACCATCACCAGCACTATGGGTCCTGGGCCCGGTCCTTTGCTACACGTTGCTGGCAGAAATCCTGCGTGGATTCCCGGTCTACTTCCTCTGACCTACAAAGCACCCCGACGTGATGCACAACACTCGACAGGCCTTGGAGGAGAGCTGCCTATCGTCCTGGGGCTCATGGCATTGAATGCACCACCAGGCAGCGAGATGAGCAACCATTCGATAGACAGTGTATTTCTTGGACACAATCGATTATGGAGACACGGAGCTTGGACGAGTCCTGATGCTCCCAGAGGACGTATGTTGTCCAATCGATTGCTGATATAGCTAACAACCACCAGATCCCCCAACAGCTTCTGAAGATCCAAAAGGATTTATTGTCAAGGTGTTTTTTGACCCAGACAACCAATACTCAACTCGAGAAGATCTCCGCAGTTTTGAATGGGAGAGGGCTATTGTTCGAGATTGACCAATGTGACAGCTTAAGCTTGAATTGATTTAGTCTATTATTCATTCCTGTATGAAGCCTGCTCTGCAGTCTGCCCCATGTTCGTTATCCCATCCGTGAGCTAGTTTCGCTTGATTACGTAGGACTCAGACCGCGTCGGGAAGTCGTACAGCGATATCGCCAGATTGGGTGATGTATCGAACCCAAGGTAGCGAAGGATATTGCAACTACGATTGTTAGCCTTGATCGGATATCTGACGAGTTTCGTACCTTTGGCTCGGTAATCTTTAGATACCGAACCTGAATACCACTTGTGGTAAAGTAAGGGATCTCAAACTTGACCTGGATAGGTCGCTTGGCACCCTTACCCACACCTCCGACTCCTCCCATGCTACCACCGAAACCACCCATCATGCCGCCACCTTGCTCGTCATCTCCTCTCACGCTTGGCAGGCCCAGCTCAGCACGCATCAGGAACTCCTTGCCACCACCAAATTGTTTAATCTTCCAGACAATAGCACTCTGCTCAGGGGCGTAATGAACAGACCCAATGTTTGTTCGGAAACGAGGACTATCGGCGTCATCTGGAACGGGAACCACGATTTCGACATTGTTGGCGGTACTGCGGCGCTTGAACTGAGCTCGAGCCTTGAGCATGTATTCGATTCGGGAGCCTGAATGGGACTCGACTACGCATTCAACCCAGATCAGGGGCTTGACCTGAGTGTTGAGACGGTAGGACATGAGCTCGAATTCGCCGTCAGGGGGGATAAAGGAGATGGTTCGGTCGTTTTCGAATCGTGATAGTCGTACACATTGGTGGAACTTGACGTCCTCCATTTCGATAGCTTTACCGCGGGTGGCTCGACCGGTTGTCTCAAACATGACCTTGTCGTTCAATCCTAGACGCAACTCGGGCATGCCACTGAGGTAACACTTCATCTTGATGGCGCCAAGAATTTCTGATCGAAGGACGTTGCCGTTTGCAGACACCAAAAGGTTGAGAGACTCGACAACATCGAGGAATACTTCGTTCTTGCGGTAGCGGATACCCTCTGATCGCCACGACACAGCGTTTGTGACGGCAATTGGTGGCCGTGCTTGGATCTCGAGCTTGTGAGATTCCTGGGTGATGTACTCCTGAAGGATCTTGGATTCTGTTGTTTGCGGATAACCAAAGTCCATCATTTCGTCGAGAAGTTCGTAGATGATGACAAAGTTGTCTCGGATGGATTCTTCTTCTAAAGCTTTAAAGTACTCGGTAAAGACCTCGACGATCTTATGAAGGAATAGGAGGATTTCGGCGGCATTCGTGTTTCGTTTCGTAAGGGCGAGGAGGTAGAGGTTGTTGTGGCGGATGTAGAGGTACTATTCAGTTAGCAGGGCCAACAAGCATAGAGACTACCTACGTTGATGCCTTCGTGGGAGAAGCATGGCGGAACAGCAGAGGAATCTTCCTCAGCTTCTGAAAGGAGTACGGGGAACTTTTCAACTGCTGACATGGGAATGTCACCACGATAGTTACGGGCAAGAAGGGTCTACACTGTCAGCGAGGTCACACACAGTAGCGTCCAACACACCTTGCCCTTGAGATCTAGAAAGAAGAGTGCGGATGCCATGTTGGATGTCTTGGCGGAGCGGAAAGGAGGTCGCGATAGATGCGACGGTCAAGATCAAGACGAGGAGGTCATGCGCAGTAACAAAGACAACAGTCAATAAGGAGAGGCTGAATAGTAATTAAGGACTATAGAGAAGCGCAGGCAATCATCATGGTCCAAGGCGCAATGGTTTCGTGGTCAAGCTGTTTTGCTGGCATCTTTTGGATGCCTGGTCATTCCAGCTGTGACGACACGGTAGAATGTCGGATATGGTGGGGTAGCTTGAGCTCTTGATCACGTGAGAGATGGATCAGAAATTTTGATTAAAAGCTTTGGTTTTTTTTTGTTTCTGCTTGTTTTCTCTTCTCCTCAACGCACCCTCTAGACAGTGCAGACCATTACCTAGCCTGCAACCGAGTGGCATTCTGTCATTTCAGCCGTGGAGCCGTTGATGTGAGCTGCGATTTCGTGGTGCGGAGAGGGAACCTGGATCCATTAAGAACTGCCCGAGTATTATTAGTTGCTTCGGCGGTGTCAGAGGAGCCGGACATACAAATTCGTGACTGGACAAATTTGTGACTGAGACATGAAATTCGATCTGGGGTAAATGTGGCAGGTGACCGCAGCCTCAACTTTTTGTTGGGGGCTTGACTTCAGGGTCTCTGCTTTGACGAGATCTGCAATCAGGGATCTTGAGGTTGTCACAATTGGGCTCGTAAAGATCGTGGCAAAGTTAAATTTGCAAATGCATGTCCAATGAGCTTGTGACCAGTCCATCCATCTCGCGTTTATCACGAAGTCGAACGCGAGGCTGTCCTGTGTTTGAGTGTCTGGTCCCATCTCCAGCTCACAATTTACACAAAACGACAACGACGGAGTAATTTGAGTGTTTGAGAGTAAACTCAGTCCGTGCAGAGATTTCCGTTCAACCGATTCAGGGTCCAAGATGAATCTCAAACTCACCCGTTGGACTATCAACTGTCGTCCGGCAATGATACCGTATCGTCGCGCTATTGCTAGTATCTGCAAGCATGATGCTACCATCTATCGCACATGTCAAATTCACATGTTGATCAGTTATCGGGGACCAGATACAGGTCCGATAAAGTAACCGAATGCCGACTGGTTTGGATAAAGAGTGTGAATGCAACCTTACTTGAAAAGGAACATATTAGCATCGCTCAAGATGAGCAATCAATGAGCAATCGCATCTGACGCTGTCAGACAATTCCATTGGATGGAAAAATAACATTCAAACGCATCAGGAAAAGGATGTAATCCTTCCTCTGTGGCATGTGCTTGAGTTGATGTTGTTAGTGGATTGCTCATGACTCGGGCGACCCGCTTAACAATCGTGACGATGAGTATCTTGTTTGCATGTGATGTCGGTGCATCATCATCCCCAGTTTTGACACGTGCTAGAGGCCCAGAGGCTTCAGGTACACTTCTTAGCGACTCTAGTCTCGACGTTGGACGTTGAGTCGAATTGATCTTGTGATGCTGCAAAAACCTAGGCCCAACAAATTTATCGCATCGTCAAGCGAAACGCCCCAAATTCGGTATATCTTGTGATGATGCTCTGATATTAGGTGCAGCTCTCTTAGCGATCTTCCCCACTACGCCTCTAAAACAAGTCACCTGAAGCCACTGTAGCCGGCCCGGTTTTTAGTGGGCTATCGTCTTGCGCTGGGCTTGTTTGTTCAGCCGGTCCCTGCAGCAGGAAAGAAGGTCCCGCGAGCGCCTGACGTTAACAGGTTTCTCTTGTCCCCCCACGATCGCTCTCACTCCCAATCTCCCCAACATCTCCGCTTCATCATCATCATTATTATTTACCGTTTCTTTTGTCTTTCTGATATTCTTTGCGGCCACTGGCCGATTTCACTCGATGCTCAGTTGACATATCCGTGTTATCGCCGACCATGGAGCGCAATCACATGCTTCCTGATCGGGAGTCCGAGTCTCGTCATGTCCTCGGACCACCACCTGCTCGACCTCAATCGTTGATAGCGTTTCCCCCAGCTTATTCCAATATCGCTTCACCCAATGCGATAAAGTTTCCTGATGTTCCTACCGATATACCAACTTCTTTGCCTCCTCTGGCTAGATTCGAAGCCGATAACGAGACAAAGTTACCACCTCTGAGTTCACTTACGAGCGAAATGGCCCTGGAACCGACCAAGACTTGGCTTCCTCTACACCCTATGCCTTATCCACCAGTTCTTGCGCATAGTATTGATAGCCCGACACGAATGGATCTTGACGGGAGCAGCAACAGTGTCGTCAGCGCTGCTTCTCCTGATGTTCTCGATGCGAGGGCCGGTAGCGTCAGCCTTGATGATCCAGATGTGCGACTGGCAGCTGAAGCGCTTGGAGATTTGAGAGCAGGTATGTTGCCAATTCCAACAGCGATCATTTCTAACGTTGTAGACTTTATATCTTCACCACCGCATAGAAATTCCTCTCTTCCAGTTAGCCCACCAACTTCTGGGCTTCAATCGAATCAACCACAGTCGCCGCAGCCTGAACCGCTTCTATCTCTACTTACGACGACTCATCCATTGTTGGCCAGTACAATTGAGGGCGCCACTTCCGCGTATGGTGGTGCCAAGAACTTCTCACCGCGTTTTCGATCTGGCGCCGAATATGTCGAAGGATACCTGACTCCTATTGCGAATACTGTCGGTTCAGTTGGACGAGTGACTGGTGTCGAAGGAGGTGTCAGATGGTTTTTAGGTGCTGGAAGACGACAAAACAGCTCAACGTCGGATTTGGAAACCGGCAACAGCAAGAAGCGACGCAAAACGGATGAGGATGAGGCAGTCAGCAACAAGCGATTTGAATCTGAAGGAATGCAGCAAATGAGCGATGAACAGATGGATACAGCGCCTTCACCATCTTCAAAGACCATGTCTCGTCGCATGTCAACTACTAGCACGGTTGACACGCTTCCTGCTTACGATGAGTTGAGATCACCCGCATATACCGAGACTGATGCCAATTCACCGCGACCATCTCGGCCAAACAGCGCCTGGCAGTCACGTCTGATCACGTCTACTTCTGGTCTCAGTGTCGCCATGAGCCATGAGAGTCTGCGCAGTCTCAAATACTGTCTACAGTGGCTTCGCTGGGCCAATGATCACATTGCTCGTGTGATTTCAGCCTTGAAAACAACCCTTGATGAGTACGAAAAGGTGCCCGACGGACAAGCTGGCGAGCAGGCTGATCCTGAGTCTCGCTCTCAACTTGCTGCTCGCATCTCAAGCCTCAAGGGCGATGTCCTCAGAACCCTGCGAGAAGCCATCAATACTGTGTCGAAATACGCAGGGGGCGCATTGCCCGAAAACGCACGAATCCTTGTGCGACGTCATCTCACCAGTCTACCCCAACGATTCCGTGTCGCCACCATGACCGACAGGAATGCCGGGCAGCAAGACAGCGAGACTGCTCTGACTGAAGGTGCACACAAAGTTTTGGTCTTGGCCAAAGAAGGTCTGGACATGGTTGTCCAAGTAAGTGGTGTCGTAGATGGAACAATTGTCAGCGCTGAGCAATGGCTCGACCGTATGGGCAAAAGAAGAGCCCAAGAAGACGAGAAGCCAATGCTTCCTCAAACCGAGGTTAATGGAGATGTGAAAATGGGTTAATTGGAAACGAAAACGAGGGTGATACGTGCGAGCTCCAATATCACGAAGAGCTCATTTCCTTGAATGACGACCAGTTGGTGATGAGCGAGTTGGATTTTTGGCGTTTGGTTGGCTTTGTAGCAACGAATATGAGCTGCTTTCAGCATGTCATTTGGCATCTGATATTCAGACGAATGTGATGTACGGGTCGGAACAACACAATACCGACTATTTAAGACTTTTGGATGCAATTTATTACTCAATCATGGCACCTTCCAGATCAAGATATTCCACGCCTCGAGTCAAAGCTTGTCAACATTGTATAACCGCCAAAGCAAAATGTGACCGCAAAGAAACCTGTGGGCGATGTGCCTTGCGGAGTCTAACATGCAGCTATCCTGGGAGATCTCGAGAGCCGACCGTAGACTCGCAGCCGGACGCGGAGACCTGGGAAAACCATGACACTCTGGACTTTGAACAATCCTCACAAACAGACACTCCCCTTCACTTTGATACACTGGACCTTGTGTGTCCGATCAACAGCGACGACATCAAGAACCGATGGCTCAACTCGTATGTTCCTCTGCCTGGACAGTCGCCCAAGAACTACAATCAAAGTGTCATCAATTTTGTCTATCGAATGCTCAAATCGTATGCCTCGACAGTAATTCGAGGTCGTCTGCCACCATTCATCCATCCTATGCAGCAATCCTTGGTGCCACTCTCGACCTGTTTTACTCTGGTCCGAATATGCGACCCTCTACCTGGCAACGTGAGTATCGCCGCAGATATCCTACAGCGAGAAATGACTAGACTCTACGAAGAGCGAGGAACATATGAAGGTGTCAATCTTCTTGGAGTGTTTCAAGCCTACCTCATCTATTCCATGGTTCTGTTCTTTCACTTGGGGCCTTCAATGCCATTTCTTCGTCAGGCAATGATCAACCTGCAGGAAATTGCATGCGCAACCTCTCGAGAAGGGCTTGTATGTGCGGCAGAACAACGAGGCGTCCTACCGAAATGGGCATCATGGATCATGGCAGAGGCCAAGAGACGAACGCTGTACACCATGTACTTTCTTGACAATGTGTTGTCGGCTCATGATGGTCTCACCACGTATCTGGGAACTGAGTTGAGGGGGCTCTATTCGCCATCGAGCAAGTATCTGTGGCAAGCGGATCGGAATGGATGGGAACAAAGCTACAACTCGCATCTGGCCGAATGGGGAAGTGAGCCCTTTCGACTGGATGAATTGTGGCCATTTCCAGATGGAATGAGTGACGAAGAAATAAAACGCCAACGACGGAGGGTAGATCGATGGTTGGAAGATGTCGATGAATTTGGGACAATGTTGTATGCGGCCTCAAGCTGTACTCATGGAGGGTAGCGCTTTGACTTAATATCCGAAGGAACTCGGGGTCGCACAGCCTTGCCAAGATCAATACTCCTCCAAATCGCCTATAGCCGTTCGAATATGTCATTCAAGAACATGTTTTGCCCAATTACGCCACAGGATCAACGACCTAACTCGTCGCCTTGAGTCATTGGAGTGACCTCAACCAAAGGAAGCCCTGTAACAGAAACAGAGTTCAGCACCAGCCGTTAGTGGCGTTGATCGTCGACGGTTGGCTCCCCGATGATCCACTAGTTAAAGCTTGACTCTCATATCAAGGATTCATCGCCTCCCGTCATTCTACATCTCCATTTACAATGAGTTCGACCTTTTCCACGATATGTGGAATGCAACAGGTCCCGATTCGAATCGAAATGCCCCTCCTGGGGTTGTTCCCGATTATAACAATCCTGAAGACGTCTACTGGACGTTGAATATTGTCTTGACGACGATATGTGTATTCTTTATTACGCTCTTTTTTATAGTACGAATCTATGTCAAGGGAACGATTAGCCGGAACTTTGGATTGGAAGATTGTATGTCGATATCTCATGTTTGACAAAGCTAACAGTCTAGGGACGTGTGTAGCAGCATTTGTATGGCCGACTCTTGATGTTTGGCTATCGCTAACCTTTAGATTACCGCCGTCATGTACTGCGTCACTTGCTTTATGAGTACGTCTATTCCCTGTACTCACTGTCTGAGTACGTCAGTCCTTTCGTTGCATCACTAACAAAGTAGTGGCCCGGTATGGAGCAGGTTATCATGCTTGGGAGATTCGTAAACCAGAATATTACAACTGGTTAAAGGTGAGTAGCCCAAGTGTAACCGATCGATCTAACAAGTCAGTGGTTCTATGCGAGTACGGTTGTCTATATCCCAGCTGCCTTTTTCACCAAAGCAACCATTCTACTTCTCATGGCACGAGTTTTTGCTGTTGAACCACGAGTCGCAAAAGGAATCAGGATCTTGATATGGGCTTTACTGGTGGCATACATTCCGATTCAAATCCTTCGGATTGTCAACTGTTATCCCATTCGGACATATTGGGATCCAGATGTCAGAAACGCACGATGTCTCAACCAACGAAAGATCTTCTTTTCAGATCTGTCGCTATCGATTGTCACGGATTTGGTCATTCTGTTGATTCCAATACCGTTGACTTGGAAACTCCGGATTTCGATAGGCAAAAGGATCAAGATCGTGCTGCTTTTGGGGGCCGGTGGAATCGCTACAGCCTTGACACTCTTCCGTGTTGCTAAAGCAGTTGACTTTTTGAACTCGGATGATATCACTGTTGATTATACACCGATTGGCATTCTAACGTATGTTTTTCAGCCCGGTAACGCTTGTCTAACGATTGCAGGGCTCTCGAGATTACTATCGGCTTTGTCTGCGCCTGTCTTCCCTCTCTGAACCTCCTGATCGAGCATCATGTCCGTAAACGTAGACGAGCACGAAACCCAAATTGGCCACGCGATCGAACACGCACATCCCTGTTCAAGAAGCGCTTCCGATGGATCAGTTCGTCTACAGAACACATGCCCTCTCGACCAAATCGGCCTTCAGATGGAATGATTGACTTGGACGTGGAAATGGCCATGTTGACGGGGCAGCCTGTACGATTACGAACGGGACGAACAGCCAGTGCTGAATCCCACGATATCCGACCACTCGACCATCGACTTAATTCTGGCGACGGACGAAGAGAGGGATGGCTGTCTCAGAATCGGGACGAACAAGAGGAGGTCCAGGACAGCAAGTTCATCATGCGAATGGTGGAGGAATCAAGAGCACGAGCAGACGAAGGAGCCAAAGAATCATGGTGTCCAGTCTGGGATGGACCGAGGGATCCCATGGCAAGTCAAGGGAGTTGGAAGTTTAGCGTACGGTCGCATTAGAGTATAGAGTATACCCAGGTAAATAGAATTGATCATGATAACGAGAGCTTCCATCCAAATTTGTGGATAATCTCCCTCCAGTCTTGGTTTGTACTCGACACTTGAAGATCTCTTGTATGCCAGATCAGCTTGAGAGCGTTCCAAACAGCAGATATGTTGCTGATCGGCCATTGACTATCCATCAACATGAAGTGATCCAACACAACCTTTCGTTGTTCGTCTGATGAGCATGCACAGCCTGCCAAGAACAGTGGCCACATTGGGAATGATCTTCGAGTCTGTCCTTCAACGATGATATCGGAGAGACAAGAAAGAAGAGATTCGTGGAGTGCCAGAATTGATGGGTGGGTGATGGCTGTGTTGTAGCACACGAGGCGGAGGTAGATCTGGGCAGCAATTCTAAAAGACTCGGCGCTCCGCAAGAGATAGTCGTCTGTGCCCTGAAAAGAGAGGTCTTCGAGTCGCTGTTTAATTTCTTGACCCGTTGTGTACAGGTGATCCTTGGATATGTCGTGGGTAGACAGCGACGATATTTCGTTGATGATGTCGACGAGATCCATTGAGCAACCAATCTGTTCATCAACCAGACGAGAATGCGGGAGTGTCGCCTCAGCTTTAGCGAGCCCAGCCATTGCTTGGTGTAACGAGTCCTGGTGTGTAGGTTGCGTAGTCTCCATCAGAATATATCGAAACCGGAAATACTGGAGTACAAACTCGGCCACATTAGGGTCGATACTGCTCCCAAAACTTTCAAGCAGAGCGAGTGCGCCTTGAAGATGACGGAGCCATGTGGGACACGATCCATGTGCGATCTCGAGAGATGCCAAAAGAACACAGGTGAGAAGATTACCCTCACTGCCTCGGGAGTCTGGAAGAGCGTGCTGCAGTTCATGCAGAGCTCGGACTTTGTACTGCATTGACAACGCGCGGTAGTCTCTTCCGTCTGGGACAATATTTTGTGCCCATTCTGCTGCGCTCATAGCTAGGACTGCAGAGAACAGAGGACCTTTGAACATTCGGGGGATGACCGATGTACGGAAGCCATTCCGGTTTGTGTCCACGTAGACTCTGCTCCTGGAGATTATTTCGACGTCTAATCTGTTAGCGGGGATGAACGGTGGTGAGAATACTTACAGTACTGCACGAGGGCTTTCTCAACCGAACGTCCCAACTCAAAAGCAAACGGGGACAAACTGCGGGGGACAGATTCCTTCGTCCAAACAATCCTTCCTTCGCTCGAATTCACAGCAACGAGTTCTTGAGATGAGAGATTCAGAAAGCTATGGCTCTGATTATCACTCGGCATCAGATAGTGATCAGAAGCTGCGACGATAAACTTTAACGGATTCGAAGCTGAAGCTGGACTCGGAAAGATACAGTCATCTCCTGTTTTTTGACACCTTCGACATGTTGGTTTCTCCTCGTCACATCTTCGCTTCCGTCTTCGACAGTTGAAGCAGCCGTCTCGGCTCCGAGAGCCACTGGACATGATGCATTGCGTGATGGTAGTTGTGTTAGTTGTTGATGGTGGGGAACGGATGGACTTCCGATCAACGCCACGTGACGGCGAGTTGCATGCATTAGCTTTGCTTTATGTTTCCATATATTAAATACACCTTTATCTTTCTGATTATCTACATATGACTACGGTTGATCTGGCGTATGCTTGGCTCAGCAGAGGACTTTTGTTACCCTGCAGCCACAGCGGAGACGGATATGAACCGGCCATACCGCATCATGGCGATCAGACGGCACTTTTCTACAATATACAGATCCACGCCGCATTACTCCGTGCTACCCTATTCAATAGATCTCAATACAGCATATTTCCCTCAATTTACTTAATATCAACTCATGCTTCACACTTCATGGCCACATCCCGACGCATCTCCGATGTGGAGGGTTAGCCCGCAGTGGGGTTCTCGGAGTCATACTCGGTCGACATACGGAGGCTAACAAGATACGTCGCAATTCTTCTCACTTACACCAAATTCCCCCCCAATTCAACGCCGTCCATAGCCTTCAACATGGCTAATGATCACATCCTCACCCTGTCATGCCCTGACAAGTCCGGCATCGTCTATGCCGTGACTGGCATCTTTGCCGCCAACAAGCACAACATTCTCGACCTCCAGCAGTTCTCCGATCCCGTCTCCGAGCGCTTCTTCATGCGTGTTCACTTTGGCCCTACCGAGACAGAGTCCACCGAGCACCTCGTCGAGGCTTTCGACAAGCTCGCTACCGAGTACAAGATGGACTACGACATTAGGCCCGTCGCCCGCAAGACCCGTGTCCTCATCATGGTCTCCAAGATCGGCCACTGTCTCAACGACCTGCTCTTCCGCATGAAGACCGGCCAGCTGCGCATGGAAGTCCCCGTCATCGTGTCGAACCACCCCGACTACGCCGCCCTCGCCGAGAGCTACGGAATCGAGTTCCACCACCTGCCCGTCACAAAAGACACCAAGGCGCAACAAGAGGGCCAGATCCTCGACCTCTGCAAGAAGCACGGCATCGAGCTCATTGTGCTTGCCCGCTACATGCAGGTTCTGTCCCCGACGCTGTGCGAAGCCATGTCCGGCCGCATCATCAACATCCACCACAGTTTCCTGCCGTCGTTCAAGGGTGCAAAGCCCTACCACCAGGCGTACGAGCGCGGTGTCAAGATTATCGGAGCGACTGCTCACTTTGTCACTGCTGATCTGGACGAGGGTCCTATTATCGAGCAGCGGGTTGCTCGTGTGGATCACAGCATGAATCCTAAGGAGTTGTCTGAGGAGGGATCTAATGTTGAGAGCCAAGTTCTTGCTGCTGCTGTGCGGTGGTATGCTGAGAGGAGATTGTTCCTCAATGGTCACAAGACTGTAGTCTTTAATTAATAAAAGTTGATGCTTGAAGAATTATTGGATTGTGAAAGGTGATCTATGTGAAAGTGCTCTGTTCTATGTGAATGGTGCTCGTCGCCTTCGAACCTCCCACTCGGCCTGTATGGAGGGATAGCGAACGCCGATCACCAATCCCCGAATAGCTCAGCTGGAAGAGCGTTCGGCTGTAACTGATATATGACACCGAAAGGTCACTTGTTCGATCCAGGTTTCGGGGATTTCTTTTGCTGGTTGTGGCATCTGGTGAGTATATCATGACATCTCACTTTTTGGTGTCACCAATTGAAACACGCAGCTACCACCAACGAGGTTCACCTTAATGTTACTAGAAACTTACTGAATTACACATGTAGCTGAGCTAATTTGAGCAGCAAAATGAATGTTTGCAGCCATCGAAAGACGCAAAAAATGAGTTCCCCGAAACCTGGATCGAACAAGTGACCTTTCGGTGAGATGCTTAACAATTACAGCCGAACGCTCTTCCAGCTGAGCTATTCGGGGAGATCTCCGAAACCGGAGGAATAGCCATTGGACTTGGTTGGGAGTGGATGGGTAAATTGTACCTATACGCAGACTTTTTCTCGAACACATTAATCATTGGGTTTACCCTAAGCTGGTCGAGTGAGAGTTGAATTCGAGAATCGCAGAAGAATTACTCACATTATCGCAAAGCTGGTGTGTGAGAACAATCACACAAGATAGGATGAAACAACCCCGCGTCATCTGTGTCACAATGCGACGCCTCAACACCAACCTTGCACAGGGAACCTCAACCACTGCATCCAGTCTCCTACACGGTGCACCCAATCCCGCCCGCACGTCTCATTGTCACAGTCCATACTGCCCCATTCAGAATACAGATCTTGTCCACATCTACCCAACTTTCCTCGCCGATCGCCATGGCTACTCCTCTGATCGTCAGAGCCATCCCCGAGTAGCTCAGCTGGAAGAGCGTTCGGCTGTAACTGTACCGTCACCGAAAGGTCACTTGTTCGATCCAGGTCTCGGGGATTCATTTTTGCTCATTGCAACACTCTGGCATCTCACCTAACAACTCTCACAGTCTTTCCAACCTCTCCTCTCTCAACCTGTTCAACCCTACCCCTAACCTTCTTCCAAACCTCCTCAGCAACCTCCTCTACACTCCCGCCCGCATCGATCACCACAAGATCCTCCTCCTCCTGTGTCCAGTCCTCACCCCCATCCAACCCAAGTCCCTGCGCCGCAACGTCTTTTCCGCCCATGCTCAGACCCCAGAATAATTCCCGTACGCGTTTCTGCATACCAGATCGTTCATAGACCTCTCCACCCCAACCACCTCGAGCTTGAGCTTGCTCTTCGGTCAAATCGAGGAACAGCACCAGATCTGGTCGGGGGAGACCGCGTTCTGGTGCTCGTGCCCAAGGGAGGGTCAGAGAGGGGTTTTGCTTGGCGGCTGAGTAGACTATGCCTGAGTGATAATACCGATCGCAGACAATTGTAGTGCCAGAGGCGAGTAGAGATTGGATTTGTTTGCTGAAAGGTCAGAAGTGAAGTGCCACAGACCGGTATACTCACACAGCTTCCCATCTGTTTGCGCTGAACAATAGATGAATAACATGGTCATCCATCTCGACATTACTCTTGAGATACGCATCAATCATCTGCCCAATAGGTGTGGTCCTGTCTACAAACATCAGCATAATTCACCACTTCTTCAGTGACATACCAGGGAATCTCATAACCTTGATCTTTTTACCCTCCTCGACAAATCTCTGCTCCAACAGCTTCACCTGTGTAGTCTTTCCACTTCTGTCCAAACCCTCCAAAATGATGAATGCGCCCCGAGTTGAGTCATCTGCAGTATCAGAGCTCGCAATCGCGGCTGTAGCCAAATCGTTGATTGAAGCCATGGTGGTTGATGAGGGGAAGTGGATTGCTGACGAAATATTCACACTGTTTTGGTTAGTGGTTCACGTGGGACACAGTGCGGCAGAATCAGATCATAATTTAGACTCAGTGAAACAGTTCAAACAGTCAGTACTCAAATACACTCAGTGAAACAGTCAGTCAGTAATAATTAATACTCAGACAATATGTAATCAAAACGATAGCCCCAGCTCTTGGTAGCCTAAGAAGAAAAGTAACGCCGGCCAAACTCCACCATCCGATCCATATCCATCCATTCCGTCATTCATTCCATCCGTATCCATTACCATAACAGTTCATACTTGTTCATGCCTCATGCCTATACAGCTTCATCATGTGCGCTACCGCTTTCCCATAACTCAAAACTTTCTCCTGTTCCTTCGATTGGTTCCAAAACTGCGGCCTTGCTTGAACCTTCTGTGGGCTTGGCCATTAAGCTGTCGATGTCTTCTGTTGAAGGGTCGATAGGCTTTTCGACCACTGTCGCAGTCGCAGGTGCTGTCGCATTCACCTCTGGCTCATCTTCAGGTACAAAAATGACTGATGTCTCATCGCATCCTTCAGGGTAAAAGTCGGCAGTGTTCATTTCTCCTAATGCGACACGCTCTTTCTCAACAATCATGTCATCGGCTTTTGGTGCGCGACGAGTTTGAGAAATGTCATCAGGAGGAGGAACATTTTCCTTATCGCGACCTTCAGCACGGTCTCTGTTGAGCTTCCGTTGACTCTCCTCGTCGGATGAAATGTCTAGTACACATGTGCTGTGTTGAAGAAGGTTGGTCATCTCTTGTTCGGGTGTGTCCTCGTGAATGTCAAAGAACCAGCTAGCCTTCATGTCTGGCTCATGCAGAGCAGTGATGGGTTCCTTCTTGGCGCCATAGCCAGGAATAGTACCCTTGAGAGCAGCATCGAGAGAAAAGGGAGCGGCAGATCCAAGACTGAACGAAGGAGGATCAACACGAGTGTAGGGGCCAGCAGTGCGTCGTCGGCTAGATGCGATACCAGATCGCTTGCTTCGGGTAGGAGATCGACCAGCTGGGGCATAAATGGGAGAAGACTTTGAGATGCCAGAGCTGAGTTTGGCGGGTGATTTAGGTTGAAGGGTGCGACGGGTCTTGGTAGGGCTCGTGAGGCGATTAGGAATGGGAGATGCAGATACAGGTGTAGGCTTGAGGATAAAAGCAGACGGCTTGAGGATGCTGTCTTTGAGGATGCTGTCCTTTAGAATGTCCTTGTCCTTGGACCCTTTTGATCGCTTGGCAAAAGAAGTAGGATCGACATTTTCAGAATCATCGGTATCAATCAGTTCAGCTTTTCGCTTGCCACCAGTTGGCAGAGCTAATCATGTCAGTGAAGCCCAAACACTCCGCATCTCCACATACCATTTTGCCTATTCTTGAGACTTGTCAAGGTCTGGAGACGAGTCCCATCAAGGGGAGCAAATGGTTGACGAGTGACAGTAGCCATGATGGACCCAGCAGCGAGAAAAGTTATTGTTTATTGTTATCGCGTGAGTCGAACGTGTAAATGAGTGAAGACGATGATGAGTGAAAGTGGGAGAGAGCGGGTAGAAAAGAGGTGCCAAAGGTGGGTTCTGCTGCGGAGGGCGCGTGGAGAGATCGGTAATAAGGGAGCTTCAGCGCGAAAGTGGGTTCCCTTAGGGCGTCGTGCCTTGGACGTGAGCGCGGACGTGACGGGCGGCCACTAGAAGCAGGTCACTAGAATGCCTACAGAGGGCAGTGGACCGACAGGTATGAAACAGAATGCAGATTCGCGACCGTGTCAATTACCAGCGAGTGCATGGAATGGCCGTCCATGTCCAGAGCGAATTTCAAGATAAGGCCATCTCTGCCTGAGGTGTTTTCCCCTCAATCAATGCAGGTTGGTCACCGCTAAGCACTTTTCCAAAATGATTCGCTCAATGCAACATGCCTGGCCTTGTGGGACGTCCAAAACTCCACAAGCGTCATCCCAGTTTGCTCCATGCCATGCCCAATCGTCGCGCTGAGCGCCAATGCAAGGGAGATTCAGATGCAGGATGAAGACATTTAATGTAACGCGAGTTCGTGTTCCTTGATCTGTGCAAGCCGTCGAACTCGTTGTGCCCAGCCAGCCTGAACTCAATGCCCAAACCCATTGCTGTTGTGCCCAGCCAGCTTGCATGGCCGCCAATATGCGACCACGGTCTCATCACAACATTGGCAGACCCGAATTCCAATTGGTTGTAGTCTTTCAGCTGATCTGACCGATCGCCAACCAGCTACTGCCTCCACTGAAACGGGGCCCTGTAAAGTGTAACTTTATCCTGGCTTGTTACTATTAAAGGCCAGACCACCCGCGATCTCTCGCGTCGTGTCCGTGTCGAACCCCTCTCGATGATACCTCTGTGCAACGCCAATGCATCCAGCTGCAAGTCGGAGGCTGGGAGGCGGGACGGTAACATTCGCCCGGCGTTTGCCACCAATTTGACCTGGTCGCACGCATAGCCTGCCAACTCAGAGACCATATGTGACCGTAAAGTCTGGCGCACCAATGCTTCACTAACAACTGACAATGGTCGCATAAGGTTGCAGAGATATATCTATTGTAAGCCCCTATGAAGTGATAATACTACTGTCGTGTCTGAGGTTGAATCATAATAATACACCGAATTGTCTGGCCTCTTCTCGCCGCTTTCCTCACCTCCCTCACTTGTCCTCATGAAGATGGTGTGGTCCACGAGTTTCCGACCTACTCGGACCTTGCTCATCATCTTCTAGCTTGTGTTGTTGTGGTGCTTTGGTCCGGACCACCGTATCATGGTGCAAATGATGAGCTGAAGGAAATGCTCCCGGCGTCTTTTCGTCTTGCCGAAGCCGATGATCAGGACTGGCTCGGTATGTTTCAACTCGATCGAATCCAATGTCGTGATTGGGTTGGGTCTCATTCGCCTCGCTAGCGTCCTGAAACAAATCGTGTCGATGAACTGCAGGTGGACTGGCAGGCGCCTTTGTATCGGTTCGAAGTTGATGAATTGAGGGAGGATACACAGGAGCAGAAGTGTCATCCTTCAACCGGTGAGGTGCATTGGTTCGATATGATCCTCTTGGATCTTTGGAGAGGTCGTGACTGTGGTCGAGTGTTGCATCGGTGGGTGCAACTGGATCTTGAGCGATTGATCTCTCCCGGGGCTTGCCTCGGCTGCTTGCAGATGAGGTTGGAGACGAGCACTCGGATGAACCTTCGGGGATACAGGGGAGGTTTTGATCGGGTTCCGTATCACAAGTGGTCACCTTGCTGTGCGATCTGGAAGTGCTCAAGGATGTGGTCATTGAGGGTTCGGTCTCATACCCACAGGAACTGCGTCTCCGATGATGACCATGATTGATGAGTTCGTGTTCGATTTGAATGAGGGAATCATATGGATAGCAGCAGCCCCATAGACTGTCTTCATTGCGAGTTCCTTCGATGTTGTAGAGATCGCGAACTTTTGTACGCAGATCGGAGATCATGATACCATAGACTAGACATGTTAGAGTGTTTGACTTGCAAAGGGATACTTACAAGGCAAGCAGGCAGCGAATCCCAAGCAGGGGAGAGAAAGGGCCGGGTTATGCAGAGGCGTCGACTAGTATTCCTCTTTTGTGTCGGCGATTCCTTTCTTGCTGACCGTGAATCGAACATGGCCATCCGGGGGTGAATCATATTCAAACGCCCTTTCGAGAGCATCATTGTAGCTCTTTGTGGACCGACCGTAAACAATGCAAGGGCAGAGAAATGATTCCCATAGGATGTTGTTTGGGGCGAGATCTTCATCATCGTACAGCCATTGTCCAGCGAACGGCTTCTCCATTGTGTATAGTGAACGACAGGCGGCGAAGGGCAAGGAAAAGAATGATGATAGAAGTGATAAACAGTGATGAAGATGAAGAGTTTGAGTGGGCGGTGATGAGAAGAGAAGGTTGAGTGAATATGCATGCAAACGGAAGGTGAAGCACTGTCGCGTTGCTTCCTGGAAATGTGGTGATGCCTTCCCAAGACACGCAAGGTCACGAGAGCAATTCAAGGCAGGCGCTCAGTGTGAACCGCCTCATTTCACCACCTGTTTTCCACATTCATCCAAATTAATTCATCATTTTGCCAACACAATCGCAATTCCCTCCCGCCATCGTCTTTCATCATCAATCTTTCATCATCGTTCATCAATGACTCTTCATTCAAGCGGAAATATTGCTGCTATTCAAAAGCCATGTCCTCAATACTGGCATTATCACCATTGTCATTCATCGTCTAACTCCTGACACTCAAATCCCCATCTGCCTGCCACCAAATATCACCATTCTTCAATGTAACCCTCATTCTCAAGCGGATTTCGAGTTGGCAGTCGGAGCGGTCCCAGTTGCTAGCAAAGTTTCTGAGATCAGATCTCCGTATACTGGCTTGGCTGCACTGGACATGCTGCCATGAAGGACAACAAAGCTGATACTCCTGATTCATATCTAGCAACAAGCAAGCCACCACTGTTCAAGCGACGAAGTTGAGTTCCACTTACAAACACGTCCCGAGACTTGCTGGTCAGACAGCCCTCTCCAGGACAAGACCAAGGACTGGCTTGAGTACCAGGATGCAGATGGACGTTCGAGCAGATGAGACGAGACCGAGAGCACCGTGTTCGCCAGAACAAACTGTTATTGTGGATGTCACAATAATCGAGGTACTGCGTCAATTTATGTTGATAGGAGTTTACTAATGAGACTCAGACAGATTCTTTCGATTCCTGCCATGGCCACACGACTGGCCTCTCCGAAGATGACTGCTTGTGAAGTGGCTGAGGAAAGTGGACCGAGAACGCTTTTTTGACCTGGCATAGCTAGAATCTTGACTGATTAGAGCATCAAGTTGCCTTCGAAACACCTCAAGATTCTTCTCTCGGCCGTGGCTAGTCTCTTCTGCCACCATCGATTAGCATACTCACAGTCAAAGGCTGCCTTGCAATCCAGAAATGGTATCATATATCTCCCAGTCGAGATTACACGCCGGTGTTATTTGCATTCAAGGCCTGTGGTTAAGAACCCATATCAGCAGGCAGAACTTGGCATACCGAGCAACGGAGAATGCTTTCCTACCTTGCTGGTTCTTGAAGCTGTGAATGCTTGCGGTGGCACAACTGCCCATGGAGAAGAAGCCCGACACGGCGAACTATACAAATGTTGTCACGGTTGCCAATCTACAGCGGGACTACGGTGCCTCTTCAAAGGACCAAGTCTGGCTCCATTTGACCCTCCAATATCGTTTCCCTTGAGATGTCGCTGATAATCTAGACTTTACTGCAGAGTCACGTTCTCTCAGCCTTGCTTCCATTATCCAGCTTTCTCGGTGGGCTCTATTATCTGACTAGATCGGCTGGTTGACCGGCGACACAAATGGTACGGCATTTGCCATCGGAAGACCAATTCAGCCAATTGTTGACAAGTAGCAACTCTGCTCAGAGGTACTGCCCGATGTGTCACCTGAGATGGTACTGATGAGATAGACACACCTCTTTGGCGTTCAACCGTGACCGCGGCCGGCCTTGCAGTCATAACAAAGGGGACTGCCATTGATCAGCAGTTCGTAGAATGATTCGCTGCAGCAAGCACCTGGCTATAGCTTAACTTTTGCAGTCCGAGTAACAGCACGCATTCCCTTTCCAAGCATGTTGGTTATGCATGTGAGCCTGCTAGCAGGTCTGCAACAAGTTTGGTGCCGCTGGGTGACTAACTGAAGGGATGTAGACACCTCACCAACCACGTTCAACTTCAACTCGTCTCTTATCCAAAGTGAATTCAACACTTGCGATCAACAGACGACCCTCGATGGTGCCTCTGAGGATATCTACGATAAGCAAACCCGCCACATGTGAGAGGAATATCAGACCCCTACCCAGAACCATGTTCTGCTGGAGGAAATCTGACAATAAAATACAGTTGCTTGATCCTGACGACAAGCTTCCTACAGACTCAGATGTCGCTCGAAAGATCACCTTGATCGTGAGTGCTCATTAGACATACGAAAAAGATGACACTCGTATCCTCCCTCAGAATCCATTGGTGTCTCGACATGACTGGGTGACAGAACTACAACACTCACCACTAGTCAGTCTAGACAACTTCTATGTGCCTCACGGTCCGCTCAAACCCACATTGCGATCTCCTCAACTTCAATCGATGAAGAGGCTGTTGATGATCTGAAACCACTGGTGACCCGAAAATAATGCCATCGAATTTGGCTTCTCTTCATGTGAAGTGACATTCGACAGTTATGCAAGACACATACCAACTCTTCGGAACCATCAAACCCACGGCGCTGAGGGCGACATCACGCAGGTACCGATACCGACTTGGTGCTTAGAATGCTTTTATAGCACGAAACGATGACTGAACTCTCATGTACTTTCAAGAAGCTTCTGATGCCTGGGCTCTGGAGTGCAACTAGAGGTGAATCAGAGCCGGCGAGCACTAACCAGCCAGGAATCACCTATGCTCTTCGCCGATTTGTGCAAGAGGTTCAGCCCATACCAGCCCTCGGTATCAATTGCCTAAGAGTATTGATGATGCCTAGATACCATTGTGGTCGATGAAGAGGCAGCCTCCGCAGCTCTGCCACTCGGAACTTAACGCATACTGACCTATGACCAACGTCCAACCGCGACCGACGCCTCTAAGGCTTTGCCGGTGGAATCTCGACGGGGTAACGATGGCGCGTTCAAGGGGACTACCGATTGGCAACGGCTTCGAGTTTACATTACCCGTGTAACTGAGCCACGATGGCAATCTCATACTCTGTGCAAATGCTGATGGTGCCTAGATATGACGACAACCGACGAAGATGTAACACTCGTTTGTAAATACTGACTTGTCGACTGACATCCAAACGCTGTATCAGACGGTCTTCGATATTTCGTCCTGCCGGCCATGAAAGGCATCAAGAGTCAGTCAAAAGCATGACAATCAGGACTGGTCTTGAACTCTTGCAGCACCGGCGACGACTGCATTAGAGTACTCTGTGAGTGATTCTAGAAGTTATTATGATGCCTTGATATGATGTCGACTGATAGAAATGCAGCACCCAAAACGCCAATTACCATCTTGACCATTGAAGTTGGCCGTTGTCCACAAGCTCACCCATCGATCAACATCTTGGACCGCCAGTGAGGCACCAAGAGGTAGGCAGGAGATTGCCATCGGTTCCAAACTACGTGATCGCTTCTGCGTCCTGCAACTGCTTTTGGAGAATGCTGATATGTCGATAGATGGTGACGACCAACATGAAGCAATACCAAGGCACCAGAATCTCTGTTACTTTACCCTACAGTTGACCTCGAAAGGAAGATGAAGAATGCCGAATGATTCAAACCGGCCTCATGCTCGAATACTAGTGCGCAATTCCATGACCATGTCAGATACCTGATGCCGGCAAGACACGGATATGGACGCTCGAACCTTCAAGTCCTTTTAATCAATTACTGAGGTTCAACGTACACACGACGGAACTATTTCCATCAGCTCCAACGCTCGCTCGAGGTACTACAAGTCAAAGCTATCCGTGGCGGTCGACATTCGCTTCCCAGAATGTCCCTTTAGCAGCCAGTGAGTACAGTCCACATAAATTTGCAAATCCTGTAGAGTGCTGATGCGCATGATAAGAGCGATCGTCAAGAATCGGCTCCTCGACCTCTAGCCGCCTCAGGTTCTGACTCCATTTAGAATGTTCGCAGATCAAGGCAATGCCTCTGATTGTCTCTCACCCAGTTAGGCGCCTGCGCAGGACAGTAGCTCGTTACGAAGCTGCTCAAGCTTTCCTTCATTGTTCAACAGCAAGTGGAAGCGACTCGTGTTTATGAACGGTGGAACCCCGAGTGCCCGAACACTCTGTACCAGAGCCATCATGGACTACGAAACAGATGGAGACTACTATACTGAAAGAAGTCGAAAAAAAGGCATACGTTTGTTGCTTCGAGTTCGCAATCCTGACGATGCCAACACCTCCAAGTCACATGGGCTGCGACGACGGCAAGGAGTCCATTACAGGATCATTCAGCATTACTCAGATGAATGATTTTCCCCATGCTGCTATCTCTCACCCCAGGATGTCATCTTTTGTCTTTGTGAGTTCCTCAACCCAAAAGCTGGAGGGTTCTGAGGTGACTAGATTAGACGCCTGATGGGAGGAGGTTCCCCTCACCCATCGCCTCCCCAAATCCCGACCTTGCGATTGAACCTCAACCATTGAGCCAGACCACGGAAACCTGTTCATTCTGCAGGAGATACGGACGGCAAGTCAGTGATATATGGTGGTTGGGATTGGCTACGAGTCTGCCTGCCCATTCAGCAATAGCCGACGACCCTTTCTCACGTCGTTTAGTCGCCTTTGAACTCATCTCATATTCCGCGACAAGGCCATCGATCTCCTTGCTGGTCCTTGTTCGAGCCCATTGCCCATCCGGCCCTGAATCATCTGCACCTCTACCACCTTTGTAAGTAAGAAGACGTTGAACTTGTGCCGCTGCTTATCTGTGTCGACATCAGCTAGCTTGCCTAAGCCAACCGCTTCAGTTCAGCCCAAGATATCAGATCTGACCTTCCAGTCTGCGCAGTTGAGGTTCGAACGTTGTTAATAATACTCAGGACGATCCAGATGGCGTCAATTCAACAAGAGACTGTCAACTGACACGAAAATCCACAGTTTCCAACCACTTCCCCGTTCGTTCTTGATACTCGAATGCCTGTTCCAAATGTGCAAGTCCAGTGGCAAGCGGATGGGGAAGACTGATGACTTGCCGAAGCAAACCTGGCGACCGATCAAGCTAAAGACTCTGCCTCTGGCTCGAGATATTAACCTCGAAACCCCTGCTCTCTTGATGCTGGCGAGTCCTTGGCTACTCTGGTCTTTTCATCAGTCTCGACAGTCGAATTCGTCGCACTTGAAGACATATGCCACTCAATTTCGAGGCTTTCCAGTCGAGCGGTCTGCGTGAGCCCAACGTGATGATAGTGTCAGATAAAGATGGCAGATCTAATTCGAACACCAGGCACAAACTCCTTTCGACAATTATCAACGAATGCACCAAAGTTGTCTCGCACTACAAGCGCAACGGCCCAGATACCAGACAAGGCTGCTGCATCCTTATACACTCAGCAAGACTCCAATGCCATCGATTTTGACGACCCCGAGACCGCCGACTGGCCAGCTTAGGCAAATGTGTATGGTCTTCTATCTCTGGAGGGCCTCGACTGTCTGCAAGCCATTGACCAATGCAAACAGTTTGGGACACTGACTGTTTATACAGTTACTCTGGCGTCAAGTATATGTCAAGCTGAATAGCTTCGCGTCTCGATACCAAACTCAGTCTTCCCACCTGCGTATTGGGTTGTCAGCTCCTCCAATATTCATGGAATATCCCACTGACTCCACGCTGTCCGGGTCAAACCTCGATATCTTCCACACTCTACAACGTTCTGGTTGCCGCTGCAAGTCATCCGGCATAACTGAAGAGCCCTGATTGAGTGCCGAGATACGATGTCAGTAAGTCAAGGTCGAGCTGTCACCTTGGCTTTTCCGTCTGCGCTGATGGGATCGCGTCAACCGTCTTCAGGCGTTGCCAGATGCCGACAACCAGTACGCGCTCGTTGCGGTTCTAGTACGACAGACACGACACAAGTCGAGCCATGTCTCCAGGTGTTAGTTTTACCATCATTCATGACGCTGACGGATACTCCCAAATATTATCGCGCGAGCTGCCTCATGCCACGTAAAGTACCCGGGGACTCACATTTGATGCACCGAACAAACATCACTCATCCACCATTCAGCGCTGGCCATCGTAGTGAGGACGTCGGGACTCCTATTCGCACATGTCTGTCGTAGGTGACTTCACCTTACTGGTCGAAAGTACTGGTTGGATAGTAGGTACAACATTGACACAAGAACGACACGGTCTTCGAGACGACACAGATTTGGACGGCAACACTTTCCGCCCGCCCCAATTTCCGATACATTGCGCGTTCAGACACCACGCCGGCGTGCATTGCTTCCAATTTGATGTTTCAAGCATAAACTTCAGCGAATGCGCATATCGCGCTGATCAGGCGAGTTTATGCGCCGACATTTACAGGACTTGTTCTTGGCTGACCAAACACAAAGGGATGATTCGTTCTACGTCGACACACCGAAGTGACTGGCCTCAATCGACGAATAATTAAAGACGTCAGTATCCGGGCACTTACGACTAGAGACAAAATGCACTCGATTGACATCAACTTGCATGATTTTCTCGTTGTGGCACTGATCTCAAATTAGACCAATATTTGTGGGCATTAAACACCCTGACAGGGATTTGAGTCCCCCACTCAGGAGAGACTTGATTGTCACCACTTATTCGTATCAAGCGCAAACCCGAATACAGTGGTTCAATCAACTGCCGTCTGCCACCAAGTGTCACCGTCATCGGCTGAACCGACCGTATCACCATCAAACCTCAAAAGTGGCAATAGAAACAATGCAAACTCCAACCTCAAGTCCGTTTTTGGTAAGGAAAAGCTGCTACATCAGTGGCAGCAACACAATGACAGCGCCACTGAGCACCCGCTGAACTCAAGTCTAGAATTCTTCTTATCCATTCCTTGGCAATGGAAGCTAATGCAGGGACCCCAGCAAATGCAGAGACCAGGTTCTGGACTTTAACTGAAGAACTCCTCACTTGCATTGAGGGGAACTTGCATTGGGATATTTCGCATCTGGTACGTAAATCTGAAGACTGTCTGCTGTGATATCGGATCTATTATACGCGGAGATTGGGATGAATTGCGATCAGTTACCGAATCCTTATACGCGGGTTCCTTGCTAGACACGGACACGATTCCGAGTGCGATAAGAATACACGGAAAACACAAGTGGATGCTGTGCCGTGATTGAAACACAACCAACGCACAACCATGAAATCGCTTCGATCGTGGCGATACACACATTATGTGGAAAGCTTCTTATTCAGGGCGCTTCTATTAAGACCTTTCTTATGATGCTTCTTATTCAGGACAGGAATTCTGTGGCTTTGCTCCCGCGGTTGAAGCCAAACCTTGTGCCTGTTCCTGGCTGACTCCTGATGAAGGTGATCTTGTCATGTGTGAAGTCATGCCAGAATTTGGTCAGTTTGGTCAGTTTGGTCAGTGACCAAATCATCAGTTTGGAGCGTGACATGGACAATAGTTAGACACAAGATCACGGCATCTCGGCTGCCAAGAAGAAGAATCTTTCTTGGCTTTGCGGAGAGCTCATGGCACAGGTTGAATGAAGCTACAGTACATTGGCGAGTCAGTGCCAAGAGCCGGCGATTAACCCATGTTAGTGGCGCCGGCGAGAATTAGCATCAGGACGGGTAAATCACTAGATAAACTTGAGCCATTTTCGAAGGGATGGAGGTGTTATTCGTGGGAATCGATCTAGAGACATGCAGCCGTGCCACATGGGATCTGATCTAGGCCATGGCCTTGAAGCCAGTTGACCTGACCTTTTGAGTGCTTGTTATCTGCGGGGGAACTCGGCTTCTACCACGCACACAAAGTAGGCAGTGCATTTTGTGATGTCTTTTGTGGATGTTTTGTGAACAGCCGCGTGTTATGCAGACGGACAAAACCTTGATTGGTGATGCCATGTTTCGATTGAATGGTGATGGTCCTGGAGCAATCTAGAGCGTAGCAATGGCCTAGCCGGGGACCCCCGCAGGACCTAGCTCGTTTAGCTGGGAGCTCCCACCAGGCCAAAAGGCGGCAAGCCAGCTGTTAGCGCACCCGGTTCGGGCCCAAGCGTTGAAATGTGCAGGGGGCTTGGTTCATTTTGGATTAGTTAGGGGTTCCCTCTGTCAGGTCTCTGTCTGCTGTGCTCCTGTTCTCCTCTTCTACGTCTTTTGTAGAAGTCAGTCGAGCGAGAGTTTGTTCCATCAGTGGCGTTGCATTGCGTTGCGTGTGTTGAGAAAGAACTCATATACAAGGTTCTTTCTCTTTGCCCCATCGCTTACTCTCCCTTGCTTCGACCGTCTTGTTCTATATCATCGCAATCTCGTCTCTTTGGGAGATCCTCTTTGACTCTCTTCTATTTTCTTGGCTTTATTACTTGACCCATCAACCAATTCTACGGGACTTGAACGAACCGACGATCGACATCCATGTTCTAAAGACTGCCTGAACTCCTTACCGATTGAGGTTGTCTCTTGCATATACATTCATTCGCATTCTACATTACCCAACTGCGCAGAGATCCAACCTCGGTTTCACTCAAGTATGTACCAGCCGTTGGTGTCACTGTCACACCAGCCATAGCCACGCGTCACTAACCGCGATAGCTTTTATTCATCCGATCCTTCAACTTGAATCAATCCAGCATTGACAACTCGTTCCTCATCATGCCTTCAAACTACGAAAAACTCTCCCGCCCAAGCGGCGAGACGAACCTCACAATCCCCGAGAAAGCTGCCACCAATGCGACCGTAACCGAAACCCCTCGCATCAGTACAACATCTACACCCCAAACAGACAAGCTCAACCCTTTCGACACCGACATCGAGGCCATGGTCACAACACGAACATCAGATTCATGCATGCACAAGACATCGAGCACCCCCCTCGCCAGAAAGACCGACTGCCAAGTTTGGCCTGGAAAAGATCACTGGAAGCAACAGGCCAAGGCCGCAAAGGCAAAGAACCGCTGCACCTGCATGGCCAAGCTCAGCCAACGCAATCGATGGATCGTCAAGGGGTTGATCATCTTCCTCGTCGTGGGCATTGCTGTCGGTGTTGGATTTGGTGTCAGCAAGCCTCTCAACGCTCCCATATGGGGAGACAAGGACGACAAGTAAATTGCATTCGACTTTGCCCTGGATTGAGAGACAAGGACGATGGCAATCGACTTGCTCGCAGGGATTTGTTTCAGGACTTTGTTATCGCTAGCGCGCTGATTTCCTTTCATGAACGGCGTTGTGGTGTCATTTGAGCTGGCATTTCTTAGGAGTGACGGATTACAGAACATGGGTTATTTATTGGGGCTAGAGCAAGACCAAACTAGAGTCTAGAATAAAGTCTCGACGGTGCATTACAAACTGAGGTTATCCACACTTGATCTAGCATGCTCATCATTCTCCATGAGGCCCAATTCTCCGGCAGTCGTAAAGGCACGCCAATCCCTGCACACCAGATCTTCAGGAACAGTAGATGCGGCCCGTTGGTCAGTGGGGAACGGAAAGATGCAGATTCGTGAGAAATCACTCTTGATTTGGAAATGGCTGCAAGGAAATAGCCAGTCGAGGTTGGAGATGCTGATGGAGGGGATCCACAGGTACCCGAAGCATCCGATGGGGAATGTCCAAAAGATATAACCAACCACCGCCACCATTTTCGAGTGCCTGTCTACCTGAGGTAATACGCATATTTGTTGGAGCCTCTCAACTCTTGTCTTTCTGCATCTTGTGGAGATCTCGTTGTTGCCTCATTGCTCTACAGACTGATACCATCAAGGCCAGAACAATGAGTACGATAAGAGCAAAGCAGTTCAAGGTGTACATGTTGAAGGTTGTTTGTGTCCTTAGTTGATGGACGGGGAGGAGTATTAATAGCTAAAAGTGTTTGTTATTCTCTGTTCAATTGAACAGTCACTCTTTGCCATCACTGCTTTGCCGTCACTGATTTGCTCTGCATCGTGGTGTTTATGCTTGTTCACAATGTCAAAGGATGCTGTAAACGAACATTCACTGTTCAAACACAGTTACTACAAAGAAGTGAATCATTCACAGACACAAGATGCATCATAAAAGCCTCTGATCACCTTCATCTCAACACCATCACACCACACATCACATCATCACATCAAGACATCCTCACTCAAGATGACCAGCTCTTACCTCCCAGCTTCCTTGACAGGAATCCTCTCCTGGCCTGTCCGCCGAGACGATGCCCCCGAGTCCAAGAGCGACCGGATCCTCACCATGGGAATCGTCGGCGGCATCATTCTTCTCTTTATCGTACCGCCTACCTGGTATTTCATCGCCAGAACCATTCGACTTCGAAGGGCTAGGCTTAAGGGTAAAGATGTTGAGCAGGGCGTGCAGACTCAGACAGTGAACAGGACATAGTTCATCAACGGTTCACATCAGGAACTAATGAACACTGAACGACGGTCATGGAACAGCATATTCACAGCAGTATATAACTACTCACATCTCCCATCACTTACCCTCATCATTCATCAGCACACCATCACAATGACCAACTCACTCTCAGTTTCCCTCTCCGTCATCCGCCGCAAGGAGGGCGAAGAACTTCCCGAGGACACAATCACCTACATCATTCTTGGCATCTGTTTTGGCAGTGGTCTGTGTATCATGCTCATCTGGTCCATTGTGCTATATTGTCGGAAGAGAAGACTCAATGATATCGAGCAAGGCCATGAACTGCCGACTGTTGAGGCTGCTCCTCGCTGATGGTGAGAAGTAAACGCAGGCTGTTTAGCTCTGGGATGTAGATAAAAAATAGATTTGTTCACCAAACCTTTGAATCGTGAAATCATATAAAACTGTCTGCAAACTTTCGTGATGAATCATTGTCAAAGCCTTCACATAAACTCAAAGAGCCACATCCAAATGTATGTGAAGACATGTTCCAAGACCGCGGTATCATAGGAGAGTACACAAATGAACGTAACAGCACCAGCAGGCCACAGTCTACCAAGACCTCAGATGCCATGGACAGGATTAATGTCCCTGTCTGCTGTTCAAGTACTTCCCCGACCAGCATTGCCAGGCCATCAGGTCACATCACAGAACACTCCTTTGTTCCTTGGTCAAGCAAGTCAATAAAGCTACTCACATACACACTTTCAACATAAGCCATTTCCCCAAAGTTTGAGGTTTATGTTTCTCACTCTAATATGGATCGCACTGAATCACAGCCCATATAAAAGGCTCCCTCGGCATCATGGAACCATCACCAGAGATGTACGCGATACTCCTACCACTCCTCAGTATCATCTCCTTCAACCTCGCCCTCTGCATCATCATGTGCTACTTCATCCGCCGCAGACGTGTTCCCGACGAAGAAGCAATCAAGCTCATGGAGACCAAGCCAAATCTCGAGCGAGGCATGCTCGTCGAAATCATCTCCATCTACCGTGACGGCATCGAAATATACACAAGAGACAAAGCACCCGCCAGTCAACGTCTGTACTACCATCCTTCACTCAAGGACCCCGAGCAGGCTCACATGTACCTCCACGACGTCCCAATACCCCCCAAACGATCAATAGACGATCTACGAAGAGAACTAGCCGCAGGAATACGCTGGTTATACCGATCTCACACCTAAACAATACTCAACGTACATGGTCACATTCACAAATCCCACCCTCAGACATCATTCATCTACATCTAGCATCCACCAATACGATTAACAGTCGATTGTATCCTCAAATACTTCAATAGCCCGCCGTGACCACCGACCGGTAAAGCTGGCCACATTAATGCGGTCCTGCGCCAATACCCATGTTTATCTATCCCAGAGGTAAATCCTGACCCCTTCCGTAATTTGCCCTAGTAATCTCAAGTTTGAAGAAAAGGAGACGATCCAGTTGTGTTGTATGCAATGACAAAGGAAATGGTTGCTTGCGACTCCCGTCGCTTGTCGTTATGTTGTCAGTTTCAACATTTACTCGTTATTCGCTCGACTACACCGACTGATACAAGAGGAGCGGCTCGCCGACGTTTTCGATTTCGGGGATCGTGCATTTCAGGTCGAACGCTTTGGATAGCACAATTTTGAAGATCTATCCAGTCAGCAGAGTACTCTAAAGCCAGGGGATCACTACCTTTTGCACGTTGATGCTGTGACTCGTACTCGAGAAAATTAATGCTGCTCTCATGGCTTTCGCAAACCGTCTCGCCTGTTGCTGTCAGTAAGGTTGGGTTCCCTCCGGGGGCTCCTAGCGGAGGGCTCTTCCTCGCTACGCTCGTACCTGATTTGAGATTTCTTCTTGGTCTTGGGGAGGAAAGTTGACAAAGTGGTCGTACTTGGTGCCGACGAGAATTGGAATGGCCGTCTTGTTGAACCCGCGCCCCTGGCGATACCACTCTTTGATGCTATTCAATGTACTCTTGCGGGTAAGATCAAACATGAAGAGAATGGCGACTGCGTCGTTGCACACAAGAGGCAGCATGTTGACAAACTCGCGTTGACCACCGAGATCCCAGATCGAAAAGGTGATTTCCGTGTTGCGGATGGAGATTGTCTTTTCCATGAAATTGACACCCAGCGTTTGGATATAATCCTCATCCCAGCTCCCCTCGACGTACTTGACCATCAACGAGGTCTTGCCGATCTGCGCATCGCCAACCATGCCGACCTTGATGACAACATGGTTTCGACCGTTGGACGATGGCTCACCGGAACTCTGTCGATAGTCGTTGTAGGCTTGGTGTGCGGGGTTGGACAAGCCACTAGCTGGGCGGGAAATTGGCGGTGCGGTTTGGACGGGGGGAGTATATCTGGTCGAAGGGTCTTCTTGTCGTGGACTTTGAGCTAGCCCTTGATCGAGGGATGTGCTTTGCTGGTGATGGAAGCCATTCGGGTGGGGAGATTCTTCGATACCCCAAAGGGTCTCGTCTTGGCCTGGAGGTGGCAGTGGGACTTCATGGGGAGGTGAACTCATGATGTGTTCCATGGTTGCAGGTTCGGCCGGAGCCGAGGGATTCGTGTAGTCGTCCAGCGTGAAGGTGTGACGGTATCGAGGTCAACGGAGTCGAAACGGTGAGTGAAACAATCGAGTCGGATGATGCGAGCAAACAAAGAAATCGGTAGAGAACGTGGTCGGAGAGAGTGACAGAAGAGATCAGCTTGTCAGAGCATCAAGCTAGACAAGTGATGATATCGTGATGCGCGGGGAGGTCAAGGCAAGGCAGCTGAGGTGGCGGAGTCGAAAAGCCACCAGAGTGAAACCGTGAGACAGGCCGTTTAGCAATGAGGCCCCGGCGGTGGATATCAATCGCGTTGACACTTGTTTTTCTTCCAAACTGAAACCGGGCGATGCGTTTTGTTGGAGCAGAGAGTTTGCGCTGACGTTTGGAGAGGATGATGATGATGGTGGGAGCCTCTTGTTTAGGCCAGAAGCGGGACGGAATTTCAAGGCACCGGTGGTACAAGGCTAAAGTGGAGGGACATTCACCAGCACAACAGGGGATGTAGTATTTGAGATGAAATGTTCTGAAAATAGTTCATTGGTCTTAATTTCGAGATAGACTTTGCTAGGCCCTGCTTATGCGTGAAATGTTGTGATGATGATGGTGGTGTTTTAGCGTAGCGCAGCGCGTCAACGCGTTTGCGGAGGTAATTGGTTGGGATTTGGTGTATGGCTAGCTGAGATTGCGCAATAACTGTGTTTGAGTTGACTCCAGCTGAATAGGATCGTCAATATTTGTAATGACCCCTACTTGATGTAAATAGCAACTGTTCTTGTAGGTATGTATATGGTAGCATTTAGTATCCAGGACAGCTGGCACTAAACACCAAATAAACAATGTTCCAAGTTGAACCCCACGTTGATATCTCCGATTGGACTAATGTTTCCATGTCTTGTTTAACGACCAAGTCTTCCTTGATTCAATCACATTCCAAGGCACAGAAGAATTGGTGTTGAATTGCTGTAGACTGTAATTGCAGACTTCATGATGCTGACTAAGTCGGCTTCCCTCCGATCCACTCGGCCCATCTCCGCATGATGCCGACAAAGCTTGACTCTGATATCACCATCCGCATCATCACAATGGCCTCAATTCCTCGGTCCCTACGCGCTGCAGCCCCTCTGGCTAGGGGTATTGTGCCCCGCGCTGCCATCCGCACGCCAATCCGAGCATTCTCCTCCACCAAACTGAGTACGTGCCCTGGATCGCTACAATGACGACACTAACGAGAAAGGCCTTGCTCGAAGATACACCAAAGACCACGAATGGATTGATCTGTCCGCCGACAAGAAGCACGGCTTCGTTGGAATTTCTGAGTACGCCGCCGAACAGCTCGGAGATGTAGTCTACGTCGAGCTCCCCGAGACCGGAACATGGGTCGAGCAAGGCGACGCTGTCGGGGCCGTCGAGTCTGTCAAGTCTGCCAGCGACATCAACGCTCCTGTCCGTCTACGGGTCCTACAAGTCAACGACAACCTCGAGGAGAAGCCCTCAACCATCAACAAGGTCCCCGAGGACGACAGCGCTGGTGGCGGCTGGATCGCAAAGGTCGAGGTGGATGAGGAGGGTGCGAAGCAATTTGAGAAACTATTGGATGCCGAGGCCTACAAGACTTTTGCTGGAGCTGAATAGAATACAAGGGTATTGTCCGACGCTACTTGACCGTCTCCGGAACTTGCCGGAGCCTAGTGATCTCATCAAGAATACTACCGCCTCCCCGTTCAACCAGAGCATTCGCAAGCTTCCTCCCAAACTTGTCTGCCTCCTCGTGTGTCTTGACAGCTTCTGTTATGTCAGAGTCGACGCCGTGGTCACCCCGAAGGTTGACCACTGTAGCCTTCATATGTAACTTGTCGTCAACCCATTTGGTCTCAACGCCAATGGGAACACTGCAGCCGCCCTCAAGTGCCCGCATGAGTGCTCGCTCGGCCTCACACGCGAGAGCAGTCTGTTCGTTCTCGATCGTCTTGAGCAACCGGATCACCTCCTCGTCATCCGCTCGGCACTCAACTCCCAGCGCTCCTTGACCGACAGCATGAAGAATGCCGCCATTGTCAGACTCTAGAAACTGTGTAATGTGGTCTCCGAGATCCATCCGCTGGAGACCTGCCGCGGCGAGGATGATACCGGTCAGGTCGGGGTCCTCCTCGAGCTTGCGTAGACGGGTCTGGATGTTTCCTCGGTGATCCTTGAACTTGAGCGTCGGGTAACGTCGAATCAACTGAGCAATTCGCCGAACGCTGCTGGTGCCGATGATGCTCCCGTCCGGCAGATCGGCCAGAGTCTTCCAGCCGTGCTTGTCCTGCAATTCCTTCTTGATCACGAGTGTATCTCTCGGGTCCTCGCGGGACGTGACACATCCAAGAACGCAACCCTCGGGGAGAACCGTCGGCATGTCTTTGAGCGAATGAACAACAATGTCGAGCTCCTTGTTGACGAGCTTTTCTTCAAGCTGAGACGTCCAGAGGCCTTTTCCGCCGAAATTGTAGAGCGCTGTGTTTTGATCGCGATCGCCAGTCGTTGTCATGCTGTGGATGTTGAATTCATGATCGGGAAAGTTCTTCTTGAGCGCATCGACGACGATCTGGGTCTGGGCGAGAGCAAGAGGCGACTTTCGCGTGCCGACGTTTACGACGCGGTTTCTCTGGGATTCGGCCATGATTGTTGATTGACGAGTGTAGGATGACACTCGTACCATGGAGGGGCAGGCTGTTTTCCTACGATGGTGGGGCAGTACAGTGCGGGGTATAACACTGTCGCGGTGGATAACTTCATGATGTAAATGTGGGTGTTGATCGTGATCTCGACCCGAATATGACGAGTTGTGATAAACGCAAGTACATGAATAACCTTACTGACATGTAGGACATGGGCCATGAGCAGCGGGAATTGTCGTCTTGAGTAACGGTTTTATTTACGTAGTAATGGATACTGAGAGACGAGGCAGGTAGAGAACCAGACGCACAGACGAGGAGACAATGAAGGATGGATAAGAGTAGGACAAAATGGCTCTATAGGAAGCGTGACTATATAAGAAGAGACAACAGGCAGTTCACATCATCACCATCAACACTCGTTAATATGAAGTTTCAACTTACTATCCTTACTCTGGCCGTCTTGGCCTTTGCAAAGCCTCAGGCGCCTCCTGATCCAGCTCCAGCTCCCCCTGATCCCGCCCCAGCTCCTCCTGACCCTGCTCCAAGCCCGCCTTCAACCTCTGAGCCGCCTGCTCCTCCTCCTGACCCCCCAGCTCCGGCACCTCCAGCACCTCCTCCCGTCCCTCCTCCGGCTGATCCTCCCGCCGAACCGTCTCAACCCCCCCCTCCTCCACCGCCGCCTCCGTCCGGACCAGCTCCTGTTCCTCCCCCAGCTACTCCGGCCCCGGCCCCGGCCCCTCCTCCGGACCCAAGTCCCCCTCCGCCTCCGAGTTCAACCGCTGAGCCTCCTCCTCCCGAGGGACCGATCTGCGAATGCGGCTACACTTACTGCTCCTCAGTCCTCAAGACCATGGGTAAGTCCACCGCCCCCCAATGATCAATACTAACAACCCAGATAACCCGTGGAATGAGGATCAACTCTCGCAGGCATACTGCAGCACGCCCAATGTGAAATGCGACGGCGAATCACCAGCCAGCAGCATAGACAATGCCCTGTTCATCTGCCTCTGCGACCAGCCTAGCCAGAAAATCGGAAACCATCTCGAGTTTCTCTGCGGCTGCGATAAGTGTCTCGTCGT
The DNA here is from genome assembly GCF_900079805.1 of Fusarium fujikuroi IMI 58289. Lineage (NCBI taxonomy): Eukaryota > Fungi > Ascomycota > Sordariomycetes > Hypocreales > Nectriaceae > Fusarium > Fusarium fujikuroi. The sequence goes on along the minus strand of NC_036628.1, from coordinate 400,332 downwards.
CAAGCCCGACTACAGAGGAAGATGCAAGACGCCCCCGTTAGCTGGATCCAAGGGCGGCAAGGGTGATGGGAAGGGCAACAAGGTCAGAGGAACCAATCCCCTCGGCTTCTGGATGTAGGTAATCGTGAAGGAAGTCACTCATTTGGTGTTTATGTTAGATCCAAATTGACCCATGCTATCTTTCCATGTCAATGTGTCGAGCGCAGCGAGGAAGAGCCCTCCGCTAGGAGCCCCCGGAGGAACCTCACATGTTTCAGTTTCTCCAGTGAAACACATTTCTCCAAGTAACCGCATGATTCAAATACTGGCTTACACATCAAGTGGACCACTCTCTCTTCCATGAGCGTCCATCAGCGGTGCATGCAAATCTCAATCGGCCGCTCCGGGTACGAGACCCCGGCCCGCCCCACACAAAAGCCGGCGCTACACGGGCTAAGTGCCGAGAATGGACGGCTAGGCCCGTTAGTCTGACGTCAGTCGCAGCAAGAGCCGGACGGAAGAGTTTGTCAAGTGCTCGAAACGGCAGAGAATTGGCCCGACTGCAAGGGTCCCAGCGTGGAGAAGGGAGGCGTCTGCATGTGGTATAAAGGTGAGTGCGTCATCCATTAGAGTTTGTCTCATCATAGCACCATCTCATAACTCATCTCATATAACCACAAGCTCATACCCTCTCTCAACATACCCATCACAACACACATTCACAGATACCCAATTCATACACAATGGCTCCCAAGGTCCTCGTCGTTCTCACCAGCCAGTCCAAGATGAACAATGGACACCCGACCGGCTGGTACCTGGTAAGCCACTCACTCACTCACCACACCCCAAACTAACCAGCGCAGCCCGAGTTCGCCCACCCCTACTATGACCTCGTCAACAACGGCGTCGAGATCACCGTCGCCTCACCCGCCGGCGGCGAAGCACCCCTCGACCAGGCCTCCGTCGAGATGTTCAAGGGCGACGAGGAGTCCGTAAAGTTCCTCAACGAGAAGAAGCAGCTCTGGGAGCAGACCACCCCCCTCAAGGAGTTCCTCGGCAAGGCCTCCGAGTTCGACGCCATCTTCTACCCCGGCGGCCACGGCCCCATGTTCGACCTCGTCAACGACGAGACCTCCATCAAGCTCATCGAGGAGTTCTACAAGGCCGGCAAGCCCGTCGCCGCAGTCTGCCACGGCCCCATCGTCTTCGTCAACGTCACCGTCGACGGCAAGTCTCTCCTCGAGGGCCGCGAGGCTACCGGCTTCAGCAACTCCGAGGAGGAGGCCGTTAAGCTGACCAGCGCCATGCCCGTTCTCCTCGAGGACGAGATCAAGCGTGTTGGCGGCAAGTACGTCAAGGCCGACGACTGGGCCGAGAAGCTGGCTGTCGATGGACAGGTTATCACCGGACAGAACCCTGCGTCTGCCCACGCTGTTGGAAAGGCCATCCTCAAGGCCATTGGCGCTTAAATAGTTCATGATACCACGTCGATTAATGAGATAATGTTCAGAGTTGACAAACTGTACTTTGTTGTTCCCTCCGGGGGCTCCTAGCGGAGGGCTCTTCCTCGCTGCGCTCGCGTGAAATGATCATATAATGAATGTGATGGGACTGAGATTTATACGTTGTTGATACTCTACTGAGGCAAGGGAATGGGACTGCCATTAAACCTTGAGCGACAAGATACTTTGCTAAATCTAGTCTAAGCCTAGACGATTGTTTGATGAGTTTAGGTTCGCATCCTCTTGCTCCCCGAGGATCCTGACTCATCTCACAAATGAACCACCCTTCTCATACCCTTCATCTCTTTGGTCTCAAGTGTGCACTCAGAATAGGTAATACGATATTGTTATTACATTACTATTACTCCTTCTTGAAAACCTTCTCAAACCCAGTCAAGGTGAACCTATAATGTACCTTGTTCCCCTTCACACGCTCAACAGCCTCAGCACATCCCTTCTCCGAGATATCAATCGTCTCGACCCATGCAACAATGTTCTTCTCAGCAGCCAGCTTGAGCATAGCATCCATCTCCTGGTGGTTACCAAGATGGCTTCCCGTGATCTTACCAGCGTTGCCGGCAAATGTGCCAGCAGTCATCTGAGGAAGCGGCTCATCCGGAATACCGACGATATGAAATTCTCCGCCAATGTTGAGCGTGGACATGTAAGCGTTCATGTCGAACTTGTGTGTCATGTCGGCGCAGTTGAGGATAAAGTCGAAGGTGAACTTGTACTTGTCGGCCCAGTTCTCATCAGTTGTGACGATGACTTCCTTTGCGCCGAGCTTCTTTGCATCTTCCACCTTTGAGGGAGAGTGTGTCATGGCGTAGACTTCAGCACCGAGTGCTTTGGCCCATTGGATGCCCATGTGTCCGAGTCCGCCGATACCGACGATGGCAACAGTCTTTCCAGGACCAACGTTTGCTCTCACGAGGGGAGAGTAGGTCGTGATACCCGCGCAGAGAAGAGGCGCAACCTGCTCAGACTTGAGAGCGTCAGGGATCTTGAAGGTGAAGTACTCGTGAGCACGGATATGCGATGCAAAGCCGCCATGCGCAACACTTCCATCCGGATAGGTGCAGTTATACGTGTCCACCATATCAGGACAGTAATTCTCGTTCTTGTTCTTGCAGAGCTTGCACTCTAAACACGAAGCGACTTGGGCACCGACGCCAACACGGTCTCCGACTTTAATGTCCTTGACGTTGTCGCCTACGCGGACAGCTTTGCCGACGACTTCATGGCCGACGCAGAGAGGCCCTTCAAAGTCACCCCAGCCGCCGGTGACGGTGTGCACGTCTGAGCCGCAGACACCGCAGGCCTCAATCTCGACATCGATATCGCGATCGCCCCATGTCTTGGGCTTGAGGGTTTGTTTTTGGAACTTGTTCCATGATTTGGGGCTGTCGACGCAGAAGCCTTCAAAAGTATCGGGGTAGCCCATGGTGATTGGATAATTAATTGGTGTGATCTATCAAGGTTCTCTATTTACATACAGACAGTATTTATATCTTCACATCTCCTTCGCCTTGTCGCTGTGTGTGAACTTCTCAATGACGTCCTGTTCCAATGTCTATGACGCTCCGTGACAAAAGCTCCGGAATATTCACATTAATAGGTCTTTTGTTCTCCATTTGACTTAATCGGGTAAGCTTCTCGAGATCTAGTCAGATCGAGATGCAATCTGAGGAAGTTGGAGATAAGTGGCCGTGTTAAACCGTGGGTCAATGACGTACAGCACGATTGGCGAGATTACGTTGCAATGATGAGTAGTATTCGGAGACCTACGTGATAATTCCGATTAAACTGACAATACATACTCTTCGATGAGAGGATAAATCGACTCGTACAGGCTGCATCTCTGATCCAACACTGTTTGCTCGATGATTGAAGGTCCTGACGTTTGGGTCCCTCCGACGTCTCCCAGATTTGCAACATATCTCGATCCAACAGGCCAACCTGGTCCAGCTTGCGGGTTTCTGACAAATCTCCCCACAACTCCTCGAAGATACTCCGCAAATGTGTAGAGTTGTGGTGACATTGCGTCAAAGGTTGGTGAATTGAAGAGCAGGAGGACATCTGAGCCGTGAAACTTGCCCAGCCAGGAATATTTGTCGTCTAAAAGGCTTGTGACCGAGGCATTGAAGTAGAATCGCCATGTTGGATTGACGGAGAATGATATGTTGGCGAGAATAGCTTGGGGCTGGATCTGTTAGCTGTGAAGTCGGAAGCATGTGAACTTACACATTGCCAGACAAAGTCTGTATAGATTGCTGCAGCAGTGTCAAAGTCTGTCTTGAGAGCGTGGTAAGCATCAAGAATTAGCCTCTGCTGGGTTTCGTTGACCAGAGGTTCAGAGAGGTAGGCCCCGAAGAATGTCTCGAGTGAGATGTTCCTGTTGATCAGTCCTCTGCCTTCTTCAGCGACAGTCCCCATAAGTATAGGAACTCTCGCAACATCGCCATGTCTCCATCTCTCAGCTCTGTCACTCAGGATTGTGACATTGTCAGTGACTGGAAGAAACGCGCTTCCCGCTGCGCTCATGGCGTTGATGAGATCGTCTGCTGGTATATCTCTCATACACTGCAACTGATCCGCTTGACAGCCAACTACAGTTGTCAGATTGTCCCAATAAGAAGTATCGTGGTGACTGGCGGTGCTTCCGAGGTACCCAACAGACATCTGACCAGAAAACATCATTGCAGCACGGAAAGGAGACCTGTTTCTGTTGACATGGATATCGACAGACATGGCGCCGGCAGATTCACCCCAGATAGTGACTTTGTCTGGATCACCACCAAAGGCGCGAGCATTCCGTTGAACCCATTCGATGGCGAGCTGTTGATCATAGATGCCGAGGTTGGTATCCGAAACTGGTATGTCTGGAGAGTTTGGGAACCCAAAGACTGTCTCGTTAGCAAGGCTCAAAGTACGAGCGCAGCGAGGAAGAGCTCTCCGCTAGGAGCCCCCGGAGGGATCTCACATGTTTCAGTGAATCAGCGACTCACCATTTGTTCTGTAGTTGAATGTAAAGACGACGATATCCTCATACGCCGCGAAACCGCTTAGATCAATTTCACCGTTGCCCTGCTGCCATCCTCCGCCGCTGATGAATAAGAGCACAGCCTTTGAGTGAGCATCTGCTGGAGCGAAAGCATTGATGAAGAGACAGTCTTCACTTTCACGGGATGCTGTATTGAACAGTCCTTCGAGTAGATCAATCTCCGGAGTGAGTTCTACAACGTTAGCTTCATTCTATTGATTGTAGATAACTCACCACTCTGGACAAATAGTTGTCTGCATGATGGACCGAACCTGGTCGCATTCAATGGCTCCGTCCATGGCTCAGGCTTCACTGCACGGCTGAATCGCTGCGGTTTGGCGGCATAAGGAATGCCAAGAAACTTGTTTACAGGCGAGGCAGCTGGAAGAGTTGTGGTGAGACCAAATATTGGACCTGAGTCGAGGGTAGCTGTTGGAGTTTCAGCCCCGACGTATGGGAGCAAGAGTCGTGACAATGTGAGAGGCTTCATGATTGCTGCATGGCATAGATGGAGTCGCCATGGCTGGGAGTGTCATTTAAATAGTTGAGCGATGTTTGAGTTCAGTGGTTGTTGGTGAAATGCACATCGACCCCGTATTGCTCGGGTTCATGGTTGTCGACACGGAATACGACGAATGCGAGATCGCCGTCAGCAACCGACGATCCTCAACATAAACAACTCGTATGAATGCATGATGCTGTCGGTCATGTCAATGGATGAATAGACAAACAGTAAGGTACGAATTGAATTGCAAACATGAATCGAATCAAGTACAAACACCCAATCAAATACAACATTCATCAAGTCGCCCTCCTTTCACCCTTTGCCGCATCCAATGATCTCTGCTTCTTCTCATCATTTGTATCCTTTGCATAACTCGCAACATGCTCAGGCACCTCCACCTTGTTGTACGGACCCGGAATCGGCTCCCCGATCGTCTGATACACAGGCAACACACCCGTCCACGTCGAATTCACCAGACTCTCATTCTCCAAGTCACTCTTGTCATCCGTCGTTGATCCCGCACTGATCTTGGCACTTGCCGACGTTATCTTGATCTTGAGAATATTCGTGCTCTGCATCTCTGATGCCAACGGAGGCTGTCGTGTATGATTCCAACGATCAGCCACAACACTATTGCTGATGAGTTCCATCGCATACAGCTTTTCTTCATCTGATTTGACAGTAGTCGCGTAGCCGTAGATCACAGCAGACCGATAGTTGTAGTTGTGCGAATACGTCGCCAGAGTCAAGACGAGTCCATCAACGTGCGATGCAGCAACGCAAACAGGCATTCCCTGGATCTCTTCTCCATCAACAGTAGATGTCTGAGCCAGGTTCATGATCCTCGACGACACATATCCGTGAAGATACAGCTCAAGAGGATCTCGCAGACCTGAACTCGGCCGATCAAACGACCCCAGCTGTCCTATCATCGGCAGGACAACCGGAAACGGCTGAGAAGGCGTATTAAACGATACATGAAGAATCGGACATGTATTGACGATACTATGAACAGTCTCGAGGTCATAAACCCCGTGGACTTTGTACCGTTTGATGGTATTTGTCGAGTCTTTGGGGTACTGAAGATTATGACGGCCCATATTGTTTACTTGATGATTACAATTCCTACCGTACAATTGGACCTTATATAGCCATCCGTATCTATTCACAGGCTAGAACTGCCCCGAAAGGTAATTATTCGCGTGATAAGACAGCCTCCTAAAGTTAGCTCTGAGTTAGCTCACGGGTGTATGCCGGACCGGAAAAACCCAACCCCACCTATATCCTGTCTGGCCACACTCATCTTCAAGATACCCCGCGACATCAAAGTCGCATCAAATCACCATGGTTCTTCAAGATCTCGGCCGTCGCATCAACGCGGCGGTCACAAACCTGACCCGAGAGCAAAATCTCGACGAAAAGGTGCCCTCCAGTCCCCACTCTCCATGTCTCCCCCGCTAACTGTCTAGGCCTTCGATGGCATGCTCAAGGAGATTTGCGCCGCTCTCCTCGAAGCAGACGTCAATGTACGACTCGTCGGCCAACTACGGAAATCCATCAAGTCCACCGTCAACTTCAAAGAACTCCCCCCCGCCGTAAACAAGAAACGCCTCATCCAAAAAGCCGTCTTCGATGAACTCGTCAAACTCGTCGATCCCCACGCCGAACCGTTCCGACCAAAGAAGGGAAAGAGCAATGTCATCATGTTTGTTGGTCTCCAGGGTGCTGGAAAAACGACCACATGTACAAAGCTCGCGCGTCACTACCAGTCCAGAGGCTTCAAGGCGTGTCTGGTCTGTGCCGATACCTTCAGAGCCGGTGCCTTTGACCAGTTGAAGCAGAACGCCACAAAAGCAAAGATCCCCTACTATGGTTCCCTCACAGAAACGGATCCCGCCGAGGTTGCGAGGGCCGGTGTTGACCAATTCAAGAAGGAGAGGTTCGAGGTCATCATTGTCGACACATCAGGTCGCCACCGGCAAGAATCCGCCCTTTTCCAGGAGATGGTGGACATCCAAGAAGCCATCAAACCCGACGAGACTATCATGGTCCTCGACGCTTCCATCGGCCAACAAGCAGAGTCACAAGCCAAGGCGTTCAAGGAGGCCGCTGATTTCGGAGCCATCATCATCACAAAGACCGACGGCCACGCACACGGCGGTGGTGCCATCTCTGCAGTCGCTGCGACACATACCCCCATCGTCTTTATCGGTACGGGTGAACACATGCTCGACTTTGAAAAGTTTGCTCCCCAACAATTCGTGCAGAAGCTCCTCGGTATGGGCGACATGGCTGGATTGATGGAGCACGTCCAGAGCCTCAACCTCAACCAGAAGGACACCATCAAGCACATCCAGGAGGGCATCTTCACCGTGCGCGACCTGCGCGACCAGCTCTCCAACATCATGAAGATGGGCCCCCTCTCGAAAATGGCCGGCATGATCCCCGGCATGAGCAACATGATGCAGGGCATGGACGACGAAGAGGGCGGCGCCAAGCTCAAGCGAATGATCTACATCTGCGACTCCATGACCGACAAGGAGCTCGACTCGGACGGCAAAATCCTCATCGACCAGCCCACCCGAATGACCCGAATCGCACGCGGATCCGGCACATCAGTGCGCGAAGTCGAGGACCTCCTCACCCAACAACGAATGATGGCCGGCATGGCGAAGAAGATGGGAGGAAACATGAAGAACATGCAGCGCGCCCAACAAGCCATGGGCGGCGGCAACAAGGCACAGCAATTAGCAGCCATGCAAAAGCGGTTACAGAGCATGGGAGGCGCCGGCGGTGCAGGAGGCATGCCCGACATGGGCAGCTTGATGAAGATGCTCGGCGGAGGAGGCGGAGGCATGCCCGGTGGTATGGACATGCAGGCCATGATGAGGCAGATGGGCATGGGCGGCGGCGGCATGCCTGGGATGCCCCCTGGAGGCGGAAGAGGTCGAAGGTGAGCACGCATTATGGAATACGATTGCCAGTCACTTCTGCCCTGTTGACTACATAGCATACGCATCTAAAATTGAAGATACCCTGACCTCAGGGCAAAGCTCCTGACCTTTCGATGAGTCTGATGAGTCTCAAGTGACTGATTCCACACTGTCTTGTCTACTGCACATGATGGATTTCCCTCCGGGGGCTCCTGGCGGAGGGCCTTTTCTCGCTTCGCTCGGGTTTGGTGATGCGGATCATGATGGGATGTAATCTCGGCTGTAGAGAGTGCAGATGATGAACACGCTCTGCCCAGGGTTACTGAGTACACCACATCTCTTCCAACACGAGGAACAACGCACTGTTCGTCGTCACAGCTGCGGCGGAGCCTCTCACTATCAAACTAAGCTGTTCTAAAAGTCTCAACCTGTCAAACATGTGGAACGTGACAGACTTCCGATGGAACAGATGAGTCTCTTGGCTCACCAAGTCAAGAATTGTGAACCATCCATCGATTGCGACATAGCTAGTGATACAGTAACCTCATCGACACCCTCGACGGATCTGTCATGCCCAAGAAAGGGATGTGAGCTTGCGATGACACGCTTTTTTATTTCATGCTCCCTAAGATTAGTATAATTAGTCTAGATTTATGGCAACTTCCCTAAGCTCATCATATGACTGTTTTACTCTGACATTGGCGTGCATTCTCATTTGGTTGACTCATGATCATGACCCTCAAGCGCCTTGTCCTGACGAAAAGTTCACGAGCGCAGCGAGGAAAGGCCCTCCGCCAGGAGCCCCCGGAGGGACTGCTTCGATCTGCTTAAGAGCCTACAGCAACTCAGCTGATAGAAATAGAACAAAGTGAACGCCGTGATTGGTAGAGGCCGAAGGTGGTCGCATCTAGCCGCCGGCTTCGACAAGGGTGAACCAACAGCTTCATGGGTCTCAGACACTTATAAAACCGCAGACAAGAATGACTCAATCAATCTGCACAACAATTATCTCATTTATCGCTCAAATCTGAATACAATATGTCCTCAATTGATGCCGACACGCCACTTCCCTCAACTGAGGGTATCACGGAAACTAACTCCAGTCCACCTTCCAACAGGCACCGCACTCCTTCTGTCTCTCTTACCCCTCCTGGCGGGACCAGGGAAGAGACTCATGGACTCACATCTGCCATCCACAACATTCGTCTCTCCGACACAAATGGTACTCTCAACTGCTCATCGAGATTCCGCTAACATGTTCAGGACACGCATCTCTCTCGCCCGAACCAAGACGTTCTAGAAATGGTACTCCCCGAAGACGGCGTTCAAGCACTGGGGCGGTTCAGCAGCACGATGTCGCCGACGAAGAACTCCCTGATGATGCATTCCATTCTCCCGAATTCCAAGGAGCTTTCCGAGATGCAAAGCAGCTAATGTCCAACATTCAATCTGTGCTGGGAAGCTCGAACATCCACGAAGCGTCTGAGTCAACTATGCGAAAGCTTCATGAAGATGCTGGCAAGCTCGCGGCGTTTGAGTACCCGGCAACTCGTACCGTTGGATTCGTAGGCGACTCTGGTGTTGGTAAGTTATTGTTGGATGTGATTGCGCCGCTGACGATTGTAGGCAAAAGTAGTCTGCTCAATTCACTCCTCGATATAAAAGGGCTTGCCAGGACTGTAAGTGACTGCCCAAGTTTCGGACGATGCTGACATCTCAGAGCAACAATGGCGAGGCCTGCACCTGTGTTGTGACAGAGTACCGTTATCACAATCTTGACACGCTGGACATTCGAGTCAATCTGTTCTCGATGGAGGAACTCGGAGATCAACTTGGTAGACTCCTTCAAGTTTACCGCACGTTTGAACTTCATCAGGATGAGATTACTGATGCCGCTGAACGTCAAGACATGGAAGCAAATGCAAAGGTGGCCAAGGATACGTTTCGAGCCATGTTTCGTGGTCGACTGACTGATGAGGCATTTCTGATTCGTGAGACATACGAGAATGTGCTCGAAAGACTGACTAGCTGGGCATCTGATGCAAGGCCGCCTTTGAGAACTTGGACAGGTCTCTCGCCGCAAGCTTGCTCCGATGTTTTGATGGAGCTCTCTTCTGAACCGGCATCGAGAGATTCCCCAGCGACGTGGCCCTACATCCGAAGCATCAAGTAAGTACATCCCTGGGACTGAACCAACTAACAAGAAAGGGTCTTTTTGAATGCGCATATCCTCAGTCGAGGCTTGATCCTTGTTGATCTACCCGGCCTTCGCGATCTCAACTCTGCTCGAAGGTACATCACTGAACGCTACCTCCTGGAGTGCAACGAGATCTTTGCAATCTGCAACATCGGACGCGCAGCCACTGACGAGGGTGTTCATCAAGTTTTTGACTTGGCTGATCGTGCTCGTCTGTCGAATGTCGGCATTGTCTGTACTCGATCTGATGTAAGTGGCATTAGGCATGTGTGAACTCGCTGACCTTGTAGGACATCGACCCGGAAGAGTCAATCAGAGACTGGCCAGGCAGAAGGGCAAGACATATTGAGCAGCTGTTGGAGCATATCGAAACGGCTACCAAGGAGATAGCGGAATTACAGGCAGAAATCGAGGATTTTAGGGCGAGTGATCTATCTGAACAAGAAAGACAGGAATTTGCAGAATGCTTGGAGGAGCAACGACAAGCAAGGTATGTTTCCGATCGCTGGCGGTAACTGCTAACATTTCAGCGCTCGCAAACAAAACTACGAGTTTGAGTAAGTTGGCAACACAATACCCGAATAGCTCGACTAACATCCCAGACTCAAAGCATATCTGATCACAAACCGCAATCGGATCATCACCGACTCACTCAACACCACCTACGCCGGCCGCGTGACACCCTCCAGAGTCTTTTGCGTGAGCAACACAATCTACTGGCAGAACAGAACTGCCAGAAAGTCAGAGGCCAAGCGACATCTCGACCTCAGTGGCATCCTGCAAGTCCGAAAACACTGCATCTCGATTGTCGCAAACAGCCAACGACGCATCGCTACACAGTACATGAAAGATCAGATTCCGGCGTTGATTGCTGACATTGAGCTCTGGGTCCAATCTGGAGCTCGGACTGCGAGTGAGGAACGTCGCGAAGCACTCTGCCAGACCCTAGACAGTGTTGAGCGTCGTCTGAGGAAGGTATGAGATTGGGAAGGTTGTGTTCCGACTGACTCTTGTAGGACTTTACATCGCGCGCTTTTAGTCGTCTAGCAAGAGGATACAACGAAGACTTTGGGGAATACATTTGGAACAGTGAGTATCTCGGCTCGGTTGGAATTGTACTGACCTTTAGATCGTCACGTTTCTTCATGGAGCCGGTCAGCTACAAGTGCAAGCCAGGATTGGGCAGGGGTACGTTTTCACGATATTGTTTGACCAAGCTAACACATTCAGTGGCATCACGGTAAGTCGACAATATCGCAGAGGTTCAGCACTAACGAACAGGTTCTTATTCTGCATTCTGTCGAAATTTTGGGAACTATTGTACCCCTGCGATCGGATCACGAAATTGGAACGAGGAGGCGATGGGCGAGATGGCCAGTGATCTTGAACGGCCCTGGGAGGAAATGTGCGGTGCCCTACAGGAACGACAGTTGAATATGCTAGAGAGTGCCGACGAATTCGCAGACATGGCTATGGAGAGACTTGGTAAGTCGTACACCACTGACTGGGCCTGCTGACATGAGTAGAAGAGCATGATTCCGTCGATTCTTTAACTCGGGCTCTTGAAAACCGCCAGAATATGTTCCTGGCTGCTATCGAGAAAGTCAATGACGACTTTGAGAACAACCTCAGGTGAGTTGCCTTCATCGATCGCAGGTGAGTAGCGTCTCTAACAAAACAGAATCCTCCGCATCGAGTCACTTTCCGCCCTTCGAAGCTCACTCTTCGGGAAGTCAATGGAACCCTTCTACAACAGGTGCAACGCCGAATCTGGTACGTTTACACACCGTCTACTGACGCCGCTAACCCTCCAGGCCGAGGAAGTGATGCTCGTCGAAAGGCAATCATCAGAGGAGCTTTGAGCGATCAAGATTTGTTCACCAAGCTCATGGGAAGCCTCAAAGATAGTTTCAAGGCCACTTCAGAGGCTACTCAGGTGAAGATACAGGAAGCGACCGTGGAGTATCTGCGCGTCATTGAGCAACGGTTTGATCTCGTGCGGAGTGAGAACGTCGCTCGGGAAAGCGAGCAGGATCCAGACTTTCGACTTCGTGTTGAACAGATTGCGCGAGCTGGAAGGGAGACTATGCACAGGGTTCACCAAGTTATCTGATGTTTGTCAATTGACTCTGATCCTCAGATTGCCTATTCAGGAAGCGGGGCTGGTTGTAAGAAGGCGTTACATCACTCACCACCTTCTGAGAACATCAGGATAAAGCATTTTATCGAGAATTATTCGAGAATTATTCTGCCAAACTGTGTATCATCTAAATGTCTGCTCGCACGATGATTCGACACGGTCCGCGCCCATTTCCTCGTGTCTCCCGTCGCTACATCTCGACTTGAGATATGACGGCGTCAGACCTGAAGAAACTCAAGGTTGATCAATCCCGATTGATGGACACTCTTCACGACACCTGCAAATGGGGCACCGGACTCAGATGGGGAGAGTAAGTCTCACGCCCCTCGTCAAATCAAGCTAACAGAGTAGCAATCCGACCGACACCGGAATGTCACGGCTGGCACTTTCGGACTCAGACAAGACAGTGCGCGATTGGTTTGTCGAGACCACAAAGTCTCTTGGATGCAAAGTGACCATGGATTCAATCGGAAACATCTTTGCAATTCGACCTGGCCGCAAAGATGGCCCTCCCACTGTGGCCGGCAGCCATTTGGACACTCAACCCACTGGCGGGCGATACGATGGCATCCTCGGCATCCAAGCAGGAATCGAGATGCTCAAGCTTCTTCAAGACCACGACGTCGAGACAGAATATCCTGTCGGTGTGGTCAACTGGACAAAGTAAGTCACCAGCCCACAGTCGACAATTCTGACCATTCAGTGAGGAGGGCGCACGATTCCCAATCAGCATGATGGCCTCTGGTGTCTGGGCTGAAGCGATCTCACAAGAGCGCGCACACAATTTGAAGGAGGTATCCGGTAATGCAACCGTCAAATCTGAACTGCAGAGAATTGGGTACCTCGGCGACACACCTGCAAGCTACAAGGCCATGCCAATCGGGGCGCATTTCGAACTTCACATCGAGCAGGGACCGATCCTCGAGAGGGCTGGAAAGAAGGTCGGTGTCGTGCAAGGTGTTCAGGCATACAAGTGGTTCACTATCGACATCACTGGACGAGGTATGTAAACGGACGCGACCAGAGGCACAGCTAACAGATCAGATGCCCACACTGGCTCAACACCATTCTCCAACCGAGCCGACGCCCTGTTACTCGCTGCAAGATTGATCACTCACTCCCACCGACTGGCAACAAAGCACAATGCCCTCGCATCAACTGGCATTCTAAACCTCACTCCTGGAAGCACCAACACCATCCCGGGTCACGTCAGCTTCACCCTTGACATCCGCTCTCCATCCGACGAGACAGTCGAAAAGCTCGAAGAGGAGCTGCGCCGCGACTTTGATCTGCTGGCCCAGGGAACAGACGTAGACGGAATACTAGCCGGATCAACTCCTGCTCTACCACTATCTCTCAAATGGCGAACCGACACAATCTCAACTGCCACAAAGTTCCACCCAGATTGCATCCAAGCAGTCAGAGACTCCGCCGAGTCTATCCTCGGAAAAGACGCTGCCGTCGACATCTCTAGCGGTGCTGGCCACGACAGTGTCTACACAAACAAGCATTGTCCCACCACCATGATCTTCATCCCGTGCAAAGGGGGCGTCAGTCATAACCCGGAAGAGTACTCGTCTCCTGAAGAGTGCGCCATTGGAGCAGAGGTTCTGTGTCAGGCAGTTGTTAGATATGATCAGAAGAGGGTGTAACAGTCTACCGCTCATGGTGGATGTCCCTCCGGGGGCTCCTAGCGGAGGGCTCTCTCTCGCTCCGCTCGGGTTGGGACGGGGCTTGCTCAAATTCATAGTTTAGGCAAGTTATTCTAAACTTAGGTAAATTGTCTTAACCTAGATCACTAATAATAATATTAGGAGGCACTAAAAGTCTTGAGATCCAGATGTGAAGCACTTGTTGTTGACGGTTCATGTTTCTAGCAGCGTCGATTCATTTCTTAGAAATACCCTAAACCAGCTCAAAATAAAGCGCGGACGGCGAAATAAGTCCACAAGAAAGTATCTTGCTGATTAAACTAGCATAATACTATGAGATAGACTCAGAAAATGAGTAAATCAAGCACTCATATACACACCAGTGAACTAGACACCAACTGAATGTCGCGATGATTGAGCTTGCGGTGACGACACACAGTATACGCACAGTACGGCACAGTCACTCATTCCCCGCTCACCTCGCTCACTCAATCCCTCACTCAACTCAACCACATGCTCCGTCACCCTCTCCGCCAGAGCTTCAAGCTGCGCTCTCATCTCTCTCTCACCCGATCATTCACCATGTCTCAGAAAACACAAGAACCCGTCATCACCAAAACCTCTGACCTCCCAGTCGATGAGGCAAAGTGGATAACCCTCAAGAAGATTGAGTATGTCGACCAAGTCGGAAAGGCACGAACATGGGAGGTTGCAACACGAAAAACAAGGGGAAAATCCGGTGTCGATGCTGTCGCCATGGGAAACATTCTCCTCCACCCATCAAAGCCCGCTTCTACTCTACTCGTCATTCAATACCGACCCCCTCTTGATGCCTACACTATTGAATGGCCCGCTGGACTCATCGACGCGGAGGAGACCGCCGAAGAAGCGGCTGTTCGAGAATTCAAGGAGGAGACTGGATATGACTGCAAGGTCTTGAGTGTCAGTCCCGCGCAAGCTGCTGATCCCGGAATGACAAACGCCAACATGCAACTGGCAATGGTGGAGGTTCAATTGGGGGAGAATGATGAAGAGCCGGAGCAGAGACTCGATGATGGAGAGCACATTCAGCGGGAAATCATTCCTTTGTCTGAGTTATATGAGCGTTTGGTTGAGTACTCCAAGAGAGAGCGCACTGTTGTTGCGGCCAAACTGTTTCACTTTGCTGCAGGCATGCATTTTGCCCAAACTCAGAAGTACTTTTAGACAATCACAATAGACGACAGCTGTTACTATCGATAGCCTTATTCGACAGTCATCCCAATGAAGGCTCACGTTATCTCAGCTTCCTCATGATCGCTATCTCCCGCTTCCGCAGCCTCGGGATCTACCCGGCTGAGTCATCAGTTGAATGCAATTGACCCCTCCATCGCACCTTGATCCGTCAACATTGTCATGGACCTCATGAACCTCATGGACCCAAACGTGGGATTTCCTTGCACGACAGATGGTGAGAGTGATGGCGTATTCGGACTGACGCGACAGTATCACGGCCAGAACCCCGACGCCGAATCCAAGCCCAGAGTCGCCAAAGCCTGTGAGACGTGTCGGAGAAGGAAGCGAAAGGTTAGTCGCCTCGTCCACCTCGTTGATTATGGCGCTAACTATGGAGTGTGATGGAAACTCTCCGTGCTCGTCATGTGTCAAGAACAACATTGAATGCGTTTATGTGCTCGAAAGAAAGAGGTATGTCAGTTGATCTGGTCTTGCGCTCGCTAACTCGACAGGAAACAACGAGACTCCGAGCTTGTATCGAACCTCGAAGATCAAGTCCTTGCCCTCAAAGACTACGTGCGAAAGCTTGAGGCTGCATGCGGGTATTCCAATCTTCCAGACTTTGCATCGAGCAGTCTAGAAGATGAGGGGCCTGCGCACATAGTAGACGACAGCCAGAGCTCTGCCATCAATGACGTGAGCTCCATGATGTGGCGGATGAACATTCACGGTGGAGAGACATCCTTTGTTGGTCCGTCTGGTAGCTTCTGTTTCCCTGTCAGTGGCCATATTGAGACTCAGTCCACCAGCCACGAGGCACAAGAGAGTGTTCAAGTGTTACTCGACCTGTTCCGACAACACATCAATTCGATCCACCATTTTGTGTCTTCTCAAGCGATTGAGACTCTCAAATCACCAGAGACTCTCGATGGTGAGCTGTTGCAGGCATCAGTCCTGGCAGCAGCGAGTCTTTTCACCAATTCACAGGGGCAGGTGTATGCGGACCGAGCTGAGGCTATCGTGATGAGGTGCTGCCAGACAGTCCCGAACGTCGTGACGATACAGGCTCTGGCGATATTGACTTGGAGGGAGCTGGCACTGGAGAACGAGAACAATGCATGGCTGTATAATTGTATGTATCCGTCATCTGCGCTCACACAAGCTAACGTCTCAGCCATGGCGGCGAGTCTTGTAGTTCACCTCGGGCTGCACGTGAGCTCTCTCGAGAATGTCATGCAGGTCGGGCCGCCTTCAGACATTGACATGAGCGTACGTGTACAGACGTTTTGGTCGGCCTTTTTGATGGACAGGTAGGTCGACGCAGGCAGCGACGAACTGTGCTTACAGATCCAGAATCTCCACCTCGATGCTTGGACGCAATTGCATGATCCCATGGCGAAGAGTTCGAGCCACACCATACCTCAAAGCATGCAACAACCCCACGACAGAGGACACAGTCTTTGGCGCTCACTGCCAGATGTGGTTCATTCACGACCGATACATGGATAAAATGTGAGGACCCTTAAGACAAGTGGAGCAACTGTGCTAACTGTGCAGATACTCCTTTGAGTTTGGAGAGCTGGAACATTTCGAACGACATCAACTTCTGTCAGAAGCCAGAGACCATCATATGAACTTCTTCCGCCAGATGGGCCGCGACCTTGAACTTCGAAAGAACAACATGAACCCCCAAGTCATCCTCCTCCACATGGTCTACAACATGTCGCTGCTTCTGATCCATCGGCCATATCTCAGGGAACCGAAAGAGAGTACTGCCCACCAATTATCCGTCCGAACAAACATGACCTCCGCGCATGCCCTCGTCAGATTGATCCGACAATACGGAAAAGAGGCCAGGATTGAGGATGCCCCGTTCTTTGCGATACACTGTATTCTTACAGCTGCTGTGAGCCTACTGCTGAATGCGACATCAACCAACTCTGCCATTCGCGGCCAATCGGTACACCGCTTCCGAATCTGTGTTGATGCATTGGACAGGATGAAAAGATGGACAAGGGCAAGACGAGGTCTGCTTCTTCTCAGAGAGCTGGCCAACAGGTGGAACGTTGTTTCGGCGTTGCCCATGAGACACAGCGTTCCCCTTGCGCCGACACATGAGACTCCAGCCGACACCAATGATCTCGATTGGGGGATGTTGTTTGCCAGTCTTGAAGAGCCTCTGAATTTGGATACCATCGACCTCTCGACGCCTACAGGGGAATGGGTGTTTCACGAAAGCGACTAGAGCAATGCATTTGAGACAATCACCCACGATATTTCACACGAGCGCAGCGAGGAAGAGCCCTCCGCTAGGAGCCCCCGGAGGGAACAACAAATTACCCAAATCTGGTCGAAAGTACAATGAGATATCCCAAGTCGCCCAAGTCTTTCATCACTCCAGAGATCCCAAGCTGTCTCACCACCGGCCCATCCAGCTTCGAATCCTCTTTCCAAACACATACAGTGGAACAGTGGTCAGACAGATACCCAGTGTCAGACCTCCCCAGGTACTGAAAAAAACCATCGGGCCTTTGGTGGCGTAGTAATCGTTGAGCATAAAGGTGAGGCCGAATGCAAAAGAACTCTTGATAAGCTGTGAAAGTTAGTGCTGATCTTGAAGTAGATGAAGACATACCATTGCCAGACCAAAAGCGCTTCCTGCACGATCCATGCACACATCATTGGTGTACGTGACGATACCGGTACAGCCTGCGCCAACACCAAAGTTGATCAGGGCCAGATGGACGCAGCAAACCATTGTGGATTTGGCATGCTCGATTCCATCGCCAAGGCCAAAAGCTCCGATAGCGATGGTGATTGCAGAAGGAACAATGACGACGAGTCGGAACTCGGGCTCGTACAGACCCCCGTTGAACGCGGACATGTAGTGGGCAGCAAGATCAGACATCCAGCCAGAGATCAGTGTTCCCAGGGCAGACCCAACAAGAGGAGCGATGCCGATGACAAGTCCGACCTGGGTCGCGTCGAGGCTGTATGGTGGAGCGCCAAAGATTTGGTCAGCGACAGCACCAAGAACAATGACCCAGGTAAAGGTCATTGACCACATGACGCACCCCCATACGACGGCAGGATGTCGAAGCATGAGAATGGACCTGGCAAGGCCAGGCAGCAGTTCTTTGGCGCTGGCGAACTGGAGATGTTGGACTCCACATATCTTCCTCCACAGTGCAATCTCGACCGGGGTTTCCTCAGCCCTTACAGCCTTTTCATCGGTCTTTTCTTCTCCAACAACACTCGATGTGATCTCGTCCCTGTGCCATTTAGTCTCGGGGAGGAAAAAGACCACCATGGCCAACCCAACAGCGAAGGCCACAGCGAGGAACCAAAAGGCCCAGCGCCAGCCCATGTCGACGATGAGATACCCGCTGATGACCGGGGCGATGTTGACAGAGACGATGATGGCAAAGTTCCACAGACCGACCCGTCTGCCTCTTTGATGAAGAAAGAAGACGTCGTTGACGCAGGATGTGCCAGCCAGGGAAAAGAATGGCCCCATGGCGACTCCCTGGAACACACGGGCTGCCAAGAGTGACTCGTATCCTTGAGAAACAGCAGCCCAGATGTGGGTGACTACCAGCAAGATTGAGGTCACGACGAAGATGATCCTGCGGCCCCACAGATCTGAGACGACTGCCAAAAAGAAGCAGCTGACACCCATGCCAAGGACCAGCGATCCGTTGAGGAGGGCCACCTTGGAGAGGGGGGTTTGGAAGGTCTGCGACACAATGCCGAAAGCTGGGACGAGAACAGGGCCTACTGCGCCAGTTGCGCAGGCACCAAAGAGGAGGGTCAAGAAGTAAAGCTCCTTTCGGATTTTGGACATGTTGAGAGGGTCATGAGGAGAATTGGAGGGTGCAGGCACCAAGATCGTGTGCATGCCATCTTGGGAGTCTTCGAGGAAGACAGTCCCAGCAGGTTGCTCAGAAGCATTACTTTCAAGGACGCCGAAAGCCATTGTGTGAGGGATGATTGCCGGATATGGACATGGTGATGGACATATTTATGTCTGATCACCACAGTCCGGAACACTCCCGAGTGTTCGGCATCAGTATCTGGTTATCGTACAGCTCCACTCGTTAGCGGCGGATGCGAAAGAGCCGCCGCTGATAACATGGATCGCGGGGGATAAACTTTGCGGGGAAGCCGATAAGTGATTAGCGGCGGATGTCGAGATTCCGCCCATGATACGCAGCTGATTGGTAGCTTGATGCCATGTCTTGTCTTATAAGCTTGTCGAGCCAGATTCACTCGCATCAGTCAACTTCAAATTCATCTGATTGACTCTTATACACAATGGCAAAGCTTGCAACCACCCCCGAGACCACCGTCAGAGTCGCAGTCACCCAAGCTGAGCCCAAATGGTTGACTTGCAGGGCTCAGTCGACAAGACCTGTGCTTTGATCGGCGAGGCAGCCAGAGGAGGTGCTCAGCTGCTGGCATTTCCCGAGTGTTGGGTCACAGGATATCCTGCTTGGATCTGGTAAGTAGGCATCCTTGAGTTTAGACGCAGCTAACGTCAAAGGGCGCGACCAGTTGATACACACCTCACGAGCCGGTACATAAAGAACTGCATGCGTGCCGATGGCCCAGAGATGGCAAAAATCCAGCAATGCGCAGCCGACAACGATATCACCGTCGTCCTTGGGTTTTCGGAAAACTTCCACAACACTCTGTACATCTCACAGGCCATCATTGACGCTAACGGAAAGCTGCTTGCGCTTCGGCGAAAGATCAAAGCTACCCACATGGAGAGAACAATCTTTGGTGATGCCTCTGGTGATGCACTCACGAGTGTTGTCGATACAAAGGTCGGCCGTGTCGGAGCACTCTCTTGCTGGGAACATATTCAGCCCCTGCTCAAGTATTACCTGTACACCCACCGCGAGCAGATACACGTCGCTGCATGGCCGCCACTGCATCCGCACAAGGGCGAGGAATTGTGGTCCATGTCGAGAGAAGGTATGCGCTCATTCCTCGTTCAGAATGTGACTGACAAACAGGCGCCCGCTCATTGTCCCAAACATACGCGATCGAATCACAAGCCTTTGTCCTTCATGCGACGTCGGTCATCAGCGAACAAGGAATCAGTCTCATGAACACAGAGAACGGAGCTGTCATGAATATCCCTGGGGGAGGCAGCTCTGCGATATTTGGACCTGATGGGAGGATTCTTACCGAGGACGTGCCCGAATGCGATGAGGGGATCTTGTATGCTACACTTGACTTGGATGAGATTCTACGGTGCAAGAGCTTTGTGGATGTCTGCGGGCACTACAGTCGGCCGGATATGCTGTGGCTTGGGGTTGATCGGGAGGTGAAGAAGCATGTACAGTAGATATGGGATTTGGTTGAAGTCCTAAGTGTATTACATCGATAGCCAGCCCCATTCTTCCCATTCTTTCGTTCGTCAATCGAACTCGTCAACTGGTCATCAGCCTTGGATTGATGCTTGTCTAGTTCTTGGGTATCCGAATCTTTCCACCTCGGGCGCGAATCTTGTCCATGATCTCTTCCTTTTCTTTCTGAAGGGTCTCCATCTTCTGAACAACGTGATCGAGCTGAGAGACGAGGGAATTCATGCTTGACTCAGCTTCTATGCTATTAGTAATGCTTTTCACAGGGAGATTTAGCCAACTTACCGGTGGTGTGAGATTCGGGTTCACGTTTGTAAATCTTGTACGGAAAAGAGGCATTCCAGTCTCCAGGTCCGAGTTCTCTTGCTGCCACAGCTTCGAAGACCTCAGGTTTGTCTCCTGTGCACATGACATACCCATCCGGGCAGTCAACCAAGACGCGAGGCTGTAGGGCCGAGTTGGACTGATTGTCGCTCATTGTGGGATGCTGGTGTTTTATTTGGTTGAATGTGGAGTGAAGTTGGAGGAGGGAGATGTTATTGTCAAGTTGAAAGAAGGAGAGAAAGAGATTCACTCGCGAAAGAAGAAATGTTGATTCAGAATTCAAGGTCAGTGAATCACATGTGAAATCATTCACCTTTAGGCAGTGTAACACAATGCTAAGCCTCTGGATCTCGCACAAGCAGCAGTGAATGGTCGTAGATTTGAAGACTCGGTTTATAATGGTATGGATCCCTCCGGGGGCTCCTGGCGGAGGGCCGTTTCTCGCTGCGCTCGTGGGAAATTTCGATGGATTTGAGCAAGCCGTAGCACTGGCAGCGGTGACTTTCCAGGTGCCAGTAAATCACAGTGCAGCTCATGGGTTGGTGAATATGCTTTTCAAGTAGTGTTGGACATGGTTTAACGTTCTGCTTGTCATATCTGACAATAGCCTTACTTTTGCACATGGGGATGCGTCACGATGCTTTTGAGAGCCACCTGTTTCAGTGTCAATATGTGACCGGGATTCGAGTTTCTTTGACAAATCTCAATGAATCACGAGCTAGTTTATAAGGAGATGCGAATAGCACACTCAGACAAGGTAAACATTCCAGTGTCCATGCTTTTCTTGTTCCAAACTCCCACGTGACATGGCACTTGATTCCGGTCATTCAGCGGCAAATTCAGACATTATCGGGACAATACTCATAGAGGCAAAACATGTTTAAACACAGGGCAAAAGGAACACAAGTCACAGTTTACAGTCAAGGTTGGGCGTGGATGATTGTTATTGAGCTATCTTCTTTGCTCCCTTCCACCCACTGCTTCTACCGGCCACCAATCCTCTCGGTCCTTTCCGCCAGACGTGGTTGTTGTTGCAGCTTAAAGCTTAGCCTTGGACGCCGCAGCCATCCCATCGTTGATGTTGACTGTCAATTCATTAGTATGGTGTGGCAAGAGTAACATACGATGAACTTACCAAGGTGGTTGGGAACGAGCCTGAAGCGGACAGTGGTGGCACCAGTCTTCTCCTTGATGTCGGCGACCAGTTTGTCGATAGAGACACCAGCAGAGGAAGCAGCACCAGGGGCACCAGGATTGCCGTTGACTTTAACAATTAGTATGACATGACGACAGTGGATATGATGCGACTTACCAGGCATGGCAGGAGAGATCTTGAAGTTCACATGGGACGCGCCAGTCTCAGCCATGAGACGGGCGACGATAGCATCGACAGGGCCTCCCTCAGCGGGAGCGGCGACGGTGGACTGGCTTGCAGACATTGTAGTGGTAGCGGTAGCGGTAGTGGTAGTGGTAGTGGGAAAGAAAGAAAAACACCAGCACAGGCGATGGTGACTGAAGAGAAAAGAAGATCGAGGAGGGAGGGTGGGAGAAGAGCTTTATATAGGCATATCCTGCTAAGGTAGGCCTCAGGCTCCAACTGATCTTTTCTTCTATTGTGCTCTGTGTGTTTCTATTGTACCCTATGAATCAGAGTGACTGGATGGTTATCCTTCATTATGCTAGCACCAGGGTAGTGCAGATGCCTGGCACTGGCAGCTCATAATGTTCAACCAGGACTTATTCTAAGGGCCACTTTTGTAATTCTGATTGGAAATTATCAATTATTGACCGAGGTAATGGGATGGAGAATGGAAAGTAATCAATGTGATCCTTTAAAGTATTGTGCTTTACCGAATTACATGAATTAACTCGAGTATCCACGTAGTAAATGGTTGTGGACTTTTGAGGGACCAAAAGCACAACAAGCTCTACTACCGCTATGTCAATGGGGGGTGGTTACATGTCACAGTGGCTGTCCATAACCACAAAGACTGCATTGAGCTGGGGGTGAACTGCATGAATGCAAAGGGGTTGGCTGTGGTGACTTTGAGTTGGTGATGCTAGGGTTCAACATTATTACTGCGGGATCTGCTTTGAGCCGTCTGCAAGAAGAGACATGGCTTGGAGGAAGGTCGAGAAACGCTTTGACTTAAATTGTGACTTTGACTGTGACCTTGATGCAGAGTGTCGTCAAGAGGGGGCGGAGAAAGTCGTGAAGAGGGTCATGAAGAGAGTCGTGAAGAACGTCGTAAGGGAGATCTCGAAGAATACTCTTGGCGTTTCAGCTCTGATCCAAATGAGTGCAAGACCACACTCTCATAATAAAGTAAGCGTGAGCCTTGGTGCTCAAAGGTTGCAGAGATGCTTTCCTCCACATTCAGGCCGGGATTACAGATGCTCAAGCCATTATAAGATTTGTTTAACAGTCATGCCGCACCACGTCGATAAAAACACCGTGACATTCTGTACTGGCCAACTCCAAGCAAATGCTTGGTTATTAGAAAGGATGGACAGGACAGGGCCTTTGTAACAGTCAAGCTCTCTCTGCTTGAACTCGGCCACAAGTCTCAACTGAAGATAATACACCAGGAAGTCGGATTACAGAATAATTCATAGGAAGCCATCGCAATGCATATGCTTGTGCACCTTCTGACCAACGTGATGGACTTCTTACGATGCCTCTACAGTACGGAACGGACTGAGCCTGGGACAGCGAAAGGGGACATGGTTTGAACCGAGGTGACTGTTACTCGTGACAAACCAGTACTGGCATATAAGGGCCTTCAATTCACAATTCGTCAACTTTCCCGTGAAGCGGCTGTCACCTGGATGTCAGGTGCATTCCAGGGGCAGTGGTCTAGCGGAGGCTTGAACCGGTCCTTTTTTTGCCTTTTTGACCTCAGGGCTGCAGGTTCGAATTTATTCATAATGGCCATACAACCTGGATCATTTTATTTTTCCATTGGCGTCATTGACGTTATAGAATCAATACTCTATTGCTGGGTAGTATGTATTTTATAATCTTATTTCTTGTCTTCATTTCAGAATATTTATCTACCTCACGGTGCTGTAGCCCGTCATGTCGAGTCTGCAGACGCCAAAGACCAAGTGATCTGAGTCTCTGCTGATTTACAATCTCTGTTACAAGTCTCAACTGTGAGAAACAAATGTATTGAATGAAGGAGGATATATTGAGACTGTAGACATTAAGCCGGCAATGGTTTACAGATAACGTCTTCTGGTACCTACAATACTAAACTGTACTACAAATCTGATCATCTTGGTGTGACATCAAAAGTTTTAGCTTGCTAACAGCAAACGCCAAGTCCCACATCTCCCAAACAACAAACATTGCAGTTTTCTACACCACTACAAGCACCGTCCTCTCGCCTTTTTGGAAAGCATTTGTCCCTTTCTTTCGATCAACATGACGCCAAACAAAAACGACAAAGACACTCCCATGGAGCAGAGCGAGCTCCCAAACACGTCAGAGAATGCGCAAGACCGGCCCCTTTCCGATAATGCTGTTTCCGAGCCCAACACCACTGTCGCTTTGCGTCCTGCTTTTGGTGCCGCCAATCCCACCAACTCGCCTGGTCAAAACACGTCCCTTATGCATGGAAGTACCTTTCATGGCGCCATGGGCTTCAGCAGAGGTCGCCGCGGTCGTGGAAGAGGACGAGGCCAGTCTAGTCGTGGACGAGGTGGAATCCAAAAGCACAAGTCCACATCGCTCACTCAGAACATTGTCATGAACAAGGCCCTGGATACTCACGTCAACAACACTATTGCGGCTCCCTCCAGCCAAACTCGCGATGGCAGTCTCTCTACCGTCAGCACCCCTCGGCAAGCGTACACTCATAATATGGGAACCGAATATGACCACTGCAACGAAGTGGCGATGCGTCGACGTTTGGTTAGAATGGGACGGACCCCGGAGATTTCCCAAGTGAATAAGAACGAGTGTGCTTTCTGTGAAAGGAAGACACACAAGATCGACAACCACCTCGACCTTCCCAACGGTGACCTCCCAGGATGCATACTGTGTCACAGCATACAGCACAACACGGAAGACTGCGCCAAATTGTCAGACATGAGTTTGACTCAAAAGGTTCGCATCTTTGTTGACGGGCGTGCCAACCTCCCCCCACTGGGTACCAGAGTTCCGTGGTGGGATTTACTTTACAGTTGGCTACAGGACGACAGCTCCAGGGGACAACAGTTTCCAGTAGGATTCCCTTGGTCTAAGGAATTCACCAAGGAATTCACCAAGGAAATGAGCCGTCGAAACCACGGCCTGCATATCCGGGACCTTCAGATCCAGCTTGATCATCGTGGTTACCTCCCAGCAGACTTCCCCAAGGACGAAACGACTGCCACTTTGGATGCAGTATACGTGAACCATGTTGCCAAGGATGGCACGACTTGGGTTGCCGATCTGGCCAAAAGGGTGCTCGGTAAAGGGGGACACAATGGGTCAAGCTAGTTTTCGGGATGAGTGTGGTTGATGATTTCGCGGGTGGTGCATTGAAGAGCGACACCAATAGGGCTGCTGTCTGGTCAGTTGTCAACTTGGTGGGGGCCTTAGGGTTTATTAGAAGCATGCGCATTTTACAACAAGGGTGATAGAGTTTACTTGCATATAAGTACGAATCAGTTGGTCGAGAAGTCCTGTCACCTTGCTTGTTGCCGTCTCCATCTAGTGACAATAATCTTAGACGCCATTAAGGTAAAGGGAAATCAAGAGTAAGAATGAAGGGAATTTACATAGCATAAGTCAAGTTTACCTTAACATTAGACTTAAATATATACTGCCATTATCCCTTTAGTGTATTAGTGAATAATATTAAGTAGGGTTCATTAAGCAATAAACCTAAGTAAGCTTATAGGTAGGGATAGTACTCTTAAATAAAGTAAAATTAAGCTATTAAGTAATATCTGGCATTAAAGATTATAGTTACTTTTAAGGATAAATATTATAATAGATTAAATATTAAGTATAAATTTAAAGTTATAAAATAGGCATTAATAATATAGTATTTAGCTAAGGCTTCTATTTCTACCTTCCGATTTTTATTAGCTTAATCCTTATTACTATATCTTTTACTATAGTAGACTTTAATACTTTATTTAAAAATAAAAGTAACTCTTAATAGAGTTATACTTAAAAGAGTTAGTAGTATTAACTAAAAGGAAGTTAGTATGGCATAAATAGAAGATA
Organism: Fusarium fujikuroi IMI 58289; assembly: GCF_900079805.1. Taxonomy (NCBI): domain Eukaryota; kingdom Fungi; phylum Ascomycota; class Sordariomycetes; order Hypocreales; family Nectriaceae; genus Fusarium; species Fusarium fujikuroi. Next base: position 374,246 of record NC_036628.1, on the reverse strand, counting down.
TTATTAGACTTACTAAAGGCTAAACTAGAACTACTTCTTAGTAAAGTGATTTTTAGCAGAAAGGTTCTTAATAGAGATATTAAAGTTAGTAGCACTAACTATATAGAAGTCAGTATAGTGCAAATAGAAGATATTATAAGACTTACTAAAAATAGTACTAATTTTAAACTGCTTAACACCCTAGTTATTAAGGGTAGGCATAAACTTAATAATAATATAGGTATAACTAATTTCCTTAATAACCTTTTTATATATTATAGTAGCTTTAGCAGTATTATTAATAATACTAAAGATCTTATAGCTAAAAGTGCTACTTTTAGTATTATCCTAATTGGCAGATATATTAGGCAATAAGTTAAGTATTAAGTTAATTTAAAAAAGAGAAAGAGCTTAAGTATAAAGGCAGACAGTTTTAATAAGGTTAGATAAAGAGAGAAGAAATTTAAGCTAAGGGGAAAGAGAGAGAGATTTATATACCTATTTTAATTATATATTATACTGCTATTCTGCCCTAATAGACTAAAGATATAAATAATTTAATAGCTAGAGCCAGAAAGTATTAGCTACTGCTAGCTATTTTAGTATACCTCTTAAAATATCTATTAATTTTTTATTTTCTTTAACTACTAATTAAAGACCTAAATAAGCTATATAGATAAGGTTACACTATAGAATAAATAAAATCTAGCTAAGGTTTAATTCTAATGCCTCTAATACTATATCCCTTACTATAGCCTCTAAAATAACGCTTTTTAAATATATTTTACCTAGGCCTTTTCTATTACTTACTATAATACCTCTTTACTGTTAGAATAATTATAATTACTATTATAATTAAAATTAAAGCCTATACTGTATATCTTAAGGTTAGATAGGTAGTCTATAGAATAAGGATATAAAAGCCGCCTAGCAGGCTGTTAATAAAGCTATAGAAAGATATTATTAAGCTTAATATTAAGTTAATAGAGCTATAGAACGGTAACATTAGGGAGCAGTGCAGCTTAAAGTTATATATACATAAAGCCTAATAGCCCCTCCTACTAATGGTCAGACTTATAGTAGTAGTTGTGGTTTATATAGCCAAACTTAAAGTTACTAAATACCCTCTATTATAAGTAATTACAATATATCTACTCCTTGCCAAACTAGCAGACTAACTGGCATTATAAAGCCTTAATAGATACTAAGCGTTAGGCTATATATTTCTATAAATACCGTTCTTAAGGCTAAGGGGCAAGACTTTATTGCTAGTTATTATAGAACTGCTTATACCAGTATTATTAATTAGACTCTTGGTATAGGTAGGCAGCACTAATACCACTTCCTTATATTAACTAGCTTTAGCGGTATATATAGAGTTACTAGTAATATAAATTACTTAAAAGCAGTTAGCAACTATATTAAGAAAGTTAATAAGTGTTTAGCAGTATCCTACTGTATAAAGCCTAGTATTAACAATACTAAAAGCTTTATAGAAAATAAAGAGAAGCTTATAAGGGTCACTTCTTCTTCTAGTTATTAAGTCCTGCATAACACTGCTATTACTCTTGGTGAACCTAGCCAAGTCGCTAAGATCTCACGATAACCCAGCAGTAAGTATATCTACTGCAAAAGCAAGATATATACCCTATGCCACTATCTAGATATAAATAAGGATATAATTTATAGTTATATAATATGCAATAAAGATAATCACTTAATAAATAAATGCTACCAGTTTTAGGATATATCTTTAAAATAATAGGTTAAACTTCTAGTTTTTAATTAAGCTAATATACCCTGCCTTATAGTTAGTAAGAGGTTTCTTAAGTAGTATAATCTCCTTAAAAGAGTTATCTTATCTAAAAATATTAATAATAAAGAACTAATAAAGGGTTTTCCTTAAACTGGTAAGTTCTATATAGAAATCTACTGTAAGGGAAATAGAAATATAATTAAAGCACTTTAGGAGCAGTTTAATAAATCCGGCTTTAATATGTCGATCCTGCCTGTAGACCCTAACAGGGCATTGCTAAAGGCGGTCCAAAACTGCTATAACTACTGTACTTAGGCTTCTATTGCTTTATAGGTCCCTTAAAAGCTCAATACAGACAATGTCGGAATCTACATATTAAATCAAGACTGTAATGATTGAATCCTTCAGTGATGCTTAAATCTTTAAATGTCGTGACATGTAAAGCACCTGAAGTTGTCTTTGCAGTTCGTGCCAAGTTGTCTATACTCATCTCACTCTCAGCCATGTCTTAACTGCAAGGATCTGGATCAGAACCTACACACGTTCTCTACAATTGAAAAGATCAGGGGTACAACTTATAATAAAACATTTACTGTATTCAATCTTGACTAATGTCATATTCTGTTATATAAATGACTCAAATCAAGGGGTTAACTACTCCTAACTGCTAAAAAGGCTGGCTCGAAGCATCGTGAAGTCATTCAAGCTTTGTGTTTAGAACGCACCCATCAACTTAATCTCGGATGGGCAATGCGAGGGCAGCCATCAACCTTAACCCTAGCCACATGAACTTACCAACCACGACAGAAGCGCTCTTGGTAACCTGATGGAGATGTCTTGCGCATTCATGCACTCACGTCGTCCAGTCCGTTTGCCATTTGCGATGCAATTACAAACCAGCATCGCGCAGGTGTCTCAAGATGGGCGGCAATCCCTGAGAGTTGATATCACCTTCCTTGATACACGACATGCATGGAGAAAACGTGGCCCACGTGGAATGACGGATTATGCTTAATTACAGGAACCAATGATGGAGGATGTGTTGTCCCGAATAGGATCGAGGCTCTTGTCTTCTCATCACTCACACCATGTACCAATCGATGCCAAGAGCTGTCTGCTGGTTTCCCGTCGCCCAAGCCCTCTCATTCTTTTCAACCACCACACGCACTACACTACCATGTCGACCGACGCAATCAGCAGCATCGCCATTCCCACAGCTGGCGGTGGCTTCACCGTTCACCAGCTTGCGATGCATGCTATGCAGGAGTGGGCGCTTCTTCCGTCGTTATCCAGCTCTCTGCTCAGAGGCCTAGTGAGTTCTAGACGCGGCAAGCTGACACGATCCTCAGTGCTTAGATTTCTTTGCTCTTCAATTACCACAACAACTGCCTCTACTACCTTTCACACGCCAACGCTCTCTCATTCCATCCAACCACCGCACCCACTACCACTACCACGTCCATCAACGTGAACAACAACGGCGTCGCCATCCCCACCACTTGCCGTCGGTTCTTCTGTATCACCAGAGACGGCGCCAGCGCCTAACAGCTTGCCCTTTGTACAAGACGTGATCGGCAAAGGCTGCCATCCCGTTAGGACCATGCTATCAGAGGGAGGCCTTTCCGCATGCCGGATTCAGCGCTCCTCAAACTCGACAGCTCTGTGACCAACAGTAACCTCTGCAGGTTCAAACTTCCCTTAGAAAGGACGAACCAACGTATATAAGCTATATAGTTCGTGTTTTGCGCTACTATCGCTCTAAGTTCAACAATGACCTTTATGTAGTGATTATCTGACACAAATAGAGATGTCTACCGTACATGGAAGGATTACCAGCCCTCGAAGGCACCTTGCTTCGGGATTGTCGATCAAGAGTCTGTTGAGATCGTGATAATGGATTGAGTGAGCTCATTGGGGAGTGTGGGACATCCAATTTGTTCTTATGTAGCCATCGAAACAACGAACTCAAGTTGTCAATTGTGACCTGCTGTCCCAAAGGTCACTGTCAGTTTGGATGCCTCCGGTGTCATTGTATTCGCAGAATGTAGACTCTGAGATTAATCACAACAATCACAACAACCAACAAGACAACACTACCCATTCCATATAACTTTATTGATATTTAGGCTTTTGATTCCATCGTCAAAGTCTAGAGTCACCGTTGGCACAACGCACTGATGATGTCCAACTGTGGCCAATCTAGTCAAGAAATCCGAGCCATACTCAAGTCCGTCAAGTCTCCCTAGCCAAGTGGAGATTTCCGTCTTCCCCTAGCCTCATACACGACTGAACTATCCGTCAACTCATCGATATCCATAAGTGGATCAAACATCAAAGTCGTCAGCCTGGGCAGGCGAGATCGTCGCGGCGAGGATATCCTTCAGGTGGTCGACAATCGTGATGTTGTGACCTTGCTTGACAACCTTCAACCACTGAAGGACATGGAACCAGAGTCGTCGTACGTTTTGATGAAGGAAGAGTGATTCCGCGCCGACGTTGAAGATGGGGTTGACGCCAACGATCAAAGATGAGGCTTTGTTGTCGACGATGGTCCAACTAAGGACGAGGTGAGGGCCCATGAGGCGGCAGAGGTTGTCGTACACTTTGTTTCCCTCTCCCAAGACAAGCTTGCGGAAGTCGATGTAACTGGGAAGAGCGAGCTCGAAAGGGCCAGCAACAACACTTGTGTAAGGTTTATCACCGTAGGTGACATCCCAAATCTCCTTTCGCTGAGCTAGCGAGGGTTGGGGTCCCATGAACTTGAAAGTAGTCAGTATTGGCTTTTTCTGCAAGTTGATTGTTCTTACAGTAGGGAGAGGATCAACATATTCCGCCATTTCTGTGTCCTTTGGGGTCGCTGTGGTTATGGTACGAGAGGAAGAAAAGAAAAGAAGAAGTGAGGAGGGGGGGACAAGAGATCAAAGACAAAGAAGTGAAAGAAGGTGGCCAAGGTAGCTTGTTGCGGGCGAGGGCAGTGAATCAAAGCCTCACACCAGGTGTTTCTGCCGGTGCATGCCCCACTCCACCCTAACATTCATGATCTGGAGCTGGCGGGGGAATCCAGAATCCAAGTAAAGCCGGCTTTTTGATCTCGAATCTGTTAAGCCCGCCTGGGTAAGCTATATCATAATTCAAGCAAGCCTCAGCCCCTCTTAGCACAACCCAACCTCACGTCAACAAATTCACCAAGGCGCAACTGAAAGAACTTCCACAAGCATCGCCATCACAATCACGAAGCAAGCCCACAACGACCTTTTTTTGTTTTTTTTCTTTTCGAAATAACTCTTTCTACCGAGATTCACGATGCCCCAAATCAATAAAAACAACGGTCAGGATCGACGAAGTCGTCGTCATGATCCCCTGGGTCGAGCTCCTGAGCGTACTGCTAAGAGGGAGGAGTCTCCTCAGCAAGGAATGAAAAGTTTGAGTGTGGCTCAACGCGTCAGTCGACCTTCTGAGACACGCTCTTCGACCCCACGAGGAGGACGTCCTGGTCAGCGAGGCCGGGGCGGTTATCCTAATGTGGGCGTGCGAGGCGGACATGGCGGCCACTCGTCAAGCAGGCCCAGTAGCTCTATGTACTGGAACCAGCCTCAGCCTGAATCAGAGACTATGTATAAGTACAGCGCAATGGCCTGGATGACCCGTGTGTGTACCGCGGACGGAGTGCCCGCCACCAAGCTCACTCCTTCGGGACCTGCTGATGGCTTCGGAAACAACTGGTACACGGATACCGCCGACAACGGCCTCTGGATTCGTTCAGAGACTGGACTTGGACTCGACAATATGGCCAAGCGGCTCAAGGAAGACAATCCCACAGCTGTCGGCTTCAATATCACAATGTCGGCCATCATCCCCGACAAGTTTGAGGCTATCGAGCGAGACCATACGCAGAAAGTAGTCATGAACAACGACTTTGGGGACAAGGACGGCAAGCCAGTCGGTCTCTTCGGCAGGAACATCCAGGCTCCAAGTGAGAAGAAGCATGTTGTCAAAGGATGGTGCAAGCTGTGTGGCAGCAAGTCCCATACCTTGACTGACTGCGTCATGAGAGGCTACAAAGGACATGTGACTGGCTGCCCGATCTGCAACGACCAGAAACATGCGGTGGACTCTTGTGAGCAGTTCAGGGCAATGAGCCTACAAGAGAAGGTCAAGATCTTGGTTCAACAGCGAGCTAACATGCCTCCTCTTAAAACTTCAAAGCCCTGGCACACATACCTGTACGAGTTTTGCACCAGAGGGAAATTCGTTCCAGGCGTCGTCTTTGGGTTCCCCTGGTCCCAGAAATTCTGCAGGGACATAGGCTACAAGGGCATGGAGAAGATCCAGGCAGCATTCGACGCCTACCCCGAGTGGTACGTGTTTGCCATTGATCCGAAGACCGCGAGTTACGGGAAAGTCTTTGAGACTTATTGGCAGCCAGCTGGTATGGTTTGGCCCGCGATCCTCGGCCCCCGCACCTAACTCGACGTTGGCAGGCGGGTCATCTAGACTGGGCCGGAAACTTGAATGGTATGTTCTCTTTAGGATTTCTGGATCGAGTCTAACAGTATGCAGTTAAGACACCGACGAATGCCTACCATAGCGATAATGGTGAGCAGTTTCTGGACGATGATGAGCGAGGATGGGCATGGGTGGTGATACGAGGGGATATGGGTTTAACAATAGCTGAGTCATGTATTAATGGAAGGTTGTTGTCTCAGGTTACATTGCTACCCTCATTTGACCTACCAAAGTGCTTACGAACAAGTAACTGTGTTGAACATTGTAGTCAATGGCGTTGACCTCGAAAAGTCGGATGCATTCTTGTCACCAACAAAACAGCATGCAATACACCTCGAGGACTACTTATGGGCAATATCATGAGACTTATCCTCCATTCAAGATCTATCATCTTTATGTGTTTGCAGGAATTACTACCAGACGCTACTGTAAGGCCAAATAGATTGCTGTCGGCCATTGACTACATTTGAGAGTCAGAAGTCCTAAGCTCAAAGCGCAATGGAGGGCAAGCTCCAGGCAGTCACGCAATCGCCAGAGGAAATCAAGTAGAATAAGCTTTGCTTCTAGACGGACAACAACGTAGGCATACTTCACAAAGTACAAAATAGGTGTCATGGACAACAGCAGTGTGATTTGAAAGTGAATAAACATTTTGACTACGGGGGCTGGCGTCGGTTGTTTGATTGTCCATATTCGTTGAATACAGGTACATGATTATTTATGCCATTAGTAGCCCGTGTCCACCGCGTACTCCAAGGACGAATATTGCGCTCAATGATAGAAGTCTGTGGGCGAGATATGACGTTCCTAGGGACATTGAAACTTGGCTGCCTGATGACAAGCTACACTTGTCTTCCATTATCCCTTTCTCCATGAGACTAGATCGCCATGTAATGCGGCCCCCATGCCCAGATAAGCGCCTCCTGGATGGTTCTTTCATCTGTAGTACTAGACACCCAGATCTCTCGTGCAGCTCGAACTCGCTCCTCGGACTCGGAATCAGGGCCTCCATAGACGACCCAGCGGCTAAGTTCGGATTTGGCCTCGGTCAAGGGCTTCTCGATGATCTCCAAAACGTCATCACGACATTTGGCGATGAAGTTTCGGTTCTTATGTGCATCCCTCATGAAAGACATTGGCTCGTATTGGGCGTCGCCATATGCTTCTCTGATCCAAGCGTTCCACCCCTGACCGTGGTGGACACTTGCGTCAGCAAAAGGCATAGCCTTACGCACGCGCAAAAAGGTCGCGAGCGACATTGTACCACCAGAATAGGTTTCAGTCGACCAATCGACGACGGACTGCCACAGATATCTGATTGAATGCCCGATTCCCTCGCTTCCAGGGTTGACACAGGTGGTAGGGCTGAATCCAACGATCAATGTGAAACAGCCTTCATCGTCGTCAGTCCATGAGACTGCCAGGTGGGGGGGGACGATTTCATTGTTGATCATGTTGAGGAGGTGGTTGTTCTCTCCAAGAACAAGGTGATAGAAATCGATCCATAGTGGGAGTGCGATCTGGAACGGACCAGTGATGGGAGCCACAGCTTCACGGGGATAGTTTTCATCATTCTCCCAAACTTCCATCCGCTGGTCCAGAGACAGCACTGCCGGTTTTTCGTCAAAAGTGACGTTGTGTATATGGAGGCCACGGTCCAGACGCCATTTCTGGTAGGTTGGCGAGATACCCTGTGCTATCATTTTAGGTCCATAAAATTCGGATGGCAGGGTGAAGGGCCATTCAACAGCTTCGACTGAAAGTTCGCTGACTGTTTCTTGTCAATTTAACAACTAAATTCCCATCCAAAGACTTACAGAGCATTTGCCAGGCGACACGATCTGCTTCGTACTCTAGCCAGTCGTGGCTGACTTGGGTGAGGCGCTGTTCTTCGAGGGATTCCATGACTTGCTCGAAGGCATTCTCCAAGAAGTCGTCCCATTTGGCGGTCGCATCGTCGCCAACGTGCTCGAGGTAGTCAGAAATGAAACTGCGTCGTGAATCGATGTACGATGCGTTATATCGCGAAGGGTCGGGGGGTTCTGACGCCATGGGGCAAAAAAGTCTTGAATAATTCAACAGGCGGTTCTCTGTTGTGGGATGAGGATCTTGAGGAATGCAGGAGAGAAAGGTGTGTTTGGATCTGGTGGAAAGCGGTGTGGCTGGTAAGATTCTCTGCACTCTGATTCAGGGACCATCCTTGTCACCTGGCAACTATCGGCAGCCCGTACTAAATCTGGTGACAGAGTCCATCGTCCTCAACCTTACAAATGCAACCTACCACTTCCTTTTCTCCAGACCAGACCAACGACTTGGATCACAAGGCACAAGTTAACCATGAAAGGGGACCTCAGCCTCCAACTGTAGGGTCATGAATTATGAGGATCGATAGAGGCTTGTAGGACTGGGAGCTGCCATGCAGAAATTACAACATTCCCCAGCTCCATAGTGCACCAAACGTTCATAGATGGAGGTGAGTGATGAGTAACTGTAAATCCTTGTATATGAAGTCACTTTGTTTATGTATCTGAAGGGGTCCACGCCGCCCATCATACTTGATCTGCGATATTCAGATTCAGAAATTTAGTGTCTAATATTGAAATCCGCGGATGGCGATTGGTTCAAAGAACGACTTGAAGCAGCGCATGCGATTTGGTAACATGGATGAAAGGACTTGTAATGCCTCAAAGATAAGTAGCAGATGAACGAGGTTGCATTGAAAGGGCGGGGACCAACAAAAACAAGGACATCAAGCGCTTGCAGGCGTAGTGAGTGACCTGTACAATACTTGCACTATAAACTGACCTACCAGTTTGATCATTTTTGTTTGACATCAAAACTCTTAGCTAGCTAACAGCAAGCGTTAATATCCCATATCTCCCAACAAACATCTCAGTTTTCTACAGCACCGTTGCCTCGTTTTCACGACAAGATTTGCTTCTTCGATCAAAATGACGCCAAACAACAACTATAAAGACACTCGCATGGAGGAAATCGAACTCCCAAACACAGCAGAGAATGCACCGCCAATCCGACCAAGGCCTCATTTGTTCCCACCTCAGAGGTCTACTTTCGTTGCAAGCATACAGCATCAGATAAACAAATAGCGACATTGGATAGCAAATGACATAGGATCTGTCAATCTGGTTTTTGTTTTTATACAAGTTTTATCTTGATCTAGTTTTTAAATCATGTTTGTACCTGGGAACGAGCGCTTGCGATAGACACATTCGTTGTAAGTGCACTGTAACCAATCGAGTCGGACCCACTCTCACGGGCCAGTGTTCAGACATTTGGCTCAAGAGGCGCACAACAAGCTCAATCCATCCATGCTCATGCATTTGACACCCAGTCGAACCCTCAACTGGCTCTCTACGCGCAAAATCGCCGACGTTGGCTACAAACAATCATCCGGTTTCTGCTCGATGCGCAATCCACAGTCATGACGCGGTCAAACTGATTCTGTCAACACGCAAACCACGCGACGGTCCAAACAAGACAAGCGGCCAAAGCACCACTCTGTTTTGCTGCCAAAAACACCAAAAGGCAAGCGATTTGGCAATATTTGCGCAGAGAACTGACATTTGATTGCTAGACATACATTCAAGCGAAGCGACGCGTCAAAGTCCGAGACGGTCGCCGTCACCCCTCACGAAGCCCAACCATGCCCTACTCTCCCTTCCGATACCGACCTCTTCCGATGTACCCTCTCCCCACACGCTTATCTCGAAGCTAGCCCCTGAACTTTCCGAGCCATGTGGATTGCCCGCGGCGTCTACTCCATCAGTCCGCCTGTTAGTGGCGCAATCCACCTCTATGTGGATCGTGGACAAGGGCTGGTCATGGAATTGCCTATTCCAGATTGAATGAATTGTGCAATTGGTCACATCAAGAACCTTGCCTCAGCCACCGCAACGCCTTCGCAACGTTCTTCAACACAGTCTCCATTCATGTGGACTACCGTCGAAGAGGCGTATTGTCGTCTCCCCAAAAAGCACACTCCACACCATGGGTCTCAACGCAATAACGGCGTCTTACCATATATTACAGCTTGTGACATGTGATTGCATGTTTGATCCAACGACAAGGCCGATTTCTGCAATCGGCAGTCACTTGAGATTGCGGTATCATATGTTGAGTATGTTTCGTGAATTTGCTAACGTTCTGCCAACCATGCTTGCCAGGAGCTCGCTTACAAGTGAATTTCAGCCTCCCATCTTCGAAGCTTGATCAAACCTTTCAGCTATCAACGGCGCAATCCATTTGGTCTTTGTCATGACGCGTCATGGTCATCACAAGCATATGAAAATGCATGAAAACAAGGGCTTGTGACAGAAGAAAGGTCACATGATTCTGCCTATAAATGATCCCTTTCCCTCCCTCCTCCTTCGCTCATTCATCTCAAAGTGCGATCATGGTAATCAACCATATGTCTCTTGATATACATCTTCTCTATATTGGCTCACTCCAAGACGTTTGCTACTCAGTGCCCAGTCACATGAACTCCAAGACTGGTAAACTTTAGGTGAGCACTTTGATGAGACTGGTTTCCATCTCTTTCCCATCTCTTTTGCATCATCAGATCAAGCTGACCATCAGCCAGAGAACGTGTGCATGAGCATGGCTGTCTTCGAGTGAGTGTCAAGCCCAACTTGATGCCAGCACGCACCCTTCACTTTCTCCCAAACATACACCTTTATACAAGTAAGTTGCCAAGTCCACCAAAGTTCATGACTGACAATTGACCACATCAGGTTATCGATGCACCCTATATATCCGACATTCGTGTATCGCACCTGATGGATACATCGTGAGTACTTCAAGGGTCAGTTTATCGCAGAGGTCAAGACAACACCACCGGAGGATACTAACAACACCTGAGTCACAGATCCCTCCTCCATCACCCCACACGGTCATCCCGACCCTGTTATTGCCATTTCCTTCAACCGCTACACATGATGACACTACGCTCCTGTCATGTACGGACTCACCTTTGAACCCTGTCGTAACCTCATCCAGCGTCAGGAACGGCTTCATTATGGTGCTGTCCCAAATCGAAACCGCAACCTCTCCATTGCTCCTCAAGGCCGCTCACACTGGAGTGGCCATCGCCGCGACTATCGGAGAATTCTCTGCGAATAAGAGACATTCTGGTCCGTTACTATACTTGTATGGTATTGACGACCTATAAATACACCAATTTGAGCTACCACCAACACTTATTGGTAAGTATCAACGACAATGTACTCTACTTAGCTGCGCTAATTACTTTAGTAATATATATTATAATCACCAAGAATAACCCATGGCCTTGGAACGTCTCAACCGATGAGAGTGACCCGTCACAGGGCGCCTCCTATTTTCAGGGATTGATGCCAGTCTCGAGGACTTGGTGGAGAGACTCAAGAGAGCATCAGCAATGGCCAACCCCAGGTCACTCCCCGGTCGCAACAAGCTTTCGTCCCTCAAATATTTGCTGAGGCTTAGCAGATAGCCCTTAAAGCACGTGAAAGAGCCAATAGGGTCGAACTTGAGGCCTTGCGTTTTGAGCGCATCGTCAGACATTGGCCTGTCGACTCATCGCGCCACGACACCTACAGTGACCAACTTCAGACTTCTGGTGCACCAGCCTCGTCATCTGGTGACCATATTCGCGCGGATAGCCCTCGTGATCTCCAAGACGCCGCCGCTGATTGGTCCCCTCTTGTTAGTTAAGGAAGTCTACTACAAACCGCAGGCTACCCACACCACGGCGATCGAGCTTCAGATTGAGCATCTCGTTGGAGAGGGCCTCAGCGACGTCAACGTGTCTTACTTTGAGTACCACGTCGATATGACTCAATGGAGGCTCATCAGTAAGTATCACTGATATAATTCATACCTTGCTTTGTGCTAATTATCATAGCGAAACGTCTCATGACCAAGAACAACCCGTGGCCTTGGGATGTCCCGGTTGATGAGCGTGACCTGTCACAGGGCGCCTCTCCTGTTTTCAGGGATTGGTTCAGTAACCGCCAACAGGCCACTCCCCGCTCGCAGCACCAAGGCCCTGTCCTCAGACTCGTGCTGAGGCTGAGGAGATGGCCTCTGAAACAAGCCAACAAACTCGACATTGAGGGCTTCCATCTCGGGCGTATCGCTAGACAGTGGTCTCCGAAGATGAGGCACCGCCCCAGGCTCGTCACTTTCCGCGACTTCAGCGAGATACAGGAATGATCCGCATGCAGTATCTCTGTTCACGAAGACGTCACTCAAGTCGGGCATCTGTACTTTGAGTTTCATGTCGATAAGGCTTTTGGCAGGAGACTTATCGAACAGTGTCTTCCAGTAGGCGGGTGGCTAAAGAACAACCCACTTCTCAGCTTGCGTGGGCTCATCAGTTGACCCCGAGTCAATTTCACAACTACACAGAACACGCTTGCATCGAATATGGATTGGCAGCCTGAAACGATCTAATGTCCGGCGACGGCATGTCGCGGCTTGGAGGCTTCATCACAGCCGTCGTCGATCTCTCATCTCGGGCATTTGTTGGATAACAGTTGGACTGATCTATATGCTCTGATAACGATGCTTAAAGGACACCCCATTATGAGCTTTCTTCTTTTTAATGCGGCATTCCGACAGACCTTAGACTCACTCATCTTGGGGATTCGACGTACACTGCTTCATTTGATACCCGATACGAATTGATACCGTTGCTCTCTCCCCCTTTGCCACTCTGGTCGAAGAACTCCGATCTTGCGTGTCGCGTTGCATCCTTTTGGCAATGAGTCAGAGGAGGTCGACCAAGCAACCAAGTCCGTGAGGAAGTTGATCGAAGGCCTTTCTTCCAAGGGTTTCTCATCCGGCGAGTCAAACTTCAGATAACTGACATTGACGTTTCGCTTTCCATGGACTACCAACGAATGGGGCCATATCAACACGTCGTCACCAAAGCCGAATCGTCAGAAGGCTGTGATTCACCAATATACGACCGTCTCTCCACTGCGTCCTGCATGCCGAGGGAGTACATTAATTTACAAGAAGTTCATTCACCATCACCAACAGCTTAGCTATACTTTCATCGCGAGGCTATCACCTCCAGGTTCAATCCCGACAATTTTACTAGTACTGAGTTAAAGCAGCTCTTTAAGGCCTTTTTATTATATAAACCTAATTGTAAGGTCGCTGAGTCCTTTAGCATATCTCTCAATCCGAATAACCTCTGAAAAATCTCCCCAAACGCGCCATTTACCCGTCCGAAGATAAGGCCACCCGAGCGCTTGGGTCTGATGATCTAATCAGTAACAGGGCCAGATTTAACACGAACTGGGATCCCCTGGTGCCGAAATTTGTCAGGAATAGCTTGAGCCGTGCTGGCATGATGAACCGATGATATAAGTACGAAGATGTTCTCATCTGATTCGGTGGAGGTAACTTCGACACGACGTGCAAAAGTGGTTCAACAGGGAACCATGCCGTTGCATTAACGTTGGTTTACATTGCCCAATTGGGACAGGATGATGCCTACCATTGGACAGGCTTTCAAGCTTATAACCTTGTTTACGAATTGGCAGGCGTCTATGTCGAAGCACCTTCCTCGCTCATGTCATGCCAGGCATGGCTTGCAGTCTTCAGAGAGTTTCAGACCATTTGGACCAATTGCGACGGGACGTCCAAATGGATGGGGCATTGGCAAGAGGAGGCGAGAATATTATTGCCATTGTCAATTTATGTATGTAAAATGAGACAGGTCAAAGGAGTATTATGTTAGAGAAGAATTGTTGAGTTTAACTCTGTGCCTGTTGCTTAGGCACCGCAAACGTCTTGAACACGACATGATTGAAAGGCGGGATAAAGATATAATCTCAGACCAGGAAAGGCCTAGTTTGTAGCACAATGGGTCCCTTATTACTATCGCGGCCTATGAATGAAGTAAAAGATCTTGTACCATTGTTTTCCTCTCAATATTTGAGAATGCCCACATCTTTGGCCTCCGTTGCCATGACTGCTTACTCGGCTAAACGTCGGCATTTCATGTTAAGTTTGCTCGAGCCACCTGAGCCTCAGCTTTCAGCCATCTACTCGCAGTCACCAGATCCTCCACAAGAGCGAGCCACGTATCATGCAACCCGAGCAGCGTTCTATCCTGTCAGCACATGCTTTTTGTGGCAGCTTTTCCTATCTTCAACACGACCCAGGCTTCCTCAACCGATGCCACGCGACCAAGATTTCCGCGGTCTCTGTTCTTGGACCCGGAGAGTCAAATGAATCAACAACATCGAAAGACTGAGCCTCGCGTCTACCTACAAGGAAGACGCAGCAGAGAAGCAGCCTCACGTCTCACGAGGTGGGTGAATATAATCGGAACTTGCTTAGCTTGACTGATATCGACAGGAGCTTCAATATGTAGTCGTTATGCGGCGAAACCTGCGCCCTCCTTGTCACTGAGTCAAAGGATCGTCACCTCTCCTGGCCCATGCCCCACGTTGATTATTGAGACGGCCACACGATCGAAACAACTCTAGTTCGACAGGCCTTCGTTCCCGTATTGATGAGCATCAAAGGGAGTCCTCCGACTGAAACACCAGCTTACACAAACCCGGGATAAGGTTCGCTGTGACCTGTCTCTCACTGTTGCCGAGCGGCCAACACAAAGCACTATCCACCTCATCATAAAGGCATCTATCACCACAGTTTTGTCACTACCTATCCGACTTACGTAGCGCGCTCGCACTTCAATCACAGCAAAACCGTGGTGTAAACCAGCCGAGAGAACCTAGAATCACTAATCCCATACGAGCTTCGTCACCATGGCACCGCAATTGGAGAGGCAAGGGGGGTAGATGGGAATAGCATGTCATGCTCAGTCACAATCCCTGAACAGGTATGATAAATATCTCGCAACTCCAGACATCATCAACAAGGTGCAACTGAACTGACTCGTGGAAGTAGTTGGAGCTGTGCACCCCAGACTTCGAAGAGCACACAGTACAGCTCTCCAACACAGGCTTGTCTCCAGTTTAGGGCATTGGGTCCAGACACCGGAGTGGCTGTAGCATCATACACATCACGAATCGGTCGAGAGACTAGAATGATAACGCCCGCCCCAATAGAAAGGGCGGAAAGGGGACACTGACTTTCGAAGCTTCTGTAGTGCACTCGTTTACCAGAGTCTTTTCGATTCACAAACAGCGACATGTTACGTTCGGCCATCTCAGCATCAACAAATGTCATTTTCATCTACACCGGCACTAATGTATTGATTCGCCCTGGAAGCAACGTCTCACCACTTCCCTGACTTCCTCACGCCAGTTTTTGCTTTCCTCGATTTCACTTTCAGCAAACCCATCACCGACTCAATCTCCACCAGTACCGTCTCCTTTACTCCGATACCATGCCTTTGGCATTGTTTCACCTTCCTCATCCTCTCTCGCCCTGTTTAACTGTCGGTCGTTCATTTCGCTCAACTGAATTCCGGATGCTGCTGCTAGAGCTAGATTGAATCTGTCGGGCTTGGAGTTCAGAGTCACCCCTCTGGTCTTGAGTGCCAGTAATTGCAACCAAAGTGGTTGGTTATACTGGAAAATGCGCGTCGCCTTCACAAGAAAACATCATTGTGGGTAATGCGCTCCAGAACTGACTGATCTCCATGCCTCTAACTTCATATCCAGTGCCTTGGATCCTGGCTCGAGATCTATGGACAACTCGAATGCCTCAGCTTTGTGCAATCTTTCATCACACAGCGACGCGGTATCCATTGGATCATAGCGACACTCGTATCGCATCATGATGCCAGCCGAATTGCGAAAACACAGCAATTAGACGATGCCCAGCAGACACAGATGTCGGAAGTACCACAAGAACGGAGGCGTGCCTCATTCAGAGGCAAGACATCTCACAACATCTCAGCCAAATCACAATTGGGAACGTTTGCCACCTCTTGTATTTGACCTTGGACTCCAGTTCTGAATAGGCAAATCAGGCTGGATACAGTATCTTCGGTGCAATTGCAGAGTCCCCGCCATTCCGCCTTTCCCCAGGTCCCTGCAAGCTGAGCTTGCATTTGCCCCCTTTGTGACAACTAGTCATGGGGCATGTTGAGCATACAGAATACCGTCAAAGTCACAAGAGATTCGGTTACCTCAGTCAAGTCTTTTATTCTAATCATCTCGAGATACAGAAGCAGTCGCCAAAAGGTTTCCGGGCTGTCAGATTACAATTGTCGACCCATCAGACAGTCATCACCATTGGTCGAGTTGCAGCGATCGCGGTATGAGGATTCAGTGTTCCCCATCGGTGAGATTGGAGAACGCCCTTTTGTTCAAGTGTCTTACCTTAACTAGTTGGCTCGAGCAGATTCCTCCCCATGGCGAGGCAAAATGTCCATACTGACACAGCGAATGGTTCACCCCCGAGCCTCGTCACGGCAAGCACCAAGAAACGCCCTATAGTTGTAGGATTCATGAAAGGGAGAGCCACATGGCCGCCAAAACTTCCAGGTCATTCCGGTGCATTGAGAATTTTAGGGCTTAAGGTCGATCATTACTTGAGACTTGGAGACTGAGAGACTTGATTGCGAGGAGGTTTTCGAGGCTCCCTTGCAACGTTGTTCCGAAGAGAGGACATTTTGTGACCTGTCGGACTGGATTACTCCTGATATTGATTGAGAAGGCCGAGCCTTGATATCATTCATGTGTCTGAGCCGAAAGCCTTCACCCAGCCCTCCGCGCCTCACTCTGGGCAAGCAGCGAGAGAACATGTGCTACACACAGCGCCACTTGCTTTAGTTAATCATCCAATCTAGGCTATCTGCCCAATTTTGCAACGGTTTTATCTCCTTCAGTTTCCCCCAGATAGTCCGACTACTAAGTACGGACACCCGCCATGTCACAGCTCTCACTCGAATGACCTGCCCTGTCTCGTCACCATATTTCAACCTTCAGTCGCTATTTATGTGGCCCAATTTGTATAACTATATTGTTACTGATATTACCTCAGCCTCCACTGCTATCCTGAGCTCCATCCTCCTCAATGTGCAACTCTTAGCCTCCCTGAACTCTTCTCTTCCAAGTACAGCATGACACCTTCAACATTGATACTACCTTCAAGCAACTGGAAACTACGATCACTATTGCGTGCAAGAAGAAAGAAGATCACACCGACGTCCACCCAATGTAGACACAAGCTAGTGTGTTGCCGGCCGAACCAAGTTGCCCAAGGCCTGGCCCCTGAGGAGAAAAGGGCAGTGTGCATGGGTTTTTGAGGCAAGGAACATGTCAACTGACACCGCACCTTGCCTTGGGACAGCCGAGACGCAGTCCGACGTGGCTCGGTTGTTGAGATTTAGTTTGTGATCTGCCTCAGTGCGTAGTCGTCTCGTCCGCTCGACCAATAGTTCGGTCGTCGGATGGCGGGGCCTCAAGACGAATCGAACCCCACTTCCATCTTTCTGTCATGTTGGTGTGATGATGGAGTGTCAGGAGGGATATGAGCGCTGTGTACGGATCCCTCCGGGGGCTCCTGGCAGAGGGCCTTTCCTCGCTACGCTCGTATTGGCAATTGAACCACGATCTTTCTTTTTCTGTGCGTTGAAGGTTCCCGCACGAGTGTGCCGATGCTGTATCATCAGGGGTGATCACAGGCAAGTCTTGTGCCCGTGTAGGGGTTGAGGTTCAGATGAGAATGCTTCAGGCACATCTGAGTGCACCATTCTCCAAGTATACATGACTTAAAAGACTTGAATCGTGCTGCCCCCTCTATCATTTGCCGCCTGTCCTTGCGGTTGTTGCGCCTCCCTTGTCGGAATTGATGGTTGAGGAGCCCAAAGGCTAGTGCTGATCTTCGTGACGCCAAAAAAACGCGTGGAGCTGTGCTTGAAAGTCCATCAGAAGACGGCGGTACTGCATTTGCTGGGCGTGGTGACATTTAATTAAGTGTAACAAGTGTAGCTGTGCGAAATGGTAATCTCAACTCTCTCAGGTTATTCACAAGACGTCAATAGTACTTAAACGAAAATCAAACGACTGTCCTGGTCATTTGAATGTGCCGCGTCTTATGTGCTTGATTGGAGGTTATTTTGTATTTGAGCGTTTTTACACCAGATCGCTAATACAAACGCAAATGGTTAATAATATTTACATCAAAGTATCCATGCAGAACCAGTGAGTCCACTGAGAGTATCCAAACAACAAATATTGCTTCTATTCAGTAAAGAGATGTCTTTTTCTTGATGATGTGAAGTGAGAGGTGTTAGTTTTTCTTACCCTGTAGCGTTATAGTTGTGGGGATGTCCCCACTTCCCCAGATCCACGTTTCGTTTCGCCCCACATCGCCAAGGGCTCGAGGCAGGCGCGTTAGCAACTCGCTTTGTTGTTCAAAATGTGTCGCCTCTCAATTTTACGTATTTCGCTCCCTCTCAACAGAAGCCATCAAATGTTCTCGAATAAGCGCTTTGCATGGCGAGGTTTGTCTGCCGGTTTGTCAGGACCTTGCCGTTGTCTTTGCCTCTTGAACGAGAGCGCCATTTGATGCCCCGACATCGCCATCATCGACACCGCATTGAGGATGAGCCATTTTGACACTGCGGACGATACTGCCGAGGGCAAAATTCATGTGACCCTGTGTCTGGGACGTGGCGTGCAGTTTTATTTCGACAATACCGTACCTGAAGCGACCAAATCGAAGCTTCCTCTATATCAGAACAAACACAACACCACACGACCAACCGAGCCAGTTGTCGCAATTGGCTGTCCCAAAAGCAAATCAGAAGGACAGACAAACGGAATCAGTTGAGTTGTAGGCTTCCTTGACGCATGCTTTATCGCCCGAGCCCATCACCTTCCTTACGCGTTTATGCTTAAGAAGGTACTCACCCACTTTTCACACATCCTTGTGTTCTCGGGGGCGAGTTCTCTGGTGGAAACGCATCTTGGAGGGGTGTCCTTTCGGCAATCGTAGGGCTGCGTGAATGAAGTGGCGGATTACAGGATGTCCATTGGAATCGTAGATATGAGGTAGCCACCTGTATCTTGGTATAGAATTGCAATGGACCATTCCAAAAATATCACAAAGAGGGTATTTAGGATCAAAGTTATGTCACGGTCATCATGAGTTCACTGAGCATGGCATTGTGTGACATTAAATGTATTGAGCCTGCGCCATGAGATAGCTTCCTGATATACCACCCAAGTCCAGCCTTCATGCATTCGTGCCCCGGAAATAGGTGAGCCGTCAAATACCTCGTCACTGTCACAGTCCATGTTTCGCGATCTGAGAAAAGTTGAGGCCTCAATTTCCCCATTATTGTCCATAAGTGCGCTCGCAGCGGCGGGAGGCTTGACACGCCTGCCGTCGGCATTGGTGGCGCTTGAATTGTCGGTCATGCCGCTTTGAATGATGGATGCGATGCCGATAAGCTTCCTGGTGTCTTATTTCGCCTTGATCTTAAGGGCCGCATAGCGGTCTTTTATCTCTCGTAATTCTGCTTCTAGCTCCTTGATGCGGTTGAGGAGGGCGAGCTCTGTGACTTTGCGGGAAGTCATCGTGACGGGCTTCTAAGCATTCGTTGAATCTAAACGTCCAAGTCGGTGGCTTTCTATTTTGCGTCAACGGTCCACATCGTCGCTATGACTACTGGCATTCTAGACTCCGGGGACGGTAGAACCTTAGCCGCCTCGAAGTCAAAACTACCGCCTATGCCAAAAGTGTTTTCGCGGATAATGCCCTTTACAAAATATTCCCTCTGTAATCCAACCTCGGGCCACCGCATGCATAATCTGAAAGGCCAGTTGGGATATCGGGAAATGTAATGCATCTGGGGTACCAGTAGACGGGATGACATGCAGGACTTTGGTCCAATACGAGTTAGTAGAGTCGCAAGCAAGGGTGATGGGGTAGCGCATACCAAGGATGTGCATAGAGCCAACATTGCTTTGATCTTTGCATGTTTAAAGTGCTGGCCTGTATTATAGCTTTGCACTAGTGCATCCGCAGATGCCATCCCACGCTCCGTCGCCCAAGCAGATCAGTATGTCAGATTGAGGAGGTGCTTTACTGCCACTGTGGACTTGAGTCCTTTGTGGTACAGTGACGAGGGTTACTCTCGACGAGCATCCCGCGATTGCTCATCCCTGGGCACCTGGGGTGCCTTGGAAGAGTCGAGTTTTCCCTGGCCCTGGCGGCCGCCAGACCTTGCGTTATTCTGACGACCTCGATCACTTCGGTTACCCCGGCCCTTTCGAGAAAAGTAGGGCTTGGGGCCTTCCCTTCTGAGCAACTCCTCCTCAGATATCTGGGGGGCTCGTTTCCGCGGATTCGAGCCCGAAGGAGTCTCTTCAGTGACCGTATCAGGATCAGGTCCTCCGGTTCCTAGGTCGGGAGAGTCTGAAGGACCCTCGCGAGTGTTGCCTACGGCCTCCGATGCTTCTGGAGCAGGAGACTGTCTCTTAGGGGTGGCCTTTGAGCTTTCTTTGGATGATGGGACTGTCTGCTGTTTCTTTGTAGAGTCGAAACTTTTCAAGAACATTCCAACATCCTGAAGCAGTTGATTGTTGGACTCGGAGATCGGGGGTTCCTCCACTTCAGGGAAGCTTGTCGGATCACCGCCATAGTCCAGAGTCTTCAAACCATAGAAGAGCATATACCTGCCTGGCTCCTTGATGGACCACTGGTTGTTCACGAAGGAATCAGGCTCTCGTTGTGAGACAATGTTAGCACCGTGTTCTTTGTAGGTGCGAACATACTCTTGTGAAGTGTCACCGCGCTTAAGACGGACAACAGCAAGAATAGAGTATTCATTGTACCCAACCGTCCGGAAGGTGTCGTCTGGTTGATCCACGTCACGATCCCAGATGGGTAGAAGAATACTTCGAAGGCCATTGATGTCAAGACTCTGTGACGTATCACGATCAGGTTGGTAAAGTACCCGAACGATCCACGGAGAGTTTGGTCTTGACATGACCTGCTTATCCCCTTTGGTCACTGGACCAAAGGAAGCGTTGACAACCTCTTGCAGGATTGAACCGGGGCTCACGACGTGGTCGAGATCAAGTAGACTATCACTCGCAATATCGTCTCGTGAGCCTTCAGCTTCCTCACGGGATTCCATGCAGTAGAGAATATCGGTAAGCCGTAACTCATCCTGCGACCACAAGGTCTCGTTCATTAGCGAAGAGGTACAGAGCTGCTCAAAGCCAATGCGAACAGGAAGCCCTTTGGAATCGAGTTCAGCTAGAACTGCGGCCCGGGCGGCAAGGTCCTGACGTTCTGTACCATCTTCGAACAAGCGCCAAGCCAGTCGCAGAATAGGGTTCCGATCCTCTGAAGCCTTCAACCAGTCAGGACACCCGCCAAGCGCAAGCATGACATGACTGTAAATGCGTCGAATGACGACGATCAGACAATCGAAGCCTGGCTGGCCAGTGCCCTTCACCTGTTGATGGCGACACTCGAGAATCTGTGCCACGATGGCAGCATCGGGACCAGTGAGCTGGTATTTGGTTCGAATATCTTGGTCCATGCTGAAAGATTAGTTTTGTTCTTAAACTGAACAGGAGCACTTACATTTAGCGGAATGCGGAGTTTGGTGTGAGGTGGAAGAGTAGTATTGAGGAGTTGAGATGAATCTGAGGTCCAATTTTGGTGTGCGGTAATGGAGGAAAACAAAAGCGTTGCTCCGGCCCACTTTTACAGCGACGAGGATCGTCAATAACAGTGCGAATATGCTAAGTTCTCTCTTAAGCTTCAGCCATAAGTCTCAACTGCAAATCACAACTTAGACATTATACCAAGATATCTGACCAATTTCTACAGCGTAAAGTTGAGTGAGAATATGCTGCGATTTTTCAAATGCAATCACTCCGTTCGATAGAATCTATGATGGAATAATCTGCGCTGGTATTTACTTCACCCTTCCAACTCAAACCTCGATTCTGTCTACCTAGCTACTGGGATACGACACCAAGGACGAGCGGTTTTCATAGCGTGACCACCATCCACAAGTAGAAGGCTTGGCTATTTGTGTGCAAGCTGTTTGGGTCTATGATTTCTCATGGTCATCATTACATCGGCAATGGGGGGGGGGGGGGGGCATTTTAAATTAGCCATCCTTGCCTGAACGAGCAGCTTGATACAGTTCTCATCAACTGCGTGGCCATGACTTTATCAAGAGAGTCTCGTGACCGATATATAAAGAACGAAGCAGTGACTAACACGTGAGCGCATGATACTTGGCAGGTCGGGTTGCAAAGGCAGATATGACAAGAATTGTTGTTGCTTAGCAGGAATTTCATTATCAAACTTCATCGAATCATAGATTTATCACGAAAGATACCTTGGGGTTCCGATTAAACTTTATTGTTGAACCACCTCTAGCTCCATACCCCTTTCCACATGCTATCTTCCATCCATTGTCATCCCGGATATCTCTGTTCGCACCGACCCCCCACCAGTCACGGCATCGTGAACCCAGAATTGTCATACCAATATACACCAGACCGGCGCCCCCGTGAGCTGGGTGCGCTCTACCGAGTCTGGTGGAACTCGAGTCTCGGGGAATCCCATTGAACCACCCGGACCATGGTACAGATCCTGCCATGGTCCTTGTGGTAATCACAGGAAATATCGCCTGATTCTACTTCAGAATCAGGTTCCCCATCGATAACCTGACGCAGGCAATGCCAACCCTGAAGATCAGAGTTCAGGAAAGTCGTCAGGTTGTCCTTAGCTTCCGGTTCATCGAGTAGGTTGGCCATGTCGACAGCAATAATTGCCATGTCAAGACCTTCTTCCGTTTCTGGAACCACTGGAATATCGCTAAACACATCAGCGAGCCTAAGATAAATCTTGGCCAGGTCACCGAGTACCCCTTGAGGCATTGTGACACACTGATGAGACTGCTGAGAAGATAGCTCATGCTCAACGGCATTGAGCTTCTCTTCAAGACTCTTGATTTTGACGGTCGAGTCTTCAGCCTGATGCTCTAAGACTTGGATCTCACCTCTAAGGTCATCGATCGTCGTCTTGGCCTCCCCATAGTTCTCTTCGAACTGGTTGGCTTTGGATTCACTGGCGGTCAACTTTCGTTGAACATCTTCGGCTTCGCTACAGGCCTGTCGAAGCTGCTCGCCAAGTGGCTCAAGTTCAGAAACTCGAGACTGTAGTGTATCGAGTTCATTATTCTGCCTCTGGATCTCAGCCTGCTGCAGCTTTCTCTCAGAATCCCATGCAGTATTCAACCTTTCAATGGTTCTTTCGTGAGAGAGGCTGTCAGATAGCTGGCCTTTCAGTGCTTCCTCCACAGTGGCCCACTGATTCTTCATCTGTTGTTGAAGGTCAAGTGTTTCCTGTGAACGCAGCACCGTTAGCTCCTTTCGAAGTTCAGCACATTCATCTTTCAGCTTAGCTTCCTGCCTTAGACTTTCGCTGTTGTTCGATAAAGCTTGTGTCAGCTTTGCAGAGCAATCATTGTGGAGACCTTTCTCGCCATCTAAACTGCGTTGGAGATGATCGATATTTTGCTTCATCTCTCTGGCTGTTTGCTCTGCTCGCTGTAGCCTGGTCTTGACACTAGCGAGCTCTCGGCAGCCAGCCTCAGCGGTCTGAAGTAGACACTGGACCCTGTCAAGCTCTCGACTGGCCTCTTGACCTTGGAAGATCTGGGAGTTTGCCGCTGTCAAACGGTCCCGCAGGCCATCTCTGTCTGTCTGGAGCGCCTCTAATTTAGAGTCCTTTTCCTGAACAAGCTGGTCAGACTTCGCGAATGCAATCTCAGCCCGACTTGCGACCTCCTGAGCATTGTCTCTTTCGCTAGTCAAGTTCCCATTCTCGTTCTTGAGTGTCTGGTTTTCTTGGACAAGCTCATTTACCCTGGCATGGGCAGTTTGAAGCCGCTGAGCAAGACCTCCAACCAGAGCAAATTTAGTATCCAAGTACTGGACTGTTGCGTTCCGCTTCTGGTCTTCTTTTAAAGATTCAATAGCGGTCACGATCTTGGCAGAATTACCCACCAATATGGACAAGTCGCTTTTACTCTTCTCAGTCGACGCAGACATATCTCTCAGCTTACTATGTATTCCTTGACTAAGTGTACGGTCAGCCTCTTCCTTTTCGGATGTGGCCTTGACATATGCTTCAATTTTGTCTGCTACGTCTGAGGCAGAAGACTTCAAGGTTTTAAACCCTTCGTCAGTCCCCTTAGTGAAGTTTTCGACCTTGGACGGGAAGTCCTTTGTAAGGTCGTTAAACTTGGCTAGCTCATCTGCGAGCTCGCGCTGTTGGTCTTCATGCTTGGCTTTCTCATTTTTGAGCGCCTCTTCATGAACCTCAAGCTCCGCCATTTTGGCTTCAAGGCTTCCTTTCAGAGCCTGAACCTCATCTTGGAGGGCTGAAACCTCGCCTTTCTTTTCCTCCACAACCTTGCATCCTAGGAGGATTTGCCGACGGATTGTGGCTGCAATTTCTTGGTCTGGGAAGTGTCTGAAGGCGTGATCGAGGTACACCATGTCCACAATTTCACTTTGATCTTGCTGTGACTCCATTTTTTTGCAATTTGAATGCACAAACAACAAGCTCAAAGATTTTGTGTGAAGTCGGAGATGCAAGATCGAAAATGGCCAGACGGGAGTGGAGTGGAAGGTGCTGTGGTACGTACACGACACCTGGTCTCTGACCTTAGGCACCAAGGTTCATCTTCTTTGAGGTACCTAACCACCAGAGTAAGTGAGTGCCTTGTCCCATAGTCTGTAGCTACTACGCATGCAAATTGATAGTGGTATTTTGGACATTCAGGTGATACTAAGTGACTCTTTCAATAGGTGCAGAACATCAATCAATTTCCCTGTGTTGATTCAAGCTCTTTGCTATAAGCCACAATTCCAAATAATGCATCGACGGAAAAGCAACTGTGAGTACCCATACTCCCATATGAGCCCGCTCATGTCCATTAACCGGGCTGAACTTAAGAAGGACCAATGCCCTCGTTATGTGATACCCAAGCACTATAATGTGAATCCGTGGTACCAGTGCAACCCCCAATCACGTATTCATGAGAGACCCATCCTCATCGCCTGTAGCCGAATTAGTCTAGAATTAATAACATATTCAAATAACATACCAGTGATAAGTGTAACTGACTTCTGTGGACTGAAGGATTGGTACCGATAAAGACGAACTGAGATCATCATCTATGGTTCATCTAAGTCCTCGAGCGAAGTGATGTTCGCAAAGGGATCATCTTCGTCGTCAGGCCACTGTCCGGCGATGCGCGCCAAACTTTGGGCCTGAAGTCTGACTTCTTCTTCTAAGGCTTTTTCGACTATTTCAAGTACCTCCAAGGCCTCAGCACGGGTTTGGAGGCCGGGATCTTGATCCTTCGAGCAGGGAGTGGCCTGGCGTTGCTGATTGCTGCTGCTCCCTTGAGCCTCTTCACGCGCCTGCTCCTTCATGTCGTTGGTCTTCTCGGCAACCATTGCAGATGGGCTGATTGATGCGATGTAATGCGATGTAATGCGATGTGGTGTGCAAGAAAGAAATCTGGACCTGAGACTTCAAGACTCAAGTCAAGCTAATGTGGGTCTCGTTTATCTTCCCGTGCGTGAATACCAGTTGTCACTGAGTCATGGATCTGCTCGAACTCATTGTCTGCAGCTTTGCCAGCACCCGGTATCAGTATGCGCACATTTTGTGAGGCAGAGGTTAGAGTCCTCCTTAGGCATATCTGCAACTTTTACATTTTTCCTCAAAGTGCTTTAACCTTTATCTACCTTAATTCAAACAATTAAGCATAACCAAACACAAATAAAGAGTCTGAGGGGCGTGCTAGTATAGGTAATTGACTGTGGCCATCACAGTCTTCTGATAACCTAGTCGGTTACCGCACAATAGCGCACAAGTAGTTACATTTCCCTCCAGCCCAAATTTCGTCTTCCTTCATCCAACCTCGCCAATGTATGCGAGAAGGTCGCTGAATAAACTGATTCTTCCGCGTTCACCCTCGTGCTTTACGACCAGGCCCTCAGCCTCTCTCAGAACTATACAGCATTTCGCAATCCTTGCCGCCTTCCAGTCAATATGGCGAAGCCCTTCCGTCCTGATCCTACTGTAAGGATGGTCGCCCTTTTGGAAGAGCCGATGCTAACTCCGTTCAAGTACGTAGGACCTCAAGCCTCACTGGCGAAGCAAAAGGGGATTCGGGATGTCATTATTGACTAAACCTGAGTCTCATTAGCTCTCGCAATAGGTAAACATCATGGCACTCACAGATCCCACTTCGCATTCATTGCCATTCGTCCCTCCTCTTCCTCTTCTCATCATGGTCTCCGAAGTCCGAAAGGCCAGCACCGTTGTGATGAATACACGTCTCAGTCGTCACCCAAGTTTCATGGTACAGGTACTCAATCATTTACACAAGGCCGGATCGTCGTCAGGGCCGTCAATTGTGCGTGCTGGCTTCTGACAGTACATCTCGACAGTAGCAGATGAGGCGCCAGTCGCCTGCATGGAGCGCATTGCAAGCCGTCAAGTTTGGCACCATCACCGGTGACACCAAGGTAGTCCTCAACAGAGGCGAATAGCGACGCCGGGAGCTCAAACTTGGCGAACGGCTAAGCGTCTATGGTCACAATCTGTAGTGACTGTTGTTTCCAAAGGTCCAGAGTGCACAGTCGTAACGGTGGAGAGTAGGCACCTTCGCCTCGTGTCAAAAGCTCTCGTTGTCTGGAATTTCTAGGCATCAGGGAATGGGTTGATTTCACCAAGCGAGCATTTGACCATCCCTGCTGCGAGACTTTTTCTCCCGACAGGCCCGAGATGGCCATTCCGATTCGATCCGGAATAAAGTGCTTGTTCGGCTCTCTGTATCAGACTTTGGTACTCCCGGGCGATGTGGTTTTGATGCTTATATATACAGGCTTACTGTGACGTGAATCTTATGCTGAATGTTTGAGGAGGCGTTTGATGTTGGAATTGGGAGGAGGATGACGGTGGTGAAATGGGAGGAAGACGTCCATCAAGAGGTCAAGATGTCGATGAGGAGATGCGAATGGGATGAAGTCGAGCCAAGGTGAGATCACTTATGTGGTCGAACGGCGAGTTGGAGCCGAGGTGAGCCGCGTTCAAATTGAGACGGGGGCAGGTCTTTCTGGACAATAGAGGTGCGTCATGTGTAATGCCGTTTCTAACACTTCTCTAGAGTCAGCTTATCATAACATTTGACAAAGCTGAGGGGAGATCACTCGCCTGTCGCACGACTCTTCGCAGCAGTGTTCCGAAGAGATGTTCGAAATTGCTGATCTTCCCGACCGGCTCCACCAGAGGCCAACACCAATACAGAGTGTTGGGCAATAGGGGCTCAAGGGACGGGACCACTGAAGATCTGGAGCTTAATGCAAAACCTCAAAGCTGCGATGAATTCTGAGTCTGGAAGTGAATGAAGCCATGGTGCTGGTTCGGCAATGTTCGGATGAAGGCTAGGGATGTTGGTTTGGTTGAGCGGTGTTTCGACCGGTGGAGAGAATTCGTCGATGCCACGATTGTGAAACGGGAGGGTGAGGAAGAAGCCTAAAAGGGGATTAGCTAGTGATCCGAATGACTCAATGACTGCTCTCATGGCACGACTACCCAAGGACCAGCCGCAAATCCGAAGTTGCTGAGACCTGTATTTAAAATGCTCGGAGGGCCACTGACCTGATTCTTGATCCCGAATGGATCGGTGCGCTCGAAACGTGCCATTGGCATACATCTGAACTGTATTTCCGCAAGTTTACCAGAGCTTCTCGCAAGTGTCCTGAAACCGGAGAGACAGATTCAGACGAGTTTGGGAGATGTCTCTCGTGGGCCCGAGATGACACGAATGAAGGTAGCGATGTTGCCCTAACTGTTCTTCTATCAACGCGTCGCCACCAGTGTTGTAAGAGCATCAGTATCCAGCCGACTTGGGGGGAAGATCGGATCGCCCATGAACGTGATTTTGA